>NC_067235.1:4586428-4899285 GCF_019924925.1 Ctenopharyngodon idella | reverse complement strand
GTCTGAGCTTATGGACTTTATGTGAATGTATCTCTTTCATTCAGAGGGCAGGTGTAAAAATGTTCACTTATGCAGGATTCATGAAACACTGCGGACGTCAACAAAAACACCCACTCTGACTCAGCGTTTGTGAGGCGCTGGTAAACAGTATAATCCATCATGTCACAGGACGACGCTGCAATTTAAACGTGAACAATTTAAGGCTGCTTATATTGCATGAAATATGAATCCACACCTGATTGTAGCTGTAGCGCAGTGTGTGCTGCTCATATCGGTGTTTGTGTTCACAGAGACACAGGTTCAAATCCAGTCTGTGTTGTGAAATAGGATGATTGATCTGAAATTGCTACAATTTGTATTTACAAAACAAGGCGGTTTATCCTAACAAAATAACATTCCCATTAAATTATGAAAACATTCTTTCTAAATGTTCTCTAAACGTTCAAAATGCCTTGGTTGTGGGAATGTTAAAGGATTAGTTCACTTCAGAATTAAAATTTCCTGATAATTTACTCACCCCCATGTCATCCAAGATGTTTAGGTCTTTCTTTCTTCAGTCGAAAAGAAATTAAGGTTTTTGAGGAAAACATTCCAGGATTTTTCTCCATATAGTGGACTTCAACAGTTCAACGGGTTAAAGATCCAAATGTCAGTTTCAGTGCAGCTTCAAAAAGCTCTACACGATCCCAGACAAGGAATAAGGGTCTTATCTAGAGAAACTAAAAAAAAAAAAAAAAATTTATATACTTTTTAACCACAAATGCTCGTGATTTACCAAGCTTTACTCACCCTCAAGCCATCCTAGGTGTATATGACTATCTTCTTTCAGACGAACACAATCAGAGATATATTTAAAAATATCCTTAGTCCTCCAAGCTTTATAATGGTAGTGAATCCATCCATCATAAATATAATCCATAAGACTGCAAGGGGTTAATAAAGGCCTTCTGAAGTGAAGTGATGGGTTTTTGTATGAAAAATATCCATATTTTAAAACCTTATTCATTAAAATAACTGGATTATTGGATTATTTTTATGATGGATGGATGCATTCACTCCCATTATAAAGCTTGGAAGACCCTGGATATTTTTAAATGTATAACTCCAGTTGTGTTCGTCTGAAAGAAGATAGTCGTATATACCTAGCATGGCTTGAGGGTGAGTAAATCATGGGATAATTTTTGGTGAGCTATCCCTTTAAGACCCAGGTTTCGGCCTATTTCATTTTCTGTGATCCACTCCATCTCACGCACAGTTGAGTGTGCAACCCTTTCAGAGCGTGGAAAGATGCTCTAATGGACTTTTGACTCATAAAATTATAACTTTTGACTTGAATTTTCAGCATCAGTCTTCAGTGTCACATGATCCTTCAGAAATCATTCGAATATGCTGATTTGCTGCTAAATAAATATTTTTTATTATTATCAACTTTGAAAACAGATGTGCTGCTTCATATTCTTGTGAAAACCATGATACTTTTTTTCAGGATTCTTTGAGGAATAGAAAGTTCAAAAGAAGAACATTTATTTGGAACAGGGATGTTTTGCAACATTATAAATGTCTCTACTGTCACTTTTGAACAAATTAATGCATCCTTGCTGAATAAAAGTATTATTTAAAAAAAAAAAAAAAATCATACTGACCTAAAACTTTTGAAATTTGTACATTTCCTATGTGTTCTCACATCAGTGGTCATGGTGTCACCATCATCTGACCCATAACAGCTCTCAAAAAGCTCTCAAATCATATTACATATTAAGGCAAAAGGCGCTGCTATTCAAGAGCTTGTCAGTAGGGGGGGGTGTGTGTGTGTGTGTGTGTGTGTGTGTGTGTGTGTGTGTGTGTGTGTGTGTGTGTTTGCTGACTCAGGCCCTGACAGAGGCGAGAGAGACCTGCTAGATGCTGAATTGTCTCTTATAGGCCACAGATTCACAGATTCTTGCTATAGTTTTCCTGAGGACACTCTTGTCACATCAGACACGTTTTCTGTCCATCACTAAAGCAATGTTTCTAAAGCTTTTGTGAGCGGTGCTTGACTTCTGCTCTGCCTGCAGACAGTTGGCAGCTCTGACGCAAGAGTGTGTAGATGCAGAGAGCCATCGAAATTAACTATTCAGGACATAAAAAAAGATTTTGACATATCCTGATGAAAATGCTTCCTGCCACAATGCTGCTGTGGGTGCTTGACAGAAGTGGCTTTTAGTATATTGCTATGTGGTTGCCAGGGTGTTCTGGGTGGTTTCTAGGTGGTTTGTTACAGTCTTGTGTGAAAAGAAAGAAAAGAGCACACAATGACCTTTAATAGTCACTGTTATGAGTTTGATCAAAAAACTAACTAAAATCTTATTAAATTTGAGTGTATTTAAACATGTAATTATAATAATGTAATATAAAAAATAAAACATAAAAATATAATACATTAGTAACTCTAAATATATTAATTTTTTAACATGTTATATATAATAACAATATATATATATATATATATATATATAAAATAAAAATTAACAAGTAACCCTAATTCTAATCAATTGTTAAAGTAGTTTAATTCTCAAAATGTAATAATGTAAAATAAAAATAAAAAAATATAAAAATATAACAAATCAGTAAATTGTAAACTATTTAAATATTTAAAATATAATAATAAAACAAATAAAAACCCTAAATCTAATAACATTTTAAGTATTTTAAAATGTAAAATATAATAATGTAATATAAAATATAAAAATATTATAAACAAGTAACTCTAAATCTAATAAAATATTAAAGTATTTAACTCAAAATACAATCATGTAATATATATATATATATATATATATATATATATATATATAAATAAATACAATAAAATCAGTAACCCTAAATCTGATACAATTTTAAAGTATTTTAAAATGTAAATTATAATAATATATTATAAAATAAAACATATATAGAAATATACCAAATCAGTAACCCTAAATCTAATACATTTTTAAAAATATAAAATATAGTAATGTAATATATAATATATAATACAAAATAAAAAATAACCATAATTCAAATGTACAAAAATCCCAAAATTTTAAAGTGTTTTAAACTTCATGGTATCATATAAATAGAATAATTTAAAATATATAAGATCAGAGCAACTTCTGTATCACATTTCCACTGAAGAATTTTGGATCTTCCAAAAAATGTTGTGTGTTTATATTCACGCATGTCTCACATTTGGCTGAGGGTTCAGTTACTCTTATCTATGTGGTAATACCATCTAATGCAGTAGATCTATTCTAATTACACTCCTCCAACAATCTAAAGACGTCCCACATGGATGCGGGTGAAATTTGCCTAAATGATTAATACTCGAGTGCTTTGAGCCTCTATTACAAAGAGACACTGAAAAGACCATTAGCATTATCTGCCTGTGTACATTTGCTCTTTAGTAAAGTCAATACTACATTTCCTCTACCACGCGTTCCAGCCATCACCTCGACTGAAGAATGAACGTGTCATTTCCTGCTTATAATGGATGAGTCATGATTAGATCAGCTGAGAACCGCAGAGGTCAGCAGATATGAGAACAGACCTGCGATGCGAATGACGGCCCTCTCGGCCGGGTCCAGCACGTCTCCTGAGGCGGATTTGGAGCGTTTGACGCGCTGGTGTTTGGGGAGGTTCCAGGGCAGCGTGTCTCCAGGATTCGGAGAGCTGCTCCTCTCACTGGAGCTCTGCTCCGCCGGGGGAAGATCTCGCAGCTTGTCCCTGCGGCCAGCAGCCATCACCTGCAAGATTTACAGCAAATGAAACAATGCAGTCAGCGGTGTGCAGTGCTGTTCTGAAATGAGGAGGAAGATTTCTCACTGTTTTTTTGTTTGTTTAATTTATGTAAATTCATGTTCTAGTTACAGTTAACTCTTTCCCTGCCAGAGTTTTACTTTTAAGTTGCCAGCCAACGCCAGCATGGCCCTCAGAATATTTTGTTGCATGAATATATGTAAACAGTCAATATATCAAAAGAAATAACAAACCTCTGCTTTGCAATTGCGAGAAATAAAGTAAGAATTGCGTGTTATAAAGTCTTTTTTTCTCAGAATTGTGAGTTTATATCTCACAATTCTAAGAAAAGCAGTCAGAATTGCGAGATATAAACTCGCAATTGCGAGAAAAAAGTCAGAATTGTGAGAGAAAAAGTCAGAATTGTGAGTTTATATTTCGCATTTGATGATCATGTTAGCTTACTTATACATAAACAACTTCTATCCGCTCCTTCTGGTTTACGCAGATCTTCTTCTTCGCTTGTTTTTTGATCTGGAGATGATATTTCAGAAAATCCGTAATTGCGCCCCCTAGCATATAACACTGAAAACATGGATTGCCGGAAAAACTCGTCAATGGCAGGGAAAGAGTTAATGTTGATACATTTTTCAGGTTGAATAAGTAAATATTCCTTACACTATCAAAAAAAAAAAAAAAACCCACTAAGCAATACATTTCTATTTTGTATTTTTACATTAACAATGTAATTAATGTTCTATTAAAACAAAGTATATTTCTCATCAAGTTAGTGCTTTTTGTCATTTAAGGCCCCGATATACTACAAGTGAAACTGGTGTGACATCATTTCAACCAAAATTAGGCCATAATGAAGTTCGTTTGGAGTTCGTTCCGAGAGTTCGAAATTTCTGAAAATTTCCGTAAAGTTCGCTCTGGCTGGAAAACACCTTCGAACTTCCATTGGTCCATGGTGATTATGTAATAGGTAGGTGTGGCTCTGAGGCTTCACCTTCTTTCACGTGGAAATCTTCTCCAGTTCATTCCTTTTGTTCAGTCCGTCAAGGTCAGATGCAAGTAAAACAGCTGCATTATAGTAAAAATTGATGTTGTAATTCTAATTGAAAGAGACACTAATACTTTTTTCATGTTTAATACTGTAAAGCTGCTTGCTTTTAAACAATCTATTGCATAAAGAGCTGTCATTTATGTTGTGTTTATTTAGTAATTGTAAGGAAAGTGTGCAGCACATATTATTTGCATAACTAAACGTCTCTCTCAGCAGTGTGGGCGCCATCAGGATGTTCCCTGAAGCGAAAAAACGAAAAAGAACTTCGCCATGAGTATATTGGGCCTTTATTATAAAATAACAACTATATAAATGAAGTAACAAATTTTAAATTAAATGTATATTTTATTTGTTAACTGATGTTCAGCTGTTCTTTTTAGTAGTCAGCAGCTTATTTTCGGATCATCACTCATCAAAGCTCGGTAAACACTGCAGGCGCCATGACGGTCACAGACACGGAGATGTAACTTTAATTTCTCCAAACTGATTGCTCACTAAAAAAAAACACTCCTAGATAGTGTTTTTAAGCTACAGTACAACCCGAATTCCAGAAATGTTGGGACGTTTTTTAAATTTGAATAAGATGAAAACTAAAAGACTTTCAAATCACACAAGCCAATATTTTATTTACAATAGAACATAGATAACATAACAAATGTTTAAACTGAGAAATCTTACAATTTTATGTACAAAATGAGCTCATTTCAAATTTGATGCTTGCTACAGGTCTCAAAATAGTTGGGACGGGGGCATGTTTACCATGGTGTAGCATCTCCTCTTCTTTTAAAAACAGTTTGTAGACGTCTGGGCATCAAGGTTATGAGTTTCTGGAGTTTTGGTGTTGGAATTTGGTCCCATTCTTGCCTGATATAGGTTTCCAGCTGCTGAAGAGTTTGTGGTCGTCTTTGACATATTTTTCGTTTAATGATGCACCAAATGTTCTCTGGAGGTGAAAGATCTGGACTGCAGGCAGGCCAATTCATCACCCGGACTCTTCTACGACGAAGCCATGCTGTTGTAATAGCTGCAGTATGTGGTTTGCATTGTCTTGCTGAAATACACAAGGCCTTCCCTGAAATAGACGTCATCTGGAAACCTTTATATACCTTTCAGCATTCATAGTGCCTTCCAAAACATGCAAGCTGCCCATACCGTATACACTTATGCACCCCTATACCATCAGAGATGCTGGCTTTTGAACTGAACGCTGATAACACGCTGGAAGGTCTCCCTCCTCTTTAGCCCGGAGGACACGGTGTCCGTGATTTCCAACATGAATGTCAAATTTGGACTCATCTGACCATAGAACACTTTTCCGCTTTGAAACAGTCCATTTTAAATGAGCCTTGGCCCACAGGACACAACGGCGCTTCTGGACCATGTTCACATATGGCTTCCTTTTTGCATGATAGAGCTTTAGTTGGCATCTGCAGATGGTATGGCGGATTGTGTTTACTGACAGTGGTTTCTGGATGTATTCCTGGGCCCATTTAGTAATGTCATTGACACAATCATGGCGATGAGTGATGCAGTGTCGTCTGAGGGCCTGAAGACCATGGACATCCAATAAAAGTCTTCGGCCTTGTCCCCTAAGACATCACTTTTATACCTTATCATGTTACAGACCTGATATCAATTAACTTAATTTGTTTCTAGATGTTCTCCCAGCTGAATCTTTTCA
Organism: Ctenopharyngodon idella; assembly: GCF_019924925.1. Classification (NCBI taxonomy): domain Eukaryota; kingdom Metazoa; phylum Chordata; class Actinopteri; order Cypriniformes; family Xenocyprididae; genus Ctenopharyngodon; species Ctenopharyngodon idella. Next base: position 4,892,785 of record NC_067235.1, on the reverse strand, counting down.
AAATTTCTTGCTATTCTTGCTTTGCTCATTTGTGTCCCCCGTCCCAACTATTTTAAGACCTGTAGCAGGCATCAAATTTAAAAATGAGCTCATTTAGTGGATAAAAGTGTAAAATTTCTCCCTTTAAACATTTGTTATGTTATTTATGTTCTATTGTGAATAAAATATTGGCTCATGTGATTTGAAAGTCTTTTGAAATTTGAAATTCAGGTTGTATTTCAGGTGATTTTCACTGAACGTACACGAAAATGAGAGGTGGGATTTACCATGTGAACAGCCAATCATAGCGCGATGGAGGCATTGCCTCCTCTCACATGACTTTTCCCCATTCATTCTCAATAGAGCGCTGCAGTGACAACGTATTTTTGCAGGCCAACCCATACGTTAGCATGGTTCCCTTGACAAAATCCCAATAGTGTTTTTTCATTGGCTTTTGTATTATTGCAGAAAATAAGCTCTGTGACCCACAAAAGTTTATGATACAAGTTTTGTTCTTCATGATAATCTTAACAAATGAACACAACTTTCATGAATTTTGAAGCCTTAAATACAATCGCTAGAAGTAAAAAGCTAAACATAGGCTATAAACGTGAACATCACTAAGCTTCTGACAACTCTTTCAGTCATTATTCAATAAGCATTTTCCTTGAAATTTTAATTTATAATTGTTTCCAAGAGTGCGATTATAAACACAATGAGGATTATGAAAGCAGACTAGTGAGCAGATGAGTATTCCTGTTGGGCCTGATGATGTTTAGGAATGATGACACTTTAGAAAAAATCACCAGGGGTGTTACTGATGTATTTCATGTCGTAAAATAAAACATGAAAATATCTTGAGCTCGTGTTAACCACAGACTTTACTACAGGCATTTAACCTAAAACCAATTCAAAAAACCCATTGACTTCAGGACAACAGAACCAGAAGTGCTAAAATGCTAATTTGTTGGAATATTTTGGAACATTTTGGAACATCATTGGAAACACCTCTGAAACACACATACACAGTCCTCATAATTTGGAAGTGCATGCAAAGTGGGTTTACTTTTACAGCACAGAAAACAGCATCTTCTTGACATGTCAACTCCTCACGAACCAAACTCTTCCAAGCCTCAGTTACAACTACAGTGTTTGAGGGCGGGGCAAAGTAGACGTTGTTCATGGGCAGCCAATGAAAACCATAGATTGGCGCTATGCAAATGTGTTTCAAACCTACGTATGTTCGTGCAGGACGTAATGCTGCGTTCCAGGCAGGTTTTTGAGCCCATAAGTCACGACTTAAAATCACGACTCACAACTTTGTAGCGTTCCAGGCAAGTCAAGCCAAATACTGCCTGAGTATAAACAAACCAACATGGCGGACCGTACGGGGCTTATGCTCATTAACATTATTTCTATCGCCAAAAGTGCTTATCCTTGCTTATTTGAGGGAAACGGAGGAGGAAAACGGCGCATAAGGCAAGAGAAGCTGTTATACCTTGTATTTTACGTTATTTTACCGTGCACTTGCATAAACACTGCATCTGTAGGGGCTGCCATTGTTGTTTTTCGCGGGCTATGTGACATCAGAACCCGTAACTGGGAGTACATCGATCTAATACGCGCTCACGGGTGGGAAGTCACGGGTTTGACTGCTGTTCCAGTGCACTTTCACAGGTAGAAGGTTGGAAAAACACGGGTTACGGGTTGCCTGGAACGCGGCATAAGACTGGAATTACTGACGACTCGTTTCAGCAGTTCAGAATCAATTATTTCTTTTGGGAGACAATAACTCCATTTATCTGCAATTTGATCTTTGAAACTTTGCAGACTTTTTACATTCACAAACAGATCTATTCCACACTACATGAAAGGTAATGTCCGAAAAAGCATAATAGTGGCACTTTAAAATATTATAAACATTTTATAAAAATTGTCTGCCAAATCAGACAGTGGTTGGTCCTATAATAACATTCAGGGAAAAAACCTAAAACATTAAATGATATCAGAGACATGACCTCTGTTGATTGTGTTAAGGTCAATAAGTCTCTTAAAATATATAAATATTTTGGCCTTTTTAAGGCAGGGAACCACATACATTCAGCTACTGAAAGCCACAAAAATGCATCAACAACCACTAAATATCTTGGAATGTCTTAGTTTCTGTAAAAAATTGATGATAAACCCTGACGCAATGCTAAATCACAATGTTTATGACTTTGAAAAAGAAAATAAACTCCTCACATTACTCACATTAGATGGGTTAGGCAGCTGACCTGTGTGTTAAAGTTAGGCAAACAGAGTAAATTATTAACCACAGCATTACCCAGGCATAGCAGCAGTATCTAACACATTTTCATATCACCTGCTTTATAAAGTAGAACTATGTAAAACGAGTGTGATATATATATTGTATATAACTTTATCTGTGTCATGACTCATGTAAAGCAGCAGTTCAAAGCGACACGGGGTTCACACTGACCTCAATGTTAAAATCAACAGAGCAAAACACTGGATATAACGGCTAACACCAGCTCTAGATATTGTGCACACACCAATTTAGTATTTCCACTAAAAATCCACATGCTAAACAAACACATAGTAAGATAAGATGTTCGTGTGAGCCTGTGGGCATTTAGATGTGTCATATATAGACCTGTTTTTGTTGAAGATGATGAAGAACCGAGAAAGCTGAGGAAATGAGATGTAAATGAACTCTAGCTACCTATTACCCTGAAACCAGAACTCAACTCCTGCAATAAACGTTCACTTCTCTGAAAGGCTCATTGAACTCATAATAGGTTATTTTTAATATGAACAAGCATTAATACAGTATGTTGCCACAACAACCAACATTTGAGATGCAAAAAGTGGTTATGCAGAGAAGCATAAAACAATCAAAATTCATAATGGTATAGTGAGAAATGTACACTGTAAAAAAATATTTTTGAAGTTGGAATTCACCCACTCGTTTAAGTTTACTTGGCATTTCTGTGTGATTTATGAAATATTCTCGCAGTTTCTCTAAGCCATTTTTTTTCCAGTGTACATGAATCAAAACTCATAAACTGTGTTGAAAGCCACAGTTCCACACAACAACTGACTGATTAATTTTCACATGGATTATACACACATCACACCTCCAGTGAGCGCTTAACAGTGTTGGGGGATAACGTATTACAAGTACTGTGAGTTACGTAATCAGATTACTTTTTTCAGGTAACAAGTAATGCATTACTTTTAAATTCACAACAGTTACTTTTTCAAATAAGTAACGCAAGTTACTTTGTTTTCCCATGTGACTGACAGCTCTCCTGTCCCCATGTGGAGAGAAATCGCAAGTGCAGAGGTGCTGCTGCTGTGTGAACATGATGGTTATTGCAGTTCTAGACTAGTGTAAGCAGGCATTTACTCATCTTAATGGCACAAAAACAGATTCAGTATTTCTCAAATGAATAAATACAGTGAAATGCAAACTCAGAATACTATGCAAACCTGCATTAATTAAATTTTAAATAAAACAAATATACTTGTATTAATGTATTTAATGTCACTTTATAAAACAATGTCTTTGCTGCTGACCTTCAATGATCCAATTCAACCATACTAATCAGCAAAAATGACTTTAGTTAACCACATTTGTGTTTCCTTTTTTTGATTTATAGCCGAAGTTAGTGTGTTAAACCAAAGACACTGGAAGGCAAGCCTGCAAACTTTAGCCAAAAAAGTGTAACAGCTAATGCTAACGCTTCGCCTTTTTCCAGTATGCAGGGAAAGAGACCAGAGGCCGTTTTTTTAATGGATGTCAATCTAGAAGAGGCTTCACTACACTGAATAAACCGTTTTTTTTTTGTGAGGAAACAGATTATCATTTAATGAATCGACTGCCTGTCCGCTAATCTTCAACATGTTTTGCGCTAAACGATACGTTTGTTGGGAACGATATGTATATTTTACTTACTATGAAAAAAAGAGAAGGCAGAGAAGGGAATGTCACGGCAGGTAGGACTCATTTATGGCATTACCATAGTATTTAATAGTAATATTGAGTGATGTTGTATATTGTCTAAAGAAAGTAAAAAAAAATACAGATGTTTTCTTTTTTTGGCTTTCAGGTTTTACTAGTTATGATAAGACTTGAATTGTAACGACTATTACAACTGCATGTATGCAAATAATGCTGATATTATGCATTTTAATGAATAAAGAGAAAATTAATTATTTAATAATTATATTGTGTTACATTGTATGTTGTTTAATGAAAATAAAAAATGAAGTGTTCTTTTCACTGCCAGGTTAGACCTGTAATGTAATGATTTATGACTGCTGTTTGCCTAATGATAATAACACTTATAAATAAATACATATATTTTAAATGAAATAAATATGTATTAAATTACAGTTAAGTTTTTAGTGTAATCTTAAATAGTTTTATGCACCCTGCAGTGAAATTTGCAGCTAATAGAGATATCCGCGCTCTTTTTTCGCAGTAAAGCACATTCAACAAACAATGCAGTCCTACATTTACTAGCGATATAACACCAAATATAAAAAGTTATTCACAAGATAAACGCACTAATCCACGGGAAACTGATTAACGTAAACTGTAACCGACTGTCATAAAACTATGAACGGCGGGCACTGACGTCACTGCCATTACACGATAGGCTGAGGTGCCTCATGTGATCTAAGTTAACAGTTACGCTTTCTCCAATGGTAAGAGATACAGACCCTCGCATCTCCCCGATAATAATCTCTGGTTAAACTTTCCTGTATCCTATTCTTCTTTAATCCAGAATGGCAGCACAGCTAAAAGGTTTGTTTGAGCTGCGCCCTCTACTGTACAGGTGTGAATTTGCATTTCCTTCAGCCTTATTCATTTCACTTTTGGTGAGAAAGGACCTTTACATTTGGCAGAAATAGAACTTAAGCTTTTTTGATATTAAAAAACAAACAAACAAGCTTAGCCCAGGTGAGAAAAAGTACCGCAACACATTACTTTCCTTAAAAAGTATCTAAGTAATGCAATTCGTTACTTTTTAGGGAGTAATGCAATATTGTAATGCATTACTTTAAAAAGCAACTTTCCCCAACACTGGCACTTACTGGACCACAGTCAACATTAAAACGATAGCTATGGAGTAAAGATAGCTCTTACTAATAATAGTTAGGCCTACATAGCAGTCCAGGGTGCACAGATGTATATCTGATATAGAGCATGCACACTTTTACTACTTGTCACCCATTGCATGGATGTTATTGAGTCATCAGATGTCTTATAATCATTGTTATGACAGTTCCATCATACAGAGCACAGTGATGCATGACGTGATGATGCATGACACCTGATAGAGACTGACAGAAGTACTGAACCACCTCTTAGTCAACAGGAGATGGATTCAGGCTCAAACTTTATGGATTTAAGGAGCAAAATATATTTCTACAACTACGCTCATATAGAATTGCATTAGGCATAATATTATTTTCAGTGGTTGATGTATTCAGACACTTTTCTTCAGTTTTCAAATCATTTTTATTGCATTGCAATTAGGGATGCACCGATACTGGCCCGATAACAAGCTCATGTACTTGTACTCGTACTCGTAAAAATACCCCCGATACCAAAGACCGATACCTCACGTGACGTAACTGACAGAATTTTCCGTGCACAGAGACACCGACGGCAGCAGCAGAAACAATGTCAGCCTCAGGGGTGTGGAAATACTTCAAAATTATTGATGACAACCCACACATTGTGAACTGCATGCTTTCAATCACAATTCGTTATCGATGAAGGCAGGATAGGCGGAATCGCGCTGAATGACACAGACCAGAAGCGCTCTCTCTCTCGATCAGTTCTTCTTGCGCCTGAATGGTAAAATACACACATAGTTGTCAAAATGTCCATCGTGTGGAGTATCTCACGTAAATACAGTCGGTTATGGCTTAAGTGGACGTAAACATTTGGGTGAAAACAGGATATGTGTCAGTATCCATGGATTCGGTCTTAAAGGGACCGTAGCCTATATTTGTCATTGTTAATAAAATAACAAAATATGTTAGATGTATACATGGTAAACCTACTGTATCTGAAAAACAAGTTTATTTAATTTGTATTTCTATAGTATTTGTTGTATTGTTTGTAATTTATAAATTTCTTTTTATATAACAACAATTATATATCTTGGTAATTATGCCCTTTGAAGGTTATTGGACACTGTGAAATTTTTGTTCTTTAAGTTTGTGACAAGCACATAAAAATTATTACTTTTTTCATTAGAGTAATAATAAAGAAGCTGTCCTACATTCATTAGTCTCACTGTGTTGTGCTTGGAAAACTGCCACATTACCAAAAAAAAAAGAAAAGAAAGAGAGAGAGAGAGAGAAATTAATAAATGTATAGGTATCGGTATCGGCGAGTACTAGAAAAAAGTATCGGTACTCGTACTCGGTCCTTAAAAAATGGTATCGGTGCATCCCTAATTGCAATGTAAAGAAAGTACATCTGTATGGTTGAAAAAAACTGTTACATGTTAAACCATGAAATTCCATCATAAAAATATGCTAAATCAGGGGTGTCCAAACTCAGTCCTGGAGGGCCACTGTCCTGCAGAGTTTAGCTCAGGCTTGCCTCAACACACCTGCCTTGAAGTTTCTAATATGCCTAGCTTAAGACCGTAGCTTTGTTAGAAATCGCCCCCTATATCCTCATTCACTATTTCCTACATTACTCCACTAATATAGTCCACTTGAATGAGTGAATGAAAACGAGTGAGTGAATTCGGACACTGAGTGCAGCAGAAGGGCTGCCGCTTTTGCATAGTTTGTGCTTGCTGTTTAATAATCATTTGAAACTCAGCAAATTAGCAGCTCCAGTAGTAATGAAAAGATTTATCTTGAGCTCTGTCATGGAAACTAGAATGTATAAACCTTCATTAAAGGTCCAGTGTGTAATATTTAGGAGGATCTATTGAGAGAAATGCAATATAATATACATAACTATGTTTTCAGTGGCGTATAAAGACCTTACATAATGAAGCGTTATGTTTTTATTACCTTAGAATGAGACATTTCTATCTACATACACCGCGGGTCCCCTTACATCGAAGTCACCATTTTGCTCTGCCATGTTTCTACAGTAGCCCTAAATGGACAAACTGCTCTACAGAGTGCGTTTGCTTGACTGGCTACTCTCTGCTGTCTCAGACGATGACATCTTTGTCCTGTGTCGGCCACCGTAGCTTCTCTATGTGCTTCGAAAGGGAGGGGTCAGCGGTGGACTGAGCCGTTGGTTGCAATTCGCTGTAGCCACATTCTCTAGTCGTTAAGCGTACATCAGTTGTACACTCGTTATTGTAGTGCATTGTGGGATTGAATGAGTGCACTCTGTAAAGTCCACTATGGTTTCGGACACCACTACAAATGGCTGTCCCCTCAAATAGTGCCCTATTTAAGGGTATAGGGGGCGATTTCAGACACTGCCCGCGATTAGCGTGTTTAGGTGTGTTTAATTGGGGTTGGAGCTGAACTCTGCAGGACAGTGGCCCTCCAGGAGCTGCGTTTGACAACCCTGTGCTAAATAAACAATAAAATACAACTATTTCAATATTTACTATATAAAAATGATTCACATGCATTTTACGCAAATTATGTCCCATGGTTGTGGCATTATTTTCACCTCAGCCAAATATTTTGCCCCAAATAACATTTATGTTGTTAGTGTACTTACATGTTAGCACAAAATGCAAGCTATAAAGTTAGCCTTATAGCAAGAATTCTGTCATTTCCACTACCATTACTTCCACCCCACAATGAATGTGGATGACATTTAAATGTTCATGACAGTACAAAAATATGTTGTTGTGTTGTGTTGTACTGACTCTTGAATTTCCAAAAATATATGTGGTCTTTTAGATTTTGTATTGGAAATTGGATTTATTCACTAATTTGTTGCATTTGTGCCTAAAATTGTCATATGGTGTGGCATAAAAGTTATTCTATATAAAATGAAAATGAGATATACTCTCCCTACGTAACTAAATTCACCATAAATCTTCATCATTACTATCTTAACATTTTTTTGGTGCAGATCCATTAGATTTTGTATTATTTTATTAAATCATCATGCAAAGTAAGACATCTCTCTTCAGCCTTTCCAGATATTTTAGATTAATTCTGACAAACCCTGTTATAAATCTAACAAAATGCTTGTAACTCTCGCTGATACTATTTCTCTTTTGCTCCATTGACTTTTTAACTAAAAAGGTCTTTTTATTGTCAGAATTCTGAGTGTCACACCAAATGATATAGAGTCATACTATATGACGAACTGCACCACACCACAATTTGTCAATGCAAAAAAAGTGTATTTTATATGCATTCAACACTCAATGAATTCAATTAACATTAATAGGACTGAAAATCATCAAACATACTAACATAATTTTAAAACTTTTAAGATTTTATTTATGAAACTCAGAAATATGAGAAAAATCAAACACCATCTCATGTCAAGAAAAATTAGAGGACAGTGTGTTGTAACAACCATTATAACTGTTAAACAATAAAAAATATTATCAATTTACAATTAATCGAATGTTTTAGATTGAAAATTCATAGACATTTAGAGTATTAGTAAAAACGGATACTAACGGAATAATAACGGATTCACATCGGATCTTTAAACATGGAAGCTGAAAAGCCGAAAGACGAAAACATTTCAGACCATATTAAACTTGAGCCAGTCAATCTGAGATGCTTAAAGAGATCAAGATCATAATTGCATTCACTTCTTTTTTTTCTTTTTTTTTCTGTATTTCTTTCGTGCATCTCTTCACATCTCTCTCTTGTCTTGAAGAAGGAAGGGAGTGCACACTGAATGCCTTGAGTTTTCCTCTTTGTTTCTTCTCTTTATACCTGTTAATGAAAAATATATAACGATTAAGATTTTTTTATCCGTTCATTTAAGCTTCACCATCTTAATAATAGTATCCTGTGTTGAAGTTACACTATGGAGGTTGTGATTTTCTAATTCCCTATAGTAGGTATCTGTTCTGTGTGAACTGGCATGATCTCTTTACTTTTTCCTCCTTTCCCTCAGGACCTACTCTTTCCTTGCATGGTCAGCATTGAGTCTTTCCCTGTATTTTTGTGTCATCTCTTTACTAGACATTTCTGCCTGACACAGGCAAAAAATTGCATCTTTTAATATGCAAAGTATGGCGGACATGGTGAAACATGGTTAAATTAAGTTTAAAATTGAAAAGCAATACATTAAAGGGTTAGTTCACCCAAAAATGAAAATTCTGTCATTTATTACTCATCCTCATGTCGTTCTACACCCGTAAGACCTTCGTTCATCTTCTTAACGCAAATTAAGATATTTCTGATGAAATCCGATGGCTCAATGAGGCCTCTATTGTCAGCAATGTCACTGAACCTCTCAAGATCCATAAAGCTACTAAAAACATATTTAAAACAGTTCATGTGACTACAGTGGTTCAACCTTAATATTATAAAGTGACGAGAATACTTTCTGTGCGCCAAAAAAAATTTAAAAAATAATAACGACTTTTCAACAATATCTAGTGATGGCTGATTTCAAAACACTGATTCTGAGCTTTACAAATCTCTTGTTTTGAATCAGTGGTTCGGATCGCGTATCAAACTGCTAAAATCACGTGACTTTGGCACTCTGAACCACTGATTCGATTCGTAAAGCTCCAAAGCAGTGTTTTGAAATCGGCCATCACTAGATATTGTTGAAAAGTCGTTCTTTAGTTTTTTTGGTGCACAAAAAGTACTCTTTGCTTTATAATATTAAGGTTGAACCACTGTACTCACATGAACTGTTTTAAATATGTCTTTAGTAGCTTTCTGGATCTTGAGAGGTTCAGTGACATTGCTTGCAATAGAGGCCTCACTGAGCCATCGGATTTTTTCAAAAATATCTTAATTTGCGTTACGAAGATGAACGAAGGTCTTACGCATGTGGAACGAAATGAGGGTGAGTAATAAATGATATTATTTTCATTTTTGGGTGAACTAACCTTTTAATTTATGGGTAATTTAATGTTCACCATTAAATTCTTTCAATATGTTTTGATTATTTATTTATCATTAAAAAAAGGTGCATGTAATATTGTGTGACAAATGTATCATATGGTGTGACTTGGAAAAACGGTCACACCATATGATACAGTGTCACACCATATGACGTTTTGTTCAGTTAAGCTAATCTCTTGGTTAACTAAAAACAGCTAGCTTATACGTAGCATGTAAATTGCCACATGGCAGCAATGATTTTTAATAAGTAAAATTTGTAAAAAAGTGTTTCATTTTTATGTAAATAATGTCACACCAAAAGACACAAAACATTGACCACTAATGAGCAAATCAGATACAGAGCTGTATAATTAAAAATCAAAAAGTCAGAACTCACCTCATGACCTTCCAAACCACTCCAGAGCTGACACTGCAACTTCCTGGTTGAGTTTGGACCTCTTCATCATAATGATGTCCAAATTATTGCCCATTCAAAATATAGATTGTAATGTCACGCCAAATGACGCCCATTTTACAGACAAAATGTATTTGGCCAGAACTTGCTTAAAAATCAAGCACAGACATCAACACTCCATTAAAAATGCATAATTCTGTGACTTAATCTGTAAATCTATCAATTATTTATACATTGCTGAGATATATTCTCATATTAGTAAGGTCACACATAGCCCAGACAGTCACACCATATGACAATTTTGATGTTTAAATAAAAATTTGAAGTATAGGTCTTTATACTACAACTAAAGCTATGGTATGCTGTATATAATCTTGTCAGAGGAACAACATAAGGATATATATTTTTAACAAATACCCATTTTCATTAGTATACGACATTATGGACAGGTAGAATTGTATGTCATGTCATCCACCCAAATGCACTGATGGACACTGTTAGTGGACAAACATACAAGGGAGAGTGTGAAAAGTGTTATAAGGGAATTTCTAAAGGTCCGCAGGGCCAAAATTGCACACTTTAATGCAGATGTGCTGATGCATGAAGGAAACATGGGTGTATCACATCACAATACAGTAATAATACAATAAAACAATTTGAGAATAAAAAGTATGCCCCTGACTGATGATAACTGAAATCATCCACACCATGAATACACAGACGCTTCAGGAATTATGTTTAAAATTAAACACACTCCTTCATATATTTACTTAATGACTTTACATGCATAAGACTAAACGGTTACAATTAAGCAAGTTAAAATTCAAGTCAGGGAGCCATTAATAACTTTTCGAATACCTCTGATTATAAGGACGTACAGTAGCATTGAAGACAATATCCATCACCTGAATAAACCACTGCAAAACAGAGCAGACAGACAGACCCACCGAACATCTGTCCATTAAGAACATCTCTCTAAACCTGCAGTGCACGCGCCACTCTGTCCTCAAAATATGACATCAAGTAGCCTAAATATCAAATATCACATGAACTGAATCTTAATAAAGATATGTCTCTGGTAATTTACCGTGTGTGGGGCTGGCAGCTTTCGCGGTCCTGTCAGAGCAGCATTCACGGGACACACGCTTTACTTCACGGTGAATTCCTGTTAACACTGGGATGTAAAATCCACGCGTGGAAATAATAACGCCTCGCGGTGCGGTCAGTCTGGCGCAGGCAGAAGAGCTGAAATGCAGAACTGCAGTGCTGCGCGCGCGGTGTCCACATACACACACCATCCCACAGCACTCGCGATAACGTCAGCGATCAATGATTAACCCGTGTAAAACAGCGACCCATTGCGCCAAAAGATGAATAAACGATACCGGTCAGTGTCTTTATGTGATCATCTACTTTACATACTGATGGACTGTATAGTGTCCAGATCTGACGGAGGTTTAACACGACAAATGGTTAAATTAAAGAGACATGCAGGTGTGTGAACTCTGGTGTAAGTTTGAGTTAACCAAATAATGTGATTTAAGCATGAATTATCAGTAAATTAGTTGTCCGGATAGATAGATAGATAGATAGAAATTTTAGGGGTGGTTGATTATGATTTCACTTTTTAAACTTTAGTTAGTGTGTATAGAGGTTTAGAGAAGAGGAAGAGTTGTTGTAGTAGTGTTGTTGCCATGCCATCATTTTACGCCGGACTGCTTCACAAATGAGAGCGCTGGATTTGCACAAAAGATTAACATGACGGCACACGCTAGTCTATGAGTTGAATCAACTCCACAGCAACTACATAAATGTATCCACTAACCATTCAGAAACGTCCAGTTTCATTCTAAAAGTTGTAACTTCTTCCTGAGTCTCTCCATCAGTGTCGACTCCGGTTTGAACAATGTAAGGCTGAACACCGTTACTGACAATCCTCATTTTGGCTGCGTGAGATTCTCCAGCTTTGTTGTTGCACAAGCTGTTAAAGCTCCGCCCTCTTCTGGAAAGGGGGCCGGGAGCAGCAGCTCATTTGCATTTAAAGGGACACACACAAAAATGGCGTGTTTTTGCTCACACACAAATAGGGGCAAATTTGACAAGTTATTATAATATATGATCTGTGGGGTATTTTGAGCTGAAACTTCACATACACATTCTGGGGACACCAGAGATTTATATTACATCTTGTGAAAAGGGGCATAATAGGTCACCTTTAAAAGCTTTTCACAATACTTTGGTATGTCCATTATATTGAATAAAAACAATTATTGTATTTAAATAGTTTTTGTCATAAAAAAATGTCTTATATCTATTGTGCACTAAGCATTTTGTCATGACCCTGAGGCACTTCACTGAATTTGTACTTAGAAAATATTTAACAAAATGTGCACAGTCTATAATTTCTAGCAATATTGTAAATATTTATTTGTTACTTTCTTGTGAAAAATATTTTTTCCAAAAAAAAAAAGAAAGATATTTTATAATAATAGGTATATAAAGCTATGTCCCTCAGTCTGAACTCAACCCGTCACACCAACTATTCTCCGCCTATAATAATTTAGACTCCACCCACATGTGACATCATTTACCAGAAATGACATCATTAAGGTGTCTCTTTAACAGTGGTGCAGAAGATTATATGTAGTATCATACTTTTTATTCATATTTTTGAGGAGTATTATAGTCAGGGGAGGTTCTGTAAAATTAACAACTCAACCCCATCACATAAAATTAAGATTATTTTTCAAAATTGTATTTTAATCCATAAGCATATACCCCCAGTTTCACAGACAAGGCTTAAGCTAGTCCTAGACTAAAATGCATGTTTGATCTGTTTTAACTGAAAGCAACTCGAATTGACATAGCTTAAAATAAATCAGTGCCATTGTTTTGTCTCAAGATGTACACCTGTAATGTTTTTTTTTCTGGTGTACGTTTATAAAAGATACTTAAATAATCCATTTTGAGCGAAAAACCTCGACCCCATCACACTCAACACTGTCACATATCTGTATATTTCATATCTCATACTGTATATTTGAAAACTTGTGACAGGGTTGAGTTTTTCACTTAATTTATGAATAATTTTAATTAAAAAAAAATGAAGGCATTTCTTGCTGATTACCACCTGACATGTTAAAGACTAAAGGCCCGTTCACACCAAGAATGATAACTATAAAGCTAACTATAACGATAACTATATTTGTGTCCACGTCAACGTACGATAACGGTCTGTTTATTCTAACCTCAAGCGCTGCGGTTTCAAAGTGTGTACAACATGTTTTTGCTGTTCTTGTTGCATTTACACGGCTTTAACCAGCAGATGTCCTCAGCATGCTATGTTTCGAGTGAATAGCTAGTGTAATCGATCTAATCTAACACTGAATTTAGCTGATGAAATCAATATAGTGGAATAAAAACAGCCTAGTCTTTTTCACTGCAACTTCAAAGGAAGCAAGACAATGTTGTCGAAACTAGCGCTGGATACCAGAGGTAACTTTATGTTACACTGTTTGCTAGCCTGGCATAATGATCTTATCATTAATAGTTCTCACCATTTTCTTTAAAGTATCCTTGAAAAGAGGGTTTGACTTGTCAAACAGTGGTGGATTTTTGTGTACTTCAGCGATTTACTTCTCCGCAATGTCGTCTGCCATTTTAAATGTGCGAGCCCTTAAATTAAAATGGATTCTGATTGGCTGTCAGTGTTTTATCGTTACACAGCTGGAAAAAAATCTTTCTGAAAGTGATCCCAATGATATCGTTTCTCTATATCGTTATTTTTATAGTTATCGTTCTTGGTGTGAACGGGCCTTAATTGTGATTTTAGTTAAACATCTAAATTAAGAGAGCACAGACACACAATTTGTCTATTTTTAACTTTAGTCCCATAAAAATATGAAAATTATCATAAATGTTACATTTGTATTTATTAAATTGTTATGAGGGACACATGAGCAGTAGGTAGATGTTTGTTTTATAACAAGTTTTGTGTAAAATCCTTTTTAAACCAGTTCCATTTTGTCCATTACTTGAGAAAAAAAAGGTGTTTAAATCTGAAAAATAAAACAGAAAATAATAAGTCATTAATGCCTGAGGTGGGAGAATATGATTTGTTGGAGGTTTTGATATGTGCCTAATGATGTGGGGTATTTAGAAAATTTATTGTAGTTTAAAAAAAATCCAAGTTGAAATATTACCGAATCCCAGGAGATGAATGGATGGATCACAGCCTGGTTTTAGCTGTTATTTAGCAGATAATACTATAAATAAAAGACTGGTTGAATGTGCATAAATACTTGCAATTGCAAAACTTCACAAAAATCACAAAACGTTAAACTTCAAAACATTAAGAAATGTGTTATTTAATCACTAATGTGTGCATGTGAGAGTTGACAAACTCCGCAAAACAATCCAGGAACTTTTCAGTTACTTCTATTATATAATGTGATCTGAAAAGTGCAACAGTTTTAATGTTACGCAGTGATGATGATGATTTCAATCACTTATGTTTCGGCTTTAAAGCCAGAGCTTCGAGGTTGGCGGGACCACCCCATACTGTCCCAAACACATTTCTCTCCATTTTAAGGGCTTGTTCCAGGGGAAGCTCTCTTCCTGAGATAACAACCTTCTTGACGGCCTGGATCACCGGGGCCGGACCCTTAATGAACTGACTCAGCCACTGCTCGGCGTGTGCCAGTGTATCTCCCTCACCAGAAGAGCAGTGGAGCACCTCATCAACCAGTCCCATCTGTTTTCCAAAGTCTGGATCAACCTTTTTAGCTCCACTCAGCAGTTTCAGGGCGTTCTGGCTGCCAACAATACGAACTAGTCTTGCAGCTCCTCCCCATCCAGGTACCAAACCCATATGCTTATGGACAAACTGGATAACACCATCAGACGTCATCAACCTGGACAAGGAAATAAAATGGTAACATTCTATTCCGACAGGATATTAAAGTTAAAATGGCTTAATAAAAACATAACTTTCAGAATACAAATCTTTCACTACAGTCCAAAAAGATCAAACCAATTTCACAGACTGTAATGATGCTGTGACCTTCCTGTCGGCCGTCATTTGTGTGCGTTTCTTTTCCCTTTTGGTCTGTGTTTGTGTGTCGCTCACATGCGATTGGCTGACTAATGGATGATTGGGTGATTCCCCTCACTATTTAAGTGACATCTTTCCCTCAGATTGTGCGTTCCATCATAGTTTGTGATTCCACGTCAACTTAGCCTTCGTCTTTTTGTACACTTTGACTGGAGCTGGATTCAATTTTGAGGATTTTGATATGTTTGTCAAATAAATGATTAAAGGGTTAGTTCACCCAAAAATGAAAATTCTGTCATTAATTACTCACCCTCATGTCGTTCCACACCCTTAAGACCTTCATTCATCTTCAGAACACAAATTAAGATATTTTTGATGAAATCCAAGAGCTCTCTGACTCCTCAATAGACAGCGATTTAACCACCACTTTCAAAGCCTATAACGGTACTAAACACATTGTTAAAATAGTTGACGTGACTACAGTGGTTCAACCTTAATGTTATGAAGCGTACAGCCGTATAAATGGACGTATAGACGTATAAACGGAAGCCTTCACTGCGTTCACTACGTCAACTGCGTATGACACCAGTTCAAATTGTTAAAGGATTAGTTCACCTTAAAATTAAAAAATTGCATCGCTTCAAAAGGCCTTTATTAACCCTCTGGAGCTGTGTGGAGTGTGTTTATGATGGATGGATGGATGCACTTTTTTAACTATTTTAACAATGTCTTTAATACCTTTCTGGACGTCAAAAGGTGCATTGACGTTGCTGCCTATGTGCGGTTCAGAAACCTTCGGATTTCATCAAAAACATCTTAATTTGTGTTCAGAAGATGAACGAAGGTCTTACAGGCTTGGGACGACACGAGGGTAAATTCTTAATGACAGAAATTTCATTTTTGTGTGAACTAACCCTTTAAAATAACCTGACTGCATAAGTGTGCACACCCTTTTATAATTGGGTATGTGGCGGTGTTCAGAATGAACTAATCATCAAGCTCATGTGAAACAGTACACACCTGTCTTCTCCTGAAGTGACTGATTAACTCCAAATAAATCTCAGCTGTTCTTGTATGATTTTTCTGAAATCTTCTTGGTTACATGCTACTACAAGAGCCATAAGCCACAAAAAGCTTCCAAAACTGATGAGAAGACAAAGAGAAAACTGGTCAGGGAGGCTGTCACGAGGCCTAGAGCAACATTAAAAGAGTTGCAGCTCTTTCTGGCAAGTACTGGTTGATCCCTACATGTGACAACTATCTCCCGTATTGTCCATCTGTCTGGGTTATGGGGGCAGGAAAAAAACATCCAAGCCCAGCTAAACTTTGCAAAAATATATATCCAGACTCCCAAAACCATGTGGAAAATGTGTTATGGTCTGATGAGAACAAGACTGAACATTTTTGTCAAAACTGTAAAAGGTATGTTTGGCACAAAAACAACACACATCAGCAAAAGAATGAGGGACGATGAGGCATGTTGGTGACAGCATCAAGCTTTGGGCTGCTTTTCTTGGTGCTTTAGTTAAGTTGCTGGAATCATAAATACATCCAAGAACCAGTCGATTTTGGCAAAGAACCTTCTGGCGTCTGCTAGAAAGCTGAAAATGAAGAGACTTTTCACCTTTCAGCAAGACAATGATTCAAAACATACATCTAAATCAACAAAAGAATGGTTTTAGCAAAGAAAGATGAATGTTTTGGAACGGCCCAGCCACAGCCCAGACCTGAAACCTATAGAAAGCAAGTCTGTGGGGCGACCTGAAGAGGACCGTGTTCAGGAGATGCCTTCGCAATTTAACACATCTGGAACGTTTTTTTGCAAAGTAGAGGGTGAAAATATTCCCAAGTCAAGATGTGCCAAGCTGATAGACTCCTTTCCAAACAGACTGAGTGCTGTAATAAAATCAAAGGGTGCTTTAACCCTCTGGTGCTCTTTGGAAAATTTTACGTTTTGATTTTTTAGAATTTTTTACTTCATCGGAGTGGTACAAAACTTGTTAAAGGTTTTGGCGCTTGCTATGTTGAGAGAAAAAAAAAAAAAAAAAAAAAAAATCATAGACATGATTTGAAATGGTTAAACTGTCCTGAGAGAGAAAAAATATATATATATTGTACTCGAAATTGACCGCATTAGAAATAAATGGGAAATTAATTTCATCAAGTGGAAACGTGTGGTACTGCGCACAAACAAAATCTTACTGAAAGCTCATTTTTTGAGATATCAAACTCAAATTTGGAACACAACTTCTTTAGATTTATGGCTTTGATGAAAAAGTGTTTTGGACAATATATAGTTCATATAAAAATTGAAAGTAGTATTTTTGTGCATTTTTCATAACAATAAAGGTACAATTCTATAATATTTTTTTATGTTCACTTTTTTAAACTTGTTTTACTTCAGCATTAGTCTGCCAAGTGTTGTCTATAAAAAGAGACCAAACATGTCTGTGCTCCTAAGCAAATTAGTCAATTTGAATAAATGAATAAATAAATCAAATAATATGACCCCTGTAAACAAATATGTCAAAATATGTGCGTGTTTGTACCTGAAGTCACAGGCAGTGGTGAGTTCTGCTCCCCCACCCAGCGCTCTTCCCTCCACTAGTGCCATGGAGATGAGCGGCAGCCTACCTGAAAGAACAGGAGTTTAGCTCTGACACAGCAGACTGCAGAAATAATGCTGTTTAAGACAAATGGATCTGCACAGTTTTGAAATTAGATGGTCATATTATAGACACTACAGACTTTGAGGGGACAGCCATTTGAAGAAGTACCAAAACCATAGTGGAAATTATTGAATGCACTTTTTCAATCCTACACTACAAAACGAATGTACAACCAATGTTAAGACCCATAATGCACTGTGGGGATTCTGCCAAACTTTGGCAGTAAATGCTCATGCAGGTAAGCTGCATATATGCTGATTTGGTGCTCAATTACTATTATTAATGGTTTTTATTATTAGCAATATTTGTAAACATTGTTTTCGCTACTTAATATTTTTTGTGGCAACTGTGATACATTTTTTTCAGGATTCTTTGGTGAATAGAATGTTTGAAATAACTTTTATTTGAAACAGTAATCTTGTGTCACATTATAAATGTCTTTACTGTCACTTTTGATAAATTTAATGAGTATTCATTTCTTTTTCTTTTTTTTTCTTACTTGCCCCTCTTGAATGGTAGTGCATCACGGTTTCCAAAAAATTTTAAGCAGCACAGCTGTTTTCAACATTGATAATAAAAAGAAATGTTTCTTGAGCAGCAAATCATCATATTGGAATAATTTCTGAAGGATTATGAGACACTGAAGACTGGAGTAATGATGCTGAAAATTCAGCTTTGATCACAGGATAAATTACATTTTACAATATATTTACGTAAGAAATATTTTTCTATTTGAGTAATAATATTTCACAACAATACTAGTTTTACTGTATTATTTGATCAAATAAATGTAGCCTTTGTGAGCATAAGAGATGTCTTTCAAAAACATTAAAAAAATAATAATTCAATACCTTTCTGGACCTTAAAAGGTGCAATGACGCTGCTGCCTATGTGTGCTTCAGAAACCCTCAGATTTCATCAAAAATATCTTAATATCTAAAATATCTTAAAGGGTTAGTTCACCCAAAAATGAAAAATCTGTCATTAATTACTCACCCTCATTTCGTTCCTTCATTCATCTTCAGAACACAAATTAAGATATTGCCAAAAGTTTTGGGACGCCTGCCTTTACGTGCACATGAACTTTAATGATATCCCATTCTTAATCCATAGGGTTTAATATGGAGTTGGCCCACCCTTTGCAGCTATAACAACTTCAACTCTTCTGGGAAGGCTTTCCACAAGGTTTAGGAGTGTGTTTATGGGAATTTTTGACCATTCCTAGAAACCTAGAAGCATATTTGTGAAGCCAGGCAGTGATGTTGGACGAGAAGGCCTGGCTCGCAGTCTCCGCTCTAATTCATCCCAAAGGTGTTCTTTCGGGTTGAGGTCAGGTCTCTGTGCAGGACAGTCAAGTTCCTCCACACCAAACTCTCTCATCCATGTCTTTATGGACCTTGATTTGTGCACTGGTGCGCAGTCATGTTGGAACAGGAAGGGGCCATCCCCAAACTGTTCCCACAAAGTTGGGAGCATCAAATTGTCCAAAATGTCTTGGTATGCTGAAGCATTAAGAGTTCCTTTCACTGGAACTAAGGGGCCAAGCCCAACCCCTGAAAAACAACCCCACACCATAATCCCCCTCCACCAAACTTTACACTTGGCACAATGCAGTCAGGCAAGTACCGTTCTCCTGGCAACCGCCAAACCCAGACTCGTCCATCGGATTGCCAGACAGAGAAGCGTGATTTGTCACTCCAGTGAACACGTCTCCACTGCTCTAGAGTCCAGTGGCGGCGTGTTTTACACCACTGCATCCAATGCTTTGCATTGCACTTGGTGATGTAAGGCTTGGATGCAGCTGCTCAGCCATGGAAACACATTCCATGAAGCTCTCTACACACTGTTCTTGAGCTAATCTGAAGGCCACACGAAGTTTGGAGGTCTGTAGCTATTGACTCTGCAGAAAGTTGGTGACTTCTGCGCACTGTGCGCCTCAGCATGCGCTGACCCCGCTGTGTGATTTTACGTGGCCTACCACTTCGTGGCTGAGTTGCTGTTGTTCCCAATTGCTTCCACTTTGTTATGATACCACTAGCAGTTGACCGTGGAATATTTAGTAGTGAGGAAATTTCACGAATGGACTTACTGCACAGGTGGCAACCTATCACGGTACCACACTTGAATTCACTGAGCTCCTGAGAGCGACCCATTCTTTCACAAATGTTTGTAGAAGCAGTCTGCATGTCTAGGTGCTTGATTTTATACACCTGTGGCCATGGAAGTGATTGGAACACCTGAATTCAATGATTTGGAGGGGTGTCCCAATACTTTTGGCAATATAGTGCATTTTTCATAAAATCCGATGGCTCAGCATGACTCTTAAGAAGACAATTTACACTTTCAGATGTCCAGAAAGCTACTAAAGACTTATTTAAAACAGTTCATGTGACTACAGTGGTTCAACTTTAATGTTATGAAGTGACAAGAATACTTTTTGTGCGCCAAAAAAAACAAAATAACGACTTTATTCAACGATATCTAGTGATGGGTGATTTCAAAACACTGCTTCATGAAGCTTTGAAGCTTTACGAATCTTTTGTTTCGAATCAGTGGTTCAGAGCGTGTATCTTGCTGTCAATGGAGGCCTCACTGAGCCATCAGATTTCATCAAAAATATCTTAATTTGTGTTCCGAAGATGAACGAAGGTCGTTTCACGACATGAGGGTGAGTAATTAATGACAGAAATTTCATTTTTGGGTGAACTAACACTTTAAATATCTGAATAATTGTTCCAAACCTTTGACCGGTAGTATACATATATGCTGCAATAAGCTCTACTTGACCTTCTATTTCCAGTGTGATAAATAAAGCAATGGGACTAATTAACAGCCACAGTTTGACTCATCATTTGATCTGACTGCCAAATGTTATGACATCTTTATTTATTATCATGATGATAACTGGACAACTACCCTTGCATAAACATGCATGTTTCAAAAAGAAGGACGGGAGATCATTTTCATGGTGTGGCAAAGATCCTCTACTTTCTTCAAATTTCGCTCAAAAAAATATATATTTACAGTATTGAGCCCTGGTGTGTTGACTGCCCAGACTAACCTGAGGAGTCGTGTTAGAGTGTTCTGCATGAACTCACACATCTTCATGCCATCCTGAAAAACACAACAAACATTACATCTACTGGAAACACTGTGTTTTGTTTTTCAGATGTTTTAGTAAGCTACAGAAGTTCTTCAGCTCTACAGTAAGTTTCCCAAAACTCTTGAAAATAAAGCTTCCAAAAGCGGGTTTTCGCAGTGATGCCATAGAAGAACCATTTTTGTTTCCCCAAAGAACCTTTCAGTGAACAGTTCTTAAAAGAACCATTATTTTCTTAGAATGAAGAACTTTTTAATAATCTGAAGAACCTTTTTCTACTATAAAGAACTGTTTGTGGAATAGAAAGGTTCCATGGATGTTAAAGGTTCTTCATGGAACCATTAATGCCAATTTATTTTTAAGAGTGTGAGGTCCACTTATAATGTTAGCAAAGATAGACCATGTGTTTTTCACTGGGAAGTTTTTAGTTATGAAAGTTACAATATCTTCTCAGAGTACAATTAACTTTTTGATCTTAACAAATAATGTATTGAAAATATCAAGACAATATGATAATGGGTCTATAACTCTCCTCACATGTGGGTTTGCTATCGCTCTGACTGCATTCAGATCAGATCCAGAGCAGAAGGTTCCAGCAGCTCCCTGCACAATGACAGCTTTCCCTTCTGTCCAGGTCTCTAGTTCATGCACACCGCTGCTCCAGTTCAAGCATCATGCTGCCTGCAAGAGAGCGGGAAAACAACAAATAATGAAGTCATTCAAACTGACACATTTAAATGTCCTTTTTGTTATATGAAGGTCACATTAAACCTGGCTTTTTTAACATGCTAACATAATTTATATTGCCTACATTTCAGATGTATTTAATGTATGTAGAGATTTTATTGTTTATTGTTTGTTGTCCCAGACTGACAATCTTAAAGTCACCATGAAATCAACAACTGAGTTGACAATTCCAATTTTATGGAATATTGCAGTATTTATTATAAATTATTTATCCGTGCACATCATTATTTTTTTACATTCATGTTCCCTCGTAAACTTTAATCAAAATAACTTCCCCTCCCTCTTGCTACTACATCTCTTCTCTGATGATGTGTTTACTGCCGTGAGGGCGGGGCAACCTGTCACTCACATGAGCAAACCAATAGCAAACAACAACCATCCAATCAATTCCCCATAGAAAAAAAATAAAGCCCCGCCGCCCTACATTTGTTCTTGCACCAGAAGCCGTTTCTCTTGGATATACGACACAAAATAGGGCAGAAAAGACTCGTAACTTCAGTTTCATGTAACTTTTGTCTCAGAACCAGCCAGTCATTCTTAAAATAAGAAAGTTCCTAATACAAAAACATGAATTACTACATTTTAAGTATGATAATCTCACAATTTCACAACAAGAGTGAGACATAAAACAAATTTCACAAATTTATTGTGTTAAAATGGGGCATTTTATTTGTATGAAAGTCAATAGCAAGTCAACGGGTTCGGGTTCTGCTATTTTATTCCAAAAATAATAATAATAATTTCCACCACAAATCTTTAGACAATAAACTGTCCATATATGTGGAGTTAACATGAGTACCTGAGAAGGCGTTCATGCGCGCTGGATTACTGACAGTGAGCACCGCAATCCCTGACTCCTGCTGCTTCTGGAGCTCTATGGATCCTCCTGGGAAAGCCTGCAGCTTCTCCCTGATACTCTCAGCAGGTCCATTCGTGTGGCTGCAGACGGTTCGGTTCTGCTGAAGGATCCTGCTCACAGCACTGCGAGTCTGGATCAATCGGCACCGAGCAGCACCGCACACACTCATTATGATTATGTCGGGTCTATTATATTGTTCAGTTGTCAATGCATGTATTTTTCATTGTTTTAAAAGTACTTGACCTGTTTCGAACCTAGGAGTAACTTTAAAAACGGTCCTGAAAGAAACAAAGTATTAATGTAAACTTTCCGCTTTAAGATACCGCCTACTAATTGTAAACTTACAATTAAATTCTGAATAAAGCTGTTATATGCACTCCACGTGTTGAAGAAAATCGCAAAGAAATAAAAGCAGACGAAATATACCCACCAGAGATATCGATGGATTTATCCCATTTATCCAAATTCGCGATGCTGCAATTGTCCAGAGGGGGGAGCTGTTCCCCAATACACACTGCAGCGCTGCAAATAGAATACATGAAAAATATAATATAACTATTGATATGGTTTATTGATGGTATAAAATGTTAGTATCATGGTACTTTGTATATTGCATGCTAGGTTACAATTTGAAGACCATGGTACTGTAAGGTTGATACTACGATAGTCCAGTAATGTACCACTGTATTAAATGGATCATAACTCTTTTTATAGCCTATATGCCACGACACCTATCTGTTAAAGTGCTGTAAAAAAATTTAACAAAAAAGGTGCCAAATTCTGTGCCCTGTTATACAATATAATAGCCTATTGTTTCAAACACAAAGTTGCTTTATGGGTCATTCCTGGTATTTGGTGCCTTTTGGACATCAAAAAACGTTAGGGACAAATGAACAACAGTTTAAAATACTTATGATTCTTCTAATTTATGGGCATTGTGTACATTTTCTCATGTCCCTTTGAACCTTTAAAAGCATATCGATTAATAAATTATCAGAAAATATAGATAGCTTATATCAGCTACATATGAATTGTAACACATCATTTTACATTTTTCGTTTTCAGATACAAATGTCTGAAAGTATGTTTTATTCACTTTTTAAAGTAGCCTACTTACATTATTGATATTCATACACTTTTATAGCCTACTTGCTTACATTAGTGATAATGGTTCATTGTCACTGAATTATTAGTTTGTTTGTTTGTTTGTTTGTTTGTTTTTTGGTATTTTCAAGAAATTAGGCCTATTGATATTGTAAAAAATCAGTGGTATCAAAAATAGACGGATGATTTCCTATCTCTCACATACAACCAGTTGCAATATTAGGCTTTTCAGCCTTTCCAAAACAGTTACCGCCTTGTCGTTAAAGTAGTGAATAACCATTTGAAGCGTATTGTTTTGCAGCACAGCGAAATTTGACCGAAATTCCAGAATTGTCAGACTTTATAGCGCGGTGAATGTTTATATGTTTGTCGATGAATGGGACACTAAATATCATTTTGACTGTAATGAGATTTTCCCAATAAATAGGCAGGAATGATGCTGGTGTCCTTCATGATTGTTCTTTCTGACAACAAAGCACTTTGATCGCGACGAGCTCGTAATCACGACTTCACAAGTGGGAAGTAGGAAATTTCCGATAGCACGTGAAGGTAGCGGTACCTTATCTGACCTTTTACCTGATGACCCAATTTAATGTCATCCTAAATGCGTAACGTCACAGTCTTCTCTCATTTTGTACAATTCTACAGCCTGGTTGGCAGACAGTACCATATACGTTATTAAGAAAAGACTTAGATGCATTTTTAATTATTTATTAGTTAATATTTATAGGTTATAAGGGTTTAGGTTACAGCGTCACAGCTGGACAGACTACAGCCGTCTGCGCGCGTATTTTTATCTGGCGCCAAACAGACGCTCGCGAATAGAAGTTGTTCGTCTGAGGAGGCAAGCATAGCAACAGAAGCTGCTCGAGCGATTTCCGACATAGGTAGCCTACTGCATTATTTATCACTTCATTTTATCTTTACATATATTTTTAAAAAGCTGTATTTTGTTTAAAAAGATTGCACGTTTTATTTAAAACGTCGACATTTAGGTCTAACTGGCTAGTCTGGCTGTCTCTCCAGATTGTCCCCAGTCCACACAGTAATTTATTTGTTGATAGATTTTTTTAAAGGAACCTCTCTAACATGGAACCATGGAGCCTGGCAAGGTACTTTGTACATATGATATAATCACAATTATACAAAATAATGTCTAATCAGGTTCTATATGCCTTTAATATAACATTTTAGGGGTTTCCATCATGGGAATTTATGTATTAAAGAGCTCGTAAACATACTTTATCTCTAGAAAAAAACTGAAATAACCCGTTAAACATTAAAGTCATTGAACCTTTTTTTCTAAGAGTGTAGTATTCAACCCAAAAGAGTGCAGGAACAAACACATGGAGCCCTAGATGACAGTCAGATGTCATCACATTTCAGAAGGTTGACAGATGCTTCATCCTGTCTGAGATGCCTATGTGGGGCTCCTGGCGTCCTGTTGGGAAAGATGTTTGAGTGAAGTGGAATAAATGTGGACAAGGATGAGGTGATTTGTGCCTGGGGAAGGCGATCTTCATCCTGGCATGTAGGCTAAGGTTTTCTGACAGGATGCTGCAGCTGCGAAAACATTTTTTTCCTGACTTAATTCTGTAAGCGACTAAAGAGAGAAGGTTGGAGTCTAAATGTCTACACTGACTAGAATAGATTCTTGGGATGTGAGGTAGAACGCAAATTCAATAAAATGAACTGTACTTCAGACACTGTATTCAAAGTGACATTTTAGGGGCATATTGGGAAAAAGGTTCAGGAGTAAAGCAGGTTCGATTCTCATTGAATACATATACTTGTGGCTATTGCACCTTCAATCAAAAACATTCTTCTACTTTTATTCACAAAATTATACACTAAAAAAAAATGTAAAACATTTTTTCTTTTGTCAAATAAACTTCAATAATTAATGTGGTTCAGATAACATAATATTTTGAGTTTCTGTTGATTAAACCAATCGCCTTCATTGTATTAACTCAAATTTTTAATTTAAATGAACTCAAAATTTTAAGGCAACCAGGTAACTTACTTTTTTTTTTAAAGTTAAACCAGCAATTCTTTTTTACAGTGTAGATGTTTTAGAGTTTTGTCTTGCTGAGTTATTTCATGGTATTACAGAGATAATAAATGTTAACCGCATTACAGTCAGTGTCAAACAGACTTCGCTCATTCCTCAGGATCAAAATATTTCCAGATAGGATGACAACTGGTTCAAGCAAGGCTTGTAAGTAAATTAATTTATACCTCATTTTTAATTTTGTATATTGCCATGTGTTGTAGCTCCAGACGAGACTAGATTATGAATAAAACACATCTACAGAAGGAGTGTCAGTATTTTATTTATTTTTATAAATGCTGAATACACTTGTGATATTAACTAACAAGAAAAAGAACTGCAAAGGCATTGTCTCAATGATATGTCTCACATCAGATAAACACGTAAACTGACCTTAGAATCTATTTGTTTCTGTAGAGTCATTTTGGTTAAAGTTGGTAAAAGTTGGTAAAAGTATAACAATGGATTTGATGTGAAACAGACTTCGATATTATCAATCAGACATCAGACATCAGACCTCACACACACACACACACACGAGGCCACATGTAAAGCAAGTCTACATTGACAACTATAAAAAATAGTGATGACAGTTTGGTTTATGAAAACAGAAAACATCATTTGTGCACTTTTAAGTCACACTGTTAGAAATGAAATGTAAACAAAAGAATGAAAAAGGCAGTTTGAGCTCATAATTATGGAAATGTACACAAAATCATCATTTGAACAGTCACAGTGTTTATTTACACAGGTAATCAGGCAACATTTACAGCTGTAAAGGCATTGGACTGCATCTAACGGCCGTTTAGATCACTGTCTCTGTGTGATAGGTGGAGTAGGTGAGTGTTTGTCGCTGGGTGAAGACTGTGGGTGGGGGTGAGGGAGATGATGCAGATGAGACGGACGAGCGGCTAGCCCAACGAGAGGGCAAACGTCTCTTTGCAGGACACACGGGTCGTGAAAAGCTCTTCTTGATAGTTACAGAGGACTCTTTGCCTTGCTGTTGAGACAAATATTTTTTATGAAATATCATTGGATTTAAATATTCCTGTCAACAGCACAATAACCTACTCTGTGCGCTTTCATGTACAGAACGTTTGTGAATGAATCTCCCAATGCTTTGTTTGCATAAATAAAAAAATATTACCATTAATGTAATGCATATTGCAAAGAAGGTATATATTATTTAAATTGTGATAAAGTACAACTGATTTTAATAAAAAAAAAAAAAAAAATTCCAGACAGGATGATTTTCCTAATTACATTACAGTTATGAAAACTTAAGGGAGGGGGTGCTTAATTGTCAAACAGAATTTTTATGCAAAATATAATTTCTTCAATGCCATTGCATTTAAAGGAAATGGCTGAACTTTTGTTTCCTGCATATGTTCTCCATTTTACAACTAACTGAAAATAAAAGAACTGATTAAATCTCTCTGATGCTTTCTGAGTCATCTGACAATCATTTCCAGCAATTTACAAAAGCGGTCCATGCAGAGGACTAGCTTCACTAGGAATCCTGGCCATGGTACATGTTTCTGTAATTACTCCACATACCTTGGCCTCCTATAAAAACAGTTAATTGGGGTTGTCTAAAGAGCTAGACATGAAAGATGTAAATTAAACTTGGTGCCACTAATTCTTTTCACTTAAAGCCTTGAAAGAAATGCACGATTTCAACAATAAGAAGCTTCTGGGCTTCTCGCTTTGCGCAATCTGCCAATATTTTCTGACAGAAATTCAACTTAAGGAATTTTAATTGTGCTGCTTAGATGGTTTTGTGGGAATAAGGTATTTTAACAAGAAATTCTAAATATTTCCAGACATGAGAAAAGACTTCCAGTTGTAGATTTAGAGGGAATTTTTATAATCTTTCTAAGTAATGTCTAATATATATTACTGTTATTTATTGATGAGAAAATATTCTGATAAAACAGATTCACTGTGTGTATCACTGTACAGCACCTAAAGAAACCACCTAAGTTTACATGTCAGAAATAAAATGTTTTAATAAAAAATTGTCCTTAATATATTTATTATACTGTAACTATTTTTTACTTATACGCCATGGCTAAAGTTGTTGCAGGTGCTACAACAACACCCTTTAACTGTGTCTATTTTCATAATACAACACAGGCTTTCAGACCTTTTAGCAAATGCATTTGAATATGGAACAAAGTGACTTTTCTGCTAAAAACTGCTATTTAAAGGGATAGTTCACCCAAAAATGAAAATCATCCCATGATTTACTCACCCTCAAGCCATACTAGGTGTATATGACTTTCTTCTTTCAGACAAACACAATCTGAGTTATATTAAATAATGTCCTGGCTTTTCCAAGCTTTATAATGGCAGTGAATAGAGGATGAGATTTGAAGCCCAAAAAAGTGCATTATAAAAGATATCCACATGATGCCTTTGTGTAAGAAAAATATCCATATTTAAAACTTTAAAAATGTAGGAAACAATGAAAAACAATGTAGGAGTAGCATAAGCTTTGACGCCTCTCGCTGTTCAAACAAATATGGCTGGGCAATAAACTCAAGCTCCTCTTATATTGAAATCCTCTGACATTTCTCTTTAAAAATTCTCGCTTTAGACTTCTAATTCACAACCGGTGTTTTATTTTGCTGTATCCTCTGCACTTCCGCATTCATCAATACATCATGTGTGAGTTCAGTCTTTCACCGTAAAAAAAGACTGAACTCACCAAATAAATACCAAAAAAATACCAAGAGTTCAGTCTTTCACTGTAAATCGATGCATACGGCTGTTGGAAGATAGTTATTTAAGTTTTTAAAGTTTTAAATATGGATATTTTCTTACTTAAATGCATTGCTTCGCTTCAAAAGGCATTTATTAATCCCTGAAGCTGTGTGGATATCTTTTATGATGGATGGTTGCACATTTTTTTGAGCTTTAAAATCTCATCCTCTAGCCATTGCCATTATAAAGCTTGGAAGAGCCAGGACATTATTTAATATAACTCTGATTGTATTCGTCTGAAAGAAGATAGTCATATACACCTAGGATGGCTTGAGGGTGAGTAAATCATGGGGTAATTTTCATTTTTTGGGCGAAGACCCTTCAATACACTATAGTCTTCTACACTTGTACCTCATACACTTCTCCGGCTGAGTTATTTAGCATGTATTTGAATGTGTGGAGCTCGGGTGAAAGTGTGTGCTTTAGTGGTTTGAATGGTGTGTGTCTATGTGTGGGAGTGTGTGCAGTACTGACCTGCACTGTTACATGTGTCTCTTTGTGGGCTATGACCTGGTGGTGCGGTGTGTGTGTCAGTTTCTGACTGGATGTAGACTCATGTCGCTTATCCAACATTTCCAAGAGGTCAATGAGGTCTTCCTCCTTCCCTGGACTGGGCTGTGGCTGTGACTGCTTCTGCTCCCGAGATCTCTCCAAATCCTCGTAACTTTTGAGAATCCTTTCAACAGCTCCATAGTTGGACCTAGACTCCACTGGACGAGGATAGGCTGCTAGTGTAGAGGGCTTCCATGGATTTTCGTCTAAAATACGAGATCTGGTGCTACTACACATGTCCTTTTTTGCCTGTTTGGATTTTTTGACTGCTTGATATTGATCTGTATTAACATCCACAGCTTTGCTGCACCTTTCCGTCTGGATTTGCAGCTGTGGTGGACTTGCACTAATTTCAAAACATTTTTCTCTAACACTTGGGTCAACTGAAGTTGGTGTAGTGTGTTTAGTCTGGAAAGGTTTAACTTCAACGTCTTCTTGTAAAATACATTCCTGCTGTGGAGATGAAGACTTAGAGACAAGGTCCTTTGTTTCCTTTCTTCTTCCCTCCTCTTTTGGGCACTGTGGCACAAGATCCGAGAGCACAACCTTTAGATTGTCTTCAACATACATTGATGGGCTCTCTGTAAATGTGTCCTTTGATACGACCTCTGGTAGACTTGGAGAACAATCAGTAGAAACATTCATAGAAGTGTCCTCACCACACCGAAGACCCATTCCTGCCTGGAAGAGCGTACGGTTGAACTCTGCAGTTTTCTGCTCAAGTCTCTCATTTCTGGAAGTAGCTGTATCGCTGGGATATGGTGAAATAAAGTCTATTGATGCAACAGAATCTTGAGGCAGGTTCATGGGATGAGATGCACTTTTGAGATCATTTTTGCTCTCGGCATCTGGTTGGTTTAGACTGCGATCTGTGGCTGCAGCAGCAATGTCAATGTTGGAGAGGCATCTCTTAACCGGTACATATCTGGATGACTTGTTGCTGCCAAATCTACTTCCATCACAGGACCAGCGGCTCTGGCAGCAACTGATATTGCACTTGGAATCAACAGGACCGCTACAGGCTACATTCCCAGAGTCGGTCAGAATTTTCCCCTCATTTTCTTGAAGCATCGCCTCAAATTTTCGTACAATTGCGGGGCTGGTGTATTTTCTGTCCGGATGGGTTCCTGGCCATTGGCACAATTGCTCTGTACCACTGGACTCTACTTCTGAAGCTGAAGGACTGCTAAGGTACCAAGATGTACTACGGGCTGGTATGGGCGGGGCTTGTTGTCTTATGTTGTCTGGTGGCTTAGCATCACTTTGCTGTGATTCCATGTTACAACTTTCCCAGTTCATCCAGTATTGCTCATCAAGGGATTTGAGGTCTTCACTCATGTTTTTCAAATACAAAACTGTGTCCTCCATTTCCAGATTATCCTTTACCCTCTCCACCAACTCAGCCTCTCTCGGAAAAAACATCGACTCGCTGCGGCTTCTAAGAAGGGAAACCAAACAAAGTGAGATCATTATGAAGCAAAGATCTGATTCATTTGTGATGCATGCAGCACCTGTGCGCAATGAGGTTTACCTCTTTATATCAGGCCACTTTCTCATTTCATCCTGGTAGCTACAGAGTTCTTCACTCACACGGGCAATTTCCTTAAGTGCCTACAAGATGTTGATGAATAAGAGCACACCTTAGACCTCAGATCACACAATATAACATTGCATATCTCTAGCCCTACATAGCAGCATCCAGTAATACAGTAATTGTAAAACCCCCGAGTGACTCGATTGAGATTAGCGTGTTATGAACAACAGTCTCACCGCATTAAGGGCAGTACTGTTCTTCTTTTTGTCACTTCCACAGGTTATTTCCATGCTCTGAAATCTTCTGAAAGGGTTAAGGAGGACATCTTGTCCAGAAAAGCAGGTCTTGTTCCCCATTTTCAATTTCAAACAGCTTTCCAGGATTTCTTCCAGCTCTGCAGTGTCTATAGCCTGTTGTTCACCAGTACCTTGCTGATTTAATAGTGTGCTTTGCTCGCTGTTGCACTGTTCACTGGATTCACTGGTGATGTGACTGAGTTGACTTGTTTGGGAGTCGATGCTGGCATTGCTTTGCTGGGTTGGAGCCTCAGAATATTCATTGCTCTGGGCGTCTGAGGGATAAGTTACTTCACTTGACAAAGTGCTGGCAGAACACGAGCTGAGCCTTAGTGCATTTTGTCCATCAGTAAACGGTCTGAGAGAACTTCCTGTACGGTGAGCCTTCACTTCATTGTACAACTGGAAAAGACAAAACAATAGTAAGTGTAGTCCTTGGTTCATCTATTAATACCCAGACATTTGCCACTTGCCAGGTTAAAACTATTATGCCAGACCTCCACAAGAAGCCCAGCCATGCCATTTCCTCTACATTTAACCACCCACCATTCTACAGCATATCAGTAGAGTAGGGGTCTCCAATCCTGCTCCTGGAGGGCCAACGTCCTTCAGAGTTTAGCTCTAACCAGCTCCAACACACTTGCCTGGAAGTTTCTAGTGAGTCTGAAGACCTTGATTAGCTAGTTCAGGTGTGTTTAATTACGGTTAGAGCTAAACTCCATTTGAACACTCCTCTATGGTGCTCACAATGCCAAGATTGTGGGTTTGACTGAAGTATGCATGAACTGAAAAAATGTAAATTTTAAATACGGTGCTTTGGATAAAAGTGTCTGCCAAATGCATATGTAACCACATACCAAAAATCCAAGTCATGGTTCAGGCTAGACCAGGATCCCTCAAATGCAGTCCTGGAGGGCCACTGCCCTGCAGAGTTTAGCTCCAGCCTTAATCAAAAGCCCTATTCGGACGGGATTAGATTACATGGGGAGGTGAAGTAATGTAGTTTTACCACAGGACGTCTGTATATTAATGGCCAATTCGCACGGGATAAGACATCTCAGTAAAACTAGCAGAAGTGGGACTGGTAACTCGATTTACGCACCGCCGCCACCTCCCTGTTGTCATGTTGCTTCCTGATACCATGTGTGCAAACACATATAATCTAAATATATAACCTGTATATAACAGTTAGGTCCGGTCAAACGATTTAATTAAATTCTGATTGGATTCTGATGGTAATAGGCACTTAGGTAAAGCTAAAATTAGTTTTGGGCCTCTGACAAGTGCTTTCGATCTTCTTTTTGCTCTGAATGGTATGTGGAAAATACTTGAGGTTTGCCACAGACTTGTCCCACCACCTACAACACAACTGAATGTTCCTTCTAGCGCTTCCATGATTAAAAAATGCGTGGAAAACTACTTTAAAACAGAAAATGATGGAATTTTACCATACATATTTACAGCAGGTTTATTCGAACGGGATTAGTATTACCTGAGGTAATTTTTCAGACCTTTTTACAGAAGGTAAAAGTCGCCGTAATGTTTACTGACATTGTCTGTAATGATTACTGAGATGGCACATTCGGACGGGACTAAAATCACTGAGAAGCTCTCGTAATAATTACTTTACCTCCCCATGTAAAACTAATCCCGTTCGAATAGGGCTAAAGACACCTGAGCAGGCAAAAGCTGCGTTTCCACCGCAGGAACTTTCCCCAGGAACAAGGGACTTTAGGGTGGTACTCGGTGTGTTTTGACCGCAGGGACCAGGGTCTAAATGAAGTTCTGGGTAATAATTTCCCCCTCAGAAAGTCCCTGCTCGTGAGGTAGTACTTTTTCAAAGTTCAGAAATTTTCGGGGGTCAGACTTGGGTGCTGAACATGCTGGAGTACATTTCCCAAAAGCATTGTTAGCCAACTAACATCCAAGTTCCGTTGTCACTAACATAGTTCAACGATTAGGTGTTTCCCGAAACCATAGTTCAAACAAACATTTGCAAACTGCATCGCAAACTTGTGTGGTTAGAAGCATAGTTTCTTGTTTTATGACATGTGGTCCTAATAAATTGTTATCTTGAGCAAAATAAGCAAGCTGACATTAAGTACAATCTATATCTTTTATTTCGAAAATATTCAAATGTAATTTACATATTTTAGTTTGCCAAGAAATTTTAAGCACCATTTTTGAAGAGTGCGCATGTGCGTACGTAAGAACGAGTCTATGATTAAATCTGTAAATAAAGCAAAATAACTGAGAAAAATGAGAATTAGTCCTCAGATGCCATGTCCGTAATTTATACCAAAAAATCTAGCATTAATTTGATCTCAAATGGATTCAGTTAAAGAAGTTATTACTCCACCTCCTGTGTAACATCATTCACCAACAGGTTTGCGATTATGCAGTTTCGGGAAACTGTCGTGACTAGCTAGTTGATTTGTTCAACATTGTATCATACTATGGTAGTGAAGCAGCGAGATTGGTTGAGATTGGTTGAGTGGTTGATTGGTTGAGTTCACGCAGCAGTTTGATTGTTTGACTCCACACAGCATTTTATTTCAACCACAGTTTTAAAAGTCTGTTGCGGTGCGTGCAGTATGAGTTTTTTGCAGGACAGATGGACCAACGACGAGGTTCAGGGTTTATTAAGCTTAAATGCGTAGGACAAAATCCAGCAGGAACTGGAAAGTCGCACACAGTCCTACTTCACCGGACTAATTTGCCTAATCTTCACGGTACAAATTGTTCCAGGTAATTTCGGTGGAAATGCAGCTTAATAAAGGTCTTTAGAGTTACTAGAAAATTACACGTAGGTGGTTTGATCAGTGTTTGAGCTAAACTTGGTCTAGACCTTAGAATTTTGGTCAGGCTCTATGGGATTACATGTTGACAGACCTTTGGAAAGTTCCATTAATGAACCTAAGACATGCTGCTCAACTGATAGAACACTTGCAACACCTAGGTTGTGGGTTTGATTCCGAAGGAATGCTCATACTGATAAGATGCATAGCCTGAATGCATTTTGGATGAAGGATCTGCCAATGCACTGATGTTTGCACTTTCACTACCACTAGTTTGGAGCTCTGAGCTTCTGTCTGATGAAGGCCTGTCGCCACTGAGCTAAACTTCCTTTGGCAGTCACTTGAAATTCCAAGGTTTATATAATATGACTTCATCGCTTCCAATTTTAGGTGTTACCATTATCCTTACTGGCAGAGCTTTCATTTAGCATGGAAGTAAACAGGAGAACTAAGGGAATCAGTTCATTTGAAACAAGATATCGTTCTTTCTGCTGAGATGTGGGGAGTGGCGCACATCCGCAGACTCACCTCCTCAATCTTCCGCTGCATATCCATGAGCTGGTTCTCCCACTCCTTCCTCTCAGTCTCAAAGCGTTCCAGCAGCTCAGATTTTTCCTTCACCCAGCCCCTCTCACTGCTCTCCAGCCTGCAGCGGAGGTCCATCGCTGCACTGTGAGTGTCTGCCAGCAGCCTCTTTTGTTCCGCTCTTTCCCGCTTCAGAGTGTCCCCTGGTTCTTCACTCCTCACAGTCTCCACCAACACGCTACATCCCCGCACTTCTAGCTGTGGGGGGAAGAGAGGCAGGGATTTGCTGACCACCAAAGAGGAAATGGGTGTATGGGACAGTTGTACAAAGAAAATAAAACATTTGAACAGGAAGTAACATGAAGAGAGAAACCTGTTGCCAACAGGATGGAATGGACCTTGTGTCATGACCAAGGCCTTGGATGCCCAGCCTAAGCCTACTGACAAAAACAGCTCAGACTAGTGCTGAGAGTTTTGTATGTAATGGAGAAGCCACAATGGTATGCTGACCCCCCGATGATCCTGGAGAGAGCTCACTAGACAGCAAACACTAAAACCATATTTATCACAGAGCTTGATTGAACTCTGCAGCTGATGGAAGCTATTGATGTCATTGAGACCTATAGTCTACATGAGTTACTACAGATTTCTATTTCAAATAAATGCTGTTCTTTAGTTTCCACAAAAAATTAAAGAATTAGTTCACTTCAGAATTAAAATTTCCTGATAATTTACTCACCCCCATGCCATCCAAGATGTTTATGTCTTTCTTTCTTCAGTCGTAAAGAAATTAAGGTTTCTGAGGAAAACATTCCAGGATTTTTAGTATAGTATAGTGGACTTCACTGGGGCTCAACGGGTTGAAGGTCCAAATGTCAGTTTCAGTGCAGCTTCAAAGGGCTCTACATGATCCCAGACGAGGTCTTATCTAGTGAAATAATTGGTCATTTTCTAAAAAAAATAAAAATGTATATATTTTTTAACCACAAATGCTCGTTTTGCACTGCTCTGCAATGCGCCACGCATTACGTAATCATGTTGGAAAGGTCACACAACACGTAGGCAGAAGTACCGATCCAGTGTTTACAAAGTGAATGTGCAAAGACTAAGTCAAACGCCCTTGACAAAAAAAGGTAAAACAACGATGTCAGACAATTTTGAAGTTGGAGGAGAAAATGAGATGGAGTTTTTTGCCCTACCGTGGTATTTCCACATGACCTTTTCAACATGATTATGCACGTCGCAGAGCTAGTGTAAGACGAGCATTTGTGGTTAAAAAGTATATAAATTTTTATTTTTTTTTAGAAAATGACAGATCGTTTTGCTAGATAAGACCCTTATTCCTCGTCTGGGATCGTTTAAAGCCCTTTGAAGCTGCACTGAAACTGACATTTGGACCTTCAACCCGCTGAACCCCAGTGAAGTCCACTATATGGAGAAAAATCCTGGAATGTTTTCCTCAAAAACCTTAATTTCTTTTCAACTGAAGAAAGAAAGACATAAACATCTTGGATGACATGGAGGTGAGTAAATTATCAGGAAATTCTAATTCTGAAGTGCACTAATTCTTTAAACAACCTCAGTGAGCTTTTGTCAAGAACATTAAACTTACCAAACCTCAAAATACAGTCTTCTGAACATTTGACAATGCCACTATTCCACTACGCCCGACAAAATCAGACTTGTAGATCATTTGAAATGAGCTTAGCCGATTAACAGAACTGACAGCTCCCCAATAGTTCAGTGCCTTAAATCACCTGCAGTGAGTATTAATAATTTTCCTTGATTTTTTGACATGTAAGAGGTCATTGTACTATTAAAAAATCCTGTAAGATTCAAAACTCAAAACTTCCTCAGTGGTCCAAAAACAGCTTCTATTGAATCCAATCTCAGAAAAAGACTTATTTGGAATTTTTCACATTATGACGAAAGGATCCTAATGCTAGGAAAGTGGTTATTTATTTTCAACTATGTGAATGTCTCAGTAGAGCATCATTTCTTTGTTTGGTACATTTCTATAACTCCTGTTATAATCAATGACACTGTCTACACTGCACAATGAATCTCTTTTACGTCATGTTTGCACTGTTAGTTATGATGAAAGCATTCGTTAGTGCGCAAAAATCGAGTTGCAATGAAGAGATCACCCCATTCATGCGCTCAACAGAGATGTCTGTGATCACCTACAATGCTCATCGCTGCAACTTTTCATGCGACGGGAGTAGATCTAAATATAATGCTATAATCAACACTTTGCACGATAAGTTCATCTTGACAGCTGTAATAGTAAAAACATAGTAAAAGATTTCAAGAGAATTCCACATGTAATACTTATTTCATATGCAAATATGTCAGCCAATCACAGCAGTGGGCGTTTACACTGAAGTCTCACAGCAGACACGCCCCTTCAAACAGAGTGTGCAAATCAGAGGGCTAAAATCTGGGTAGGAAAAATGCCTTTTATTTCTAAATTATGATCATTTTTGATGTTATTATACGTGCACCTCAGAAAATATTATAAAATAATAAAAAAAATGCAGTTCATGATCCCTGTAAATTCTTAATAATATAGCTGACAACTCAGCTGTGAAGTTAAGTCTTGGACTAAACCTGCATGCTCCTCCATGGGCAACAGCAAAGACAAAAATAGGTGAATCTTATTTATGGTTCATATAGCAACGAACCAGAGCAAAGCAGTGTTTGTACAAACAGTGCACTCTTATAGTACTAAAATCTTCTGGCACACTGTCATTAAACCTATGCGTTCTCCTGGGTGCACTAGCAGCATGTGTTTACAAGCAGAGGGCATGTGAAACACTGATGTGACATGTAACCAGAGTTGAGAGTGCAAGAGTGCTGCTAGTTTTAAGACTAAAATATAATTACCGTGGTTGCAGTGCACTCTGTGTAACAATGTCACAAAAACAGCTCTCTATTAATAGACAGCAAGACCAATCCTTTAGCATCTCACATTCCTAAGGGTGGGGCCCTGGAGCAACTCATCTCTGTTTTAAAGATCAAAAATATGCTCAGAAATATGCTGGCAAATACCCTGCTGTGAAAGCCTAGTGGTAAACCTAAGAAATCCACTGGGACAAAAGTATGTGCTGTGGTAGGATGTGGACTGAAAAGAAAACAACTTTTTACAGTTCACTTCGACCCCTCCCTGAATTCTGTTCTCTGCACCAACCAATACTTTGGGTGGATTGGTGTGGTTAAACCCCAAATCATTTTCTGAATTTAAACAAGTGCAGTTGTGGTCAAGCGACAGATGAGTACATAGTTTCATAATGTAAAACATCAAATCATCAATACAAGATCACTAGTACACCATTATTAGGTATGTTTAATTTAGATTGCAGCAGAGTATGAAGTCTTGTGTCTAGTTTATGTCCTGAGGTGTAGTCCGTCACAAGATATGCCTTCACACAACAATCCGAAGCTCCTCTCCTCTTTATCTCAACAATGCCATCTGTTCTACTGTATTAGGAGTTGCTCTGAGTCACTAACTCACACTTACAATAAAGCCCTAGACCGGATTGAAATCTTCTCTCACAATGGATAGTAAATACAAGACGATCTGGACAGTGTCTTTATAAGGATGTCACAAACAGAAATGAAAGCATTCCATACGAGAGGGAAAACGCACTAAGGTGGATGCTATTTTTAGTTCGGTAACATAGTTTCCACATTAGTTTGCTTTGCATATTACTCTTACATTTGCAACCGTGACATGCCGAATTTTTTTTTCATTCGTTGATGAAATATATTGTCTAATACCGCAAAAGACCTGGTCGTCTGTGGCCGCTTACACACAGAGCTGCTGTTGACAGGATATATTTGCACTTGATAGTGCTTGTGTTACATAAAGCCTATGCAATCTCTGAGCTATGCTCAATGACAACCATTAGAAAACCAACAAATAATTAAAAACTTTGACATTAGCTATGTGCTTTATCTATCTTCTTTTTTTTTTAGTGCAAAACTTTTCATACACTGTAAAAAGTGGTAACCTACAACTGTTACCTTAAAGAGCTTTTTCTACCTGATTTAACCCAAAAATATTCTTTTGTTGGTATGGGTGTATGTGCAAAAAAAAAAAAAAAAAAAAATGCTGGGTTAAAAACAACCCAAGTTAGGTTGAAAATGGACAAACCCAGCAATTAGGTTGGGTTAAATGTTTGCCCAACGTGCTGGCCAGTTTCATTTAACTCAACTATTGATTAAAAATGACTATATGGCTGGCTTAAAATAAACCCAAAATATGTTGGAAATTAAAAATCTTTATACAAATTTTACATTTGGCTGAAAAAGCAATTAAATATTGTACACTCTAAAAAATGCTGGGTTAAAAATAACCCAAGTTGGGTTAAATATGGACAAACCCAGTGATTGGGTTGTTTTAGTCCAGTGGTTGGGTTAAATGTTTGACCCAACCTGCTGGGTAGTTTTATTTAACTCAACTATTGTTTAAAAATTACTGTATTGCTTGTTTAAAATGAACCTAAAATAGGTTGGAAATCAACATTTATTAATATGTTTAATAAATTAACATTAATAAGTTTAATAAATAATTTATTAATAAACATAAACATTTATTAATTTATACATTTATATACATTTATAAATGCTCACCTTTTGATTATTATTGTTGCCTTTAGTAATTGTGTGTCTGATTTTTAATTTCCAACATATTTTGGGTTCATTTTAAGCCAGCCATATAGTCATTTTTAAACAATAGTTGAGTTAAATAAAACTATGCAGCAGGTTGGGCAAACATTTACCCCAACCGCTGGGTCAAAACAACCCAATCGCTGGGTTTGTCCATATTTAACCCATCTTTTATAATACATTTTTAAATAAAGATATGCAAGGATTTAAAATGTAATTCTAAATGTTCTACTTCATATCCCCAAAAAAGTTATTCGTCTCAAATCAATATCAATAAACAAGTTCGCATTGTGACAACTTACCCCGTCTACTGTGGCACCATGCCACGCTATAGTCTGTGTTCAATAAACTATCTGGAAATTACGGTGCAAATGTCGAATAGCAGCTTCCAACACTTTCGGTTTATGTCTATACTTTCAAAAATAAACCAACCTTAGAAATAAACCTCCCCTATCATCACAGAAATAATCTTAAAATACATATGCTATAGTAGGCTATACGTTTCATACCTGAGTAATGCGCCTTTTCAGCTCTGATCGCTCCAGTTCCCACGCGCATCGATCCTGAATGTACTGCAGCTCCAGCTCACCCCGTTTACTTTCTTGACGCTTCACCCCCGACTGCACCTCTTCTAAAACACACTTCAGATCCAACAATATCCTTCTGTTCTCTCCACCCTGCAAACACAACGCAGAATAAGAGAAATGCACTCTGCTGATTGGTCAAAACCACTGCTGTCGCATGCTTGTGTTTGTACTTGTATATCAGCAACTTGTCTCAAAAGCATTTCCTTCTCCATTCTCCACTCCTCTTTCTCGTGATCGTAGCGCTTTTTAAAGTCCTCGAATTTCTTTTTTAGGCGTGTGTGTGGACTTTGTAGCTCCTGACTCGGAGTTTGTCCGCGAGTCGCATCGGATGCAGCAGCAGCAGGTCCAGGTGGAAGCTGCTCCAGAAGGTTGCTCGGGAACGATCGAACCCGGGCGGGACTCTGGACCTTCTTACCCGGCCTCTCTAGACGAGAGCACGGGACGAACTCCCAGCCTTGCGCCTTGCTCACATACCCGCTTGATCCATTTCCAAACGCATTCCACATCTTTCAGTCACGAATAACAGCCTCTCTCTTTTTCTTTTTTTAAAAATTATTTGCGGTTACAGTCCCCCGTGAAAAAACACACTATTGATTATCCGAAACCAGCCATTTCTGCCATCTCCTCCGCAGCCCAGCCTGCGCTCTCTGCGCCGGGCGCATTTGTTCCTTCCATGTCAATAAAGGACGACAAGGTCAGCCTGTCATTCTCCGGAGACGCCGAATTCACACTGAAAATAGTATAGTATCCTCTCAACTACTGTGCATCCTTCAGGTTATAAATTCTCACTCTACATTATTTTTCTTTACTAAACTAAGCTAGTGAACTGCATATTGAAGTTATCCATTAGCTTACTCTGCTTCAGACTGAAAATGACACCGACACTCAGAGTCAACAGCCTAAAATACTCTGAGCTCACTGATGTAAGAGTTCGCATGTATTTTTACCTCTGTAACTATGTTGTAGGCATATCTGTTGAGCGCGAGTCATTCAGCGTCCAACTTTAAAGTCACCATTAAATCAAAAATGACAACTCTTATTTTTTTTAATGGAATACTGCAGTATAAATGATTTATCCGTGCACATCATTACTTTTTACATTCATTTTTACATAATCTTTATTCAAAATAACTTCCCCTCCCTCTAAAGCACATCTCTCTGGCGCGAGGGCGGAGCAACCTGTCACTTACGCGACATCGACCAATTGCAAACTACAACCATCCAATCAATTCCCCATGGACAAAATCAAGTCCCGCCCAACATTTTTTCTTGTTCGAGAAGCCGTTTCACTCGACTATACCTCACAACAGGCAAGCAAAGACTATATTCCCTTTCATGATAACCACGAGAATCAAAAAAGACAGAGAACACAAACATCTCAACAGAAACAGTAAGAATCTTCATTTTTAAGGTTCACAATCAGTGGAAAAGTAGGAAACAACAGCTGCCCATATTCACTGTTTACAGTGTACAGTAGATAGTCATCATAACTGTGATCTTCAACCATTAACCCTTACGAAAAAGTTTATTAAAGTGTGCTATTAGTATACTTCTTTTAAACTAAAATATACTACTTTTTTATGTACGTCTCAGAAATATACTTAAAATTGCACTTAAGTAGCCTATACTCGACTTGTACTTACAGAAAAGTTTAAGTTTATTTGGTGTATACTTGTACTCAATCTTTTGATCAAGATATACTTAAAAGTATAATTAAGAATTTTTAAGTTTCTAGTTGTGTTCAGTCTCTTGATTGAGTAGCCTATTAAATACTTTTTTACATACTGTCTTATAAACTTACATTGTTTGAAAATATTGATTTATAAAGAAAACAGATGTTCATAATTCTGAGTATCTGAATTTTTGTGTAGACTAGTCCACATAATAATCTACATTACTATTTCCACGCCACTGACTGAATTTCTCGGCTATCCATGTTTTCACTGTCATACGGTAGGGGGTGCTATTACACTTCTTCTGAACAAGTGTTGGAAAATTGCTAAGGCAAATGTAAAATAACGCGATCATCAATTTTATGCAATCAAAACTGCCTAACGTTACAAAATGAAATGTTAAAGCCATGAAGAGGAAACGACTGTGAAGCTTCGAAGGTGTTGACGGACTCAATCTACTCCATCTGTGTTTTGATCATCGTTCTGAATCCCATCCGGACGTAGTCTTTCACAAAAATGCGATTTTCTCAGCCTTTTGTTTAAAATGTTGGGTTTTTTTTATGAAACAGCCACGTTCATGTGTTGATAAAAAAGGATGCATGAAGCTAGAATAAAATGTTTTTAAAATGGAAAGAGTTAAAGTACAGTTAAAGGTATATTTCAAGTATTAAAAAATAATATCTAAATAGGAAAATAGTAGTATACTTAAAATGCAAAAATATTATACAAATAGTAAACTGTCCGTATGATATTATGTTAACTTAAAGAAAACTTACAAGTATACTTGCAGTGTAAAACTACTAAACTAGTAGTTTACTGAGAGTATACTTCAAAGTGTACTTTCATATACTAAAAAATGTGCTACAAGTATTAAAATAGTAAACTACTAGTTTACTTATAAGTTCACTTGTAGTACAGATTCAGTACAAATGAGAAACAGTTGTGAACTAGTTGTGTACTTAAAGTTTACTACTGTTATATTTATAGTACACTTAAATGTATACTTTTTATATACTAAAAGTGGGCCAATTTAGTCCCAAGCTGTATTGAAATAGTACACTTACAAGTATACTACTTGTACATTGATATTAGTATACTTACCATATAAAGTATACTTAAAAATATACTTGAACATTACTTAAGTACACTTAATAAAATTAACTTGAAGTATACTTCTATTTTGTAAGGGAAAACAACAATAGAAATATATATCACATTTCAAATGTGTTTTACAGCCTGATGCCAAAAGAGTTACATGTACTTTAAAAAATGCACTGGAGATTCAGAAAGAGGGTTCCCTTTGTCATCTGTTAAAAGATGATACTTAGATCCAGGACACTTATCACATATAATGTAACAACTTTTTCATCTCCAAAGACCCATAAGGCCAACTGAGGGATCTTGAGAGAACAGGGGAAATGATTCTCGATGAGAATAAACATGCTGCAAAGAAGCACCGACAAATCTTTTTTTTTTTTTACTAATGTATGATGCTCAGATGTTTTAACATCTTTAACAGTCCAAAAAATAAAGCTTTCATATTCTATATAAATATTCAGATAATCAGGACACAATGCTAATACATATAATTTAAACTATATTAAATGTAATAAGTTAATGAAATACACAAAAAATACTCACCAAATAAACTGACTATACAAACAGAGAAGCAGCTCATCTTTCATCGCAGATTGTGAGTGGACGCTTGTGTTTGGTTGAGTGACTGCAGTCTGTGCCTGAAATGATCATCGCTTCCTGTACCGTGTGTAACCTTGATGACATGTCCAAAATCAATATGATAAACTAAGAAAACAGAACAAAAAGAAAAGATAGAAAGTAACAAAACTGTACATAAAAGTAACAAAACTATAAATAAAAGAAATGAAGATTACAGAACAAAGAAAAGAGTGAAAAGAAAGACTAGCTTGAAAATAGTGGCATACGATAAAGATGAGAATAAAACAAGAATGAGAATAAGCAAAATAATAGGTTGAAACATCTGGGTTGATATCAAAATGGAAGAGGAAATATAAGAAAGAGAGGAACAGTGAGTCTAAAGAGAGGCAGAAAAGTGCAATATTCATTACATATGATCAAGATTATTGAGGGGGGAAAAAGCGAATATCACAATCATCCATACAAAAAAAAAAAATATATATATATATATATATATATATATTATACAGTATGTAAGAAATTAATGGAATAGTTCACCCCAAAATGACAATTTTGTCATTATTTACTCATCATTGTTCCAAACCCATATGCTGTTATTGTAAATATGTACTGTATGTATGCATTTATTTATCTAAAATTCAAAGAATCTTTATGCCATTTTTTTGACTCACTGTGTGACAAACAGGACAAAAATGAAATCATTATTCTCTAAAAATCCTGCTCTCTACCATAGCTGTCACATCAAACATGACACATTTTGTCACATCACCTCAAGTTTGAAATCAGTAACATCTTCAAAAATAATTCGTCTTATGACAAAATGTCACTGAGGTCAAAACTGCTATATTTGATTTGAGATTTATGGCAGAATGAGAAATTGTATCATTGTATATAAACAACATAAAATGTAGTATCTTCATCACATAAAACTTCTTCATGAATATAAGTCATTTGGGTTAATTTAATCATGCTTTATGGTGTTTTTGTCCTTTTTGGAGCTTGACAGATGAAATTACAATAAAATTGTAAGATTCTTCAAAATGTCTTGTTTGGTCAAAAAAAATGGCATACAGGGTCAGAATGTCATGAGGATGACTGAATGTTCATTTTGGCTAAACGTTTCCTTTAAAGTGCCCCATTATGCTATTGTCAAGGTTCCTAGTTTTGTTTTGGAGGTCTCCTACAATAGGTTTACATGCAACTAAGATCAAAAAACACTTTAGTTTTCTCATAATATTCATTGCAGCATTACCTCTTTTCTCAGTGTCTGAAGCGGTTCAATATAGAATTCAGTCTCTCTAAACCACTCTTTTCCGAGAGCCGACTCTGCTCTGATTGGTCAGATGTCCTA
This sequence comes from Ctenopharyngodon idella, assembly GCF_019924925.1. Taxonomy (NCBI): domain Eukaryota; kingdom Metazoa; phylum Chordata; class Actinopteri; order Cypriniformes; family Xenocyprididae; genus Ctenopharyngodon; species Ctenopharyngodon idella. The sequence continues at coordinate 4,848,335 of NC_067235.1, read as the reverse complement.
GTCTGTTGTGATTTGTTAACTGCTTACATCACGTGTCGGAAACCAACTGCCCATTACTACATCTGAATTTCAGCTCTGGATCTTCCTCAGCACTTGTATCAATTCCAGTGCGAGTCCTCTTCCTTTGGAAGTGCATGCGATGTGAATTTGCATTCGCAGGAAGGATTTCGTCTTCTCAACATGTCGACAACACGAACCAAACTCTTCCAGGCCTCGGCTACAACTACAGTGTACAAAGTAGGCATTGTTCACGGGCAGCCAATGAAGACCACTGGTGGCAGGGTTTTGTCACTTCGGTCTGGTTTATTCTTGTTTGGTGACAGAGAACTGACACTCCTACTGTCTCATCATTGTGAGCATGCGGTTCCGAGTTCGTTTGGCTGTACGCTCTCCCGTCTATATGAGTTGTTTTGTGTGCGGAGCGCAGTGTTCGGATCCTGGCACTTCAGTCTAGTTTGGTTTCGGTTCTGTGTTGGGGTTCGGACATTCATGCTCCATGTGTTTGTCTTCTGTTATGAGTGCAAGGGATAAGCATTCGCTCATTCTCATGCACTCTGGTTTTGTTTTGTGAGTGTGCTGTTTCGAGTTTGCTCGGGCCATATGCTCTTCTGTGAAGGATGGGTGAAGGGATAAAGGACTCAAAAACCAGCACTGCAGCAATAGTGCCCCCTCACATGGTTCTAACCCTTCCTCCGTCAGACAGTGAAACCTCCAGTTCTCCAACAATCTCCCGCCGAAGAAGGAGGAGAAACAAGTCCACCTCTAGCCAGTTCATGAATTCAAACTTACATATAATTAAACAGAGTAAAGGTTATGCATATTTGGCGTGCTGTCCAAGGGGAGTGCTCCGAGCTCAGAATTTGACCTGAACCCAGAGTACTCCCCCATCCCAAGTTGGGATAGGAATAGTTAGAAGTGAGGAGATGGAAGGTGGAGGGATGCCGGAAAACTGTCATGGAACAGAGTCAAGTCTCCTGAACTTTGTTAAAAAAAAACATAATTTCATCATCAAATGATCATTGTCGTATGTGCATCATGTTTACCTGCTCCCTGTTGTTCCCTGCCTTGTCCTGTCTTGCCTAGTCCAGCCGGTCATGTTCTCCCCCAAGGGGTATTTTTTTTGTTTGTTTTGTTTTATTTTTTGATTGATAAAAAGCCCATATCTGCATTCTTGAGTCCTCGCCTCATCCCTTCACCCATCCTTGACAATAGGCTGGCAATTGTCAAGGATTTGTTACAAACCTATGTATAGGTTTGAGCAGGAAGTAAGACCGGAATTACTGACAACTTGTTTCAGGCAGTTCAGAATCGGTTCTTTCTTTTGGGAGACAATAACTCCATTTACAGTGCACTTTGATCTTTGAAACTTTGCAGACCTTTTACATTCACAAACAGCTATATTCCACACTACATGAAAGGTAATATCTGAAAAAAGCATAATAGGGGCACTTTAAACAGGTTTGTGTAAGTCTTGTATAATCATTTGTACTTACTGACAGAGGTTCTTCAGTTTCTCGATCCTCTGGTTTTGGGACTTCTAGGCGGTCGATGAAGTTCTGCAGCTCCTTCCTGAAAGCTTTCATCTGAGCATTGATGCGGTAAAGCAGCTCGTGCTCTCGTATTCGTCCGCCCTCATCATCATCATCCATTCTTCCAAACAGCTCACCGTTGGTCACGTAAACGCGAGCTTCTGCAATGATGGTGCTGGTGTCAGCAATGAGTCTATCGATGGTCCTGCTCAATCTTTCCGCCTCCATACGGATATCAATCATCTGCTGGCGGTCCTTGAAGCTTCTTGTTAAAAAACGTCCCTCTGGGGTGTAGAGGGAGCGAGTAGGAGTGAGGCACCGGATGTTGCGGACCTCCTCTGAGTCACTTTCGCCACCCACGGGACCCTCACGTTTGCGATGCGGCGGGAGCCGAGAGCAGTCATCGTCGCTTTCCCTGCGGCCACAGTCGCTCTCTGCGTCGCTGTCCCTCGGGCTGCCGCGGATGCCCAGGTGGGACGCCAGATCGTAGCGTTGCATGTTGGACAGCAGCACACGGTTTTCATACTGCAGCTGCATCACCTTCCCGCTCAGTTCGTTGATCTGCAGCCTGGCGGCCTTCAGCTCTTCCTGCAGAGCTTCAAACTTTGCGGCATCGATGGCCCCGCTGTTGTAGCGTGAGCCCTCATGTGACCCTGCCTTGTATTTGAGCTTGTTGAGCTCGCTGGTCATTTTCTTGTTCTGCTCTTCCACGTCAGCCAAATTACGGCGCAGAAGTTCAGCCTCGTCCTCCACCAACTGCAGTTGTTGCCGGAGTTCAGACAGCGCCTCGCTCTGCTCTCTGGACGACGGGTCTGTCGTCCCACCAGCCAGCTCCTCCCCGCGCAGGTCATCCAACTCTGCCTTCAGCCCGCGGTTCTCTACTTCCAGCTCCACAATTTTGCGACCTAAAATATTGGCTTCTTCTTCCACCAGCCGCAGACGGAGCTTCAGCTCGGACTCTCGGGTGGTGGGGGGACCTCCAGCCTCGCCTTTGGGGAGAGGACTGTCTACATCACCATAAAAGGAGCGGTACTTCAGGAGCTCCTGCTCTAAACGGTCCTTCTCTTTGTCTATCTTAGCCATTTTCTTCCGCATTAAGATAGCCTCCTCCTTGATGAAGGCCAACTGGCATTTTAGATCTTCATTTTCCTCCTATGGAAGAAAATATAGTTTGGAAAATGGTGTTGAAGTTGCTGTCAAATTGTTAATGCATTGATGCTGTTGGTGCAAATCAATGGGCATAGGAGCATTAGGTAGGACTCTGAAAAAATGCTTGGCTAATGAAAATTTTTAGGTGACAGAGGCGTTTGCTATATTTACACTGAAAAATTCACAGTAATTCGTTTGGGGGTCCCCCATTGGCGCCGGCCCTGCTTGCACATTTGTTTATGTTGCCAACTGGTTGGCAAAGGATTCTGCTTGTGCTTGTACCACAGCCAAGCAGAACAAAACCAAAAGTCAGAAATCTCTACTCTTAAGCTGCTATAATCCTGATGCAAATAACATTTGAATGTTTCTTACCTCTGTTGGGGTTTGTGGAGTCCTCTTCTCTGATTTCTGTACATCTTTTCCTCTTCGTTTTAGAGAAAGCTGATAGAAATATTTTCACATGTTCAAAATTTGCAGTGCATTGGAATAAACATAATGGAACTTCATTATCTACACTGAAAAAGTGAAACAACTGTCATTTTGTGAAAGTGCATTTTTATATTGGTCTAATCAAATATCATGGTTTTGTTCAGTTTGTCTAAAAGCAAATAACACTCTCCATAGATACAAATAAAAATACAATAAACTATTTTATTTATACAGTATTTTCGCTTGACACCAGAGTGTTGATGTGCAGAACACATACTGGCTAGCTTTACTGGCTGCAGAAATTATTGTGGTTTTATAATTTTTCTGCTGTTTTTTTAAGCATATAACAGAAAATATGATACATATATTTTTTAAAAACATCACAATAGAGTGATGCAGATGTGATGTCAAAACCCTAAAGACTAATTCGTCACTGGTTCCCTCGAGATTTTCCTATGGATTTTTTAGGGATGCACCGATATGAAAAATTTGGCCGTTACGATAACTGATAATTCTTTATATTTGAAAGCTGATAACCGATATATTGGCCGATAAATTTAAATCCAAATTTTTATATCATTTTTGAGAGCCTGATTACAAAAACAAAAGTTTCACAATTAAAAGCCATGTCTCATGCACAATTATAATGTTCTCATTATGATTTTATATAGCCCATATGACAGACTTGTGCTGCATATGTTGCACTTAACTGTTTTTTTCTTTTCTGAAGTAACTTCAATCAAATTTCCAGCAATTCAAAACCATCATGGTGAGCAGTGCGCATCTAAAGTGTCTTAGCTGAAGGAAATAATCCATTATTTATCAGCTTTAATATAATAAAAGATGATGATAACATTAAAAATGAACATATATCGGCCGATACCGATATGGTGGCCGATATATCGTGCATCCCTAGGATTTTTATAATGGGGTTTTTCAATTTATGAGTAAAATAAGGTCTGTGGTAAACATAACTTGATGATACCTGGATGTTTTGTTCTGCAATGAAAATTACTCACACCCATTTTGACATTACGAAGCTGTTTTGTATATTTTAAAAAACATATCTATTAAGTAACTAGATAAGAATAACTAGATAAGAATAAAATGCGTGTTCATTTAAATGCAATGTGTGGACTTTTTACACGGTCCCTTAAGGCAGGAACACACCAAGCCAACGCCAACAAACTAGTGGCGACAAAAGCAGACTGCGGGGTTGGCTCATGTCGGCAGCGTCTGGGTCCAAAGTTGCCCTGACACACCAAACCGACGCTCGACAGCCGACGGCCAAGTAGCATGTCCGTTCTGCGCCTGCTTAAGATGAAATGCCTTTCCGTACTAGCAGGTGGCAGTAGCTGAACAGCCAATCAGAATGATCAGATGGCCCGACGGACCGACGAGCGCCGACGCCGTCGCCAACTTGTCGAATCGGCCTAAAAAAAGCTGTCGAGGACCAACTTCAGCCAACGGTGCGGAACACACTGAGAAAACTTAGTCGGCCGAAGAAACAAAAACTGCCCGACGGCCGACCGTCGGCTTGGTGTGTTCCTGCCTTTACCCACAATTTGTCCTATTTCCATTTAGCAAAAAATTTATTAACGACTACACCTACTACAACCCTAAACCTACCCTCAGTGATTTATAGTGATACACTTTACGAGCACATGCGTTCCCTGGGATCAAACCCAAGATCGCATGATCACATATTGTTGTACATTGCAATGCTCTACCAATTAAGCTACGCGAAACCCGAAATATGACGCAGATGAAAGGGTACAGTGCATTAAAATGACAGTGTCCTGTTGTTGATAGGGGCGCATCTTTAGCAAATGCTCCTATGGGTCGTATTTCAGGGAAGTGACAACCTATATGGGCGTATTGGTCGGAGGACATGTTGAAATTGAAAAACCCCATTATAAAAACCATAGGAAAGGGAAGCAGTGGCAAATTAGTCTTCCAATAGTTGAAGTCACACCTGCATCACTCTATAAATTAAGGTCTTTTGAAGTTGCCTTTATTCATAGTAAGTAAAAATGTTATTAGTTTTATCTTAAGTGAAAATGCTGCTGCCATATTATAGCTAATTTAGGTTTTGCTTATGGTGATATTAAGACTATTATATTGACCTACATTACGTAACATTTTGGCTTATGTCAAAAGAAAATATATTGATTAAGTATGGTATGGTCTTTATAATAAATAATCTTTTTACTTTGTTTTGTCTTAAGGAAAATAAATATTTCGGATTCATATTAGTAAAACTAATTGAGTAAAAGTAATACATTTGTCTGTAACAAATTAAGAGTATTTTAAGTTGGTCCAAAGTATCATTTTTTTCAGTGTTTGCAGTACATATCTGTATTCTCAAAACATATGATGCTTTGAAAACATGTGTCTGTGCATATTTCAGATGTGTATGGAGAGATGACATATCTTATAGTTATGTATAGATTATTTTACTGGTTAGTTAAAATGGCTTCCTGTTTAGTTTGACATCTGTATACAGTTTCCAGATGCTCTCACCTCTTTGGCCTTTTCCAGCTCATTTTGTAAAGCCTGTTTTGTCACTTCAACTTCAATCAGCTGTTCCCTCAGTCTTTCATTCTCTTCGTCTGTTTTCGTTCGTTTCTCCTCCACATTCTCGAGTTCATTGTGCAGTCGCACAGACACATCCTTGGCCACCTGGTAGAGGAAAGAACATTTTAGGGATGTTGTTGTCTTGTTACTGACACTTCTCTCATTCGTTGTTGTTTTGTGATTCGGTATTTTTTACTTTTTTGACAGTACAGTGAAAAGGTATGCTGGCAGCAAAGTGAATAATATCATATCTGACCTGTGCATTGATTTGTTTACAGGCATCATAGTTTGTCTTTAGGATTTTCCTCTACCTTAAGGTCTTGCTCCAGGCTCCTCAGCAGCTCCCCGTCAATTTCACCTGTTTCTGCATATCGCATTCGCTTCCTCTCCGCCTTTCGCAGGCGATACTGAAGGATTCGGCAGTTCTTATGGGCTCTCTCAAGCTCACGCCGCATGTCCTGCAACTGACAGGCGTCTTCCTCGTAGAACGTGTCCCTCATTTCATCCATCTCTGCTCGCATTTCTTCAATTTCATGCTAATAAATCACAAGTTCATGTCATAGTCATGTTAAAAGAGCGAAATATTTTTATGTGGGTTAGTGACAAAAAACAATGTCTAAGGTGAGTAATCTTTTAAAAATCTAGTTTAAAATTCATACGTCAACAGTCAAGTTGCTGGAAATAATAATAAGATTGTTGGAAACAAAATAAGGCTGTCAAACGATTAATCGTGATTAATCGCATCCAAAATAATAGTTTGTGTTTACATAATATATGTGTGCGTACTGTGTATATTAATTAAATACACACATACATGTAAATATTTGAGAAATAGCTGTGCGATATGGCTGTATATTAGCACGGCTGTGATTCGGCCGTAGGTAATCACAGCCGTGCTGATATAGAGCCATATCACATGGTTACAAGTGTGATATTGCGTTTATACAACAGTTCGATGGCATGAGTGTGTAAATAAATAAGAAAAAACAACGAAGTGTCTTTAACCCTCTTTTGTGAGGAACTACTTCCTTCCGCCACGGATTCTAATCTCAAGTTGACAGTTTAACAGTTGAGCCCAAGCCTCCATTACTAATTCCGAAACGTCACTTTAGATCTAGTAACGAAAGAACGATGAGTCGCTTCATTGAAACTCACTGTAATATGTAGAGTATTATGAGAGAGAGATCGCCTGAGCGAGTGTATTACCTGCATCTAGCTGATATTCTTCAGGTCAAACTTATATTCATAATCACAAAATCAGTTTGAATGTCCACTGAGGAAAGCGATATCTTTATCTTTGTCCTTTTAACATTTGAGAGGATTTCCCATCACAGCACTTGTCAATGCATTTGTCAGTTGCGTCTCGTAAGATGTTGTTTAAAGTAAAAACAACATCCTTGTTTCCTTGTTTCAGTCCATTTCAATATAAAAGTCTTTGCGACCGACTCACTCACTCATAAAGACAGTCTTTGCCGCCATCTAATGGCGTATTAATGTAACTTTCACTGAAGTCGAAATCACTAACAGACTATTTCTTAAAGGGTTAGTTCACCCAAAAATGAAAATTCTGTCATTTATTACTCACGCTCATGTCGTTCCAGACCCGTAAGACCTTCGTTAATCTTCGGAACACAAATTAAGATATTTTTGTTGAAATCCGATGGCTCCATGAGGCCTACATAGGGAGCAATGACATTTCCTCTCTCAAGATCCATAAAGGTACTAAAAACATATTTAAATCAGTTCATGTGAGTACAGTGGTTCAATATTAATATTATAAAGCGACAAGAATATTTTTGGTGCGCCAAAAAAAAAAATTAAAAATAACGAATTATTTAGTGATGGCCGATTTCAAAACACTGCTTCAGGAAGCTTCGGAGCATAATGAATCAGCGTTTTTTTTTGTTTTTTTTTTGGCGCACCAAAAATATTCTCGTCGATTTATAATATTAATATTGAACCACTGTACTCACATGAACTGATTTAAATATGTTTTTAGTACCTTTATGGATCTTGAGTGATTCACATGGTGAAACGGTTCCCATGGCGATCTAGAAGAATATGCATGGCTGGAAAGACCTCTCAGCCAATCAGATTCAAGAACCAGAATGAACTGTTGTATAAATATTTATATTTATATATAATTTATATATAAACAAATATTTTATATGTAAATATAATATATTTTTGTTAAATATATACATGCATGTGAGTGTATTTATATATACAAAATAAAATTCCACAATACACAAACATATATTATGTAAACAAAAACTTTTATTTTGGATGCAATTTATCGCGATTAATCGTTTGACAGCACTAGTTTAAAAAAAAACTTTATTGCACTTTCAGCAGAAGTTTTGATTTTTTTTTTTCAAAGTTAAACGTTTTTTTCTAATCATGTACTGGAAAATATATGTCATAAATTTTTCTTGTAGTTACACCAATATGAACTAATCTACCACCCATATTATTATAAAAAGGTAAATTTATCTGATATTTCAAGAGATTTGATTGTTTTCTACTCACAGTGATAACACAACCCAGTATGGTTACATCATACTTTGATTTGGTGGACAAACATTTTTCAATTATTAATAATATTTTCTTTAAATACTTCAATTTAATCAAATAAAAAAAAAATCTAATTAATTACCATTTCTTAAAGAAATAATAAATACAATATTATGCCAAACTACTTAAAAAGATTTTTTCTTTGTTCTCAGGATGGTCTTATGAGATGCAAAAGAAAATATCTAAATTAATTTAATTAAAAAAAGAAATTATGTTCATTACAACAGTCGTGTAACACATTCTTTGTATAGTATGCATTTATTAGCTATTATTAGTTTTTAATATAGAACCATATTTCCACTCGCATTTAAAACACCAACAACACAAGCACCATCAGTATTATCTCATCCTACCTTAAGGTAATCGTTCTCCTCCTCTAATTTCTCGATCTCCTCCTGCAGCTCCTGGTTTGGCGGAGGTAAGTCCTCCGAGGGCCGGTTCGCGTCCGCGTGCGGCAGCTGCGGCTCCGTCACCGGCGAGCTCGAGGTCTTCGTTGCCATGCCGCTTTCTTTCTTCAAGCTTTTGTTCATGTGAAACTGTATGAGTTCAGACTGCAAGCATCCCTCCCTCCAGAAGCCCGGGCCGCATCCTACAGCACTCTTGGCCGTCTGCTTGCCTCCATCAGCTTTCGCGTTGTCTCTTTTGCCCTGAGAGGATTTCGTAGAGCTCGGCTGATCGGACACCACCCGAGCAGCATCGGCTCCCAAAAGCGACTCGTCGGCGGCGTAGGGTTCCTCAGAGGAACTGCTGCGCTCCTCGATGCTCTTGTTCTTCTCCGCCCTTCTCAGAGTCGGGCTTTCAGCACCAGTGGCGTGGACAGCGGCTGCGCCTTTGCCCGGGTGTCTGTCTTTGCCGGTGTGGACAGTGACTGGAGAGTTACAGCGGCTGCTTTTACCGCCCGGCTTCGACGCGGCGGCTTTGGCAGACGCGCTTTTGGAAGCCGCTTTTGACGGCGAGTCTTTGAATCTGGCTGGCGAGGACGCGCGCTGCTGCTGCTGCTTCATGCTGCTGCTTTCCACAGAGTCCATTCTGTCATCTGTGCGAGTTCATGTGTGCAAGATCCATCTTATCCTGCAGCTGTGAGGGGGGAAACAGCTTCAATGTTATAATTAGGCTATTAAAATGGGCATGTACTCGCGTGTAGATCATAATGGAATTTTATTGAAATGGTAGACCTACTCTCTTAAAAAATAAAGAGAGTACCATCGCTCTTCAAAGATCCAGATGCCTTTAAAGCATGTAGAAGCTCAAAAAACATCTTGACCAGCTGGCAACTGTTTTTTTACTGGTCTACCAGCTATGGTGACCAGATTTGACCAGCTTTAAAGGGTTAGTTCACCCAAAAATGAAAATTATGTCATTAATTACTCACCCTCATGTCGTTCTACACCCATAAGACCTTTGTTCATCTTCAGAACACAAATTAAGATATTTTTGATAAAATCCAATGCCTCCATTGACAGCAAGATAATTAACACTTTCAGATGCCCAGAAAGCTACTAAAGACATTTAAAACAGTTCATGTGACTACAGTGGTTCAACCTTAATGTTATGAAGCGACGAGAATACTTTTTATGCACCAAAAAACAAAATAACAATTTATTCAACAATATCTAGTGATGGGCGATTTCAAAACACTGCTTCATGAAGCTTCGAAGCTTTACAAATCTTTTGTTTCGAATCAGAATCGGAGTGCCTTGTTTACTGAAATCACGTGACTTTGGCAGTTTGATACACGCTCCGAACCACTGATTCGAAACAAAAGATTTGTAAAGCTTCGAAGCTTCATGAAGCAGTGTTTTGAAATCGCCCATCACTAGATATTGTTGAATAAATCGCTATTTTGTTTTTTTGGCGCACAAAAGTATTCTCATTATTCACATTAAGGTTGAACCACTGTAGTCACATGAACTGTTTTAAATTTGTCTTTAGTATCTTTCTGGACATCTGAAAGTGTAAATTATCTTGCTGGCAATGGAGGCCTCACTGAGCCATCGGATTTCATCAAAAATATCTTAATTTGTGTTCTGAAGATGAATGAAGGTCTTACGGGTGTGGAACGACATAAGAGTGAGTAATAAATGACAGAATTTTCATTTTTGGGTGAACTAACCCAGAGCGGATTTTCCAGCAGTGCCAGCCCATCTCAGCACCCCAGAATATGGCCATTAATGGAGAAATTACGCTGCAAGATGGTGTAACATGCAATTGTTACTTTAATGATCCATTTCTACGTGATCTAACCCTTTCTAGCTAATGTAACTGAGCAATGTTTCCGACTTGAATAAAAAGGGTGTCGATCTGATTGATTTGTCTGAAGTCAGAGGATGTGGCAGATCAGATGTTGTGATGGTGCAGCTCATATAGCAGATAGGCCTATTCTTATGCACGTAAACCTTTACAGCAAGTCTCTGATAATATTAGAACAGACTAATATTTGGAGAGGTACCCGTCTTTTTGATCAAATTAGTCTATTTCGTTCACTGTACCGAGTATTTTCCACATGGGCCCGAGTGTTATCCTGACGACTCATATGGACGATAAAAAGAATCACAAAATAATAAAGACATCGATCATGTACCAGCAGCTGAGATTCAAAAGTAAATGAGGAGTATCATAAATTATATGCAGAGACACTGCTAAAGCACCAGGCTCGTTTACATTAATTTAGTTAGGCTAAGCCTAGAGGCTATCGTTAAAATTGTCATCTTAGATTCTACAGGGTCGTGTCCATGTACACCGAGACTTGATTGTTGTCATTTTTATACTGATTGGGTTTTAATATTGACCTTACGATGATGTATTTTCTTATAACCTTTCCAAGGTGAATGAATCGTTTAAGCCTTTCTTTGTAACCTGCCGAGCAACAGACGCAAAGACAACATACTTAAACATCCCATAATAACAAATGAACACAATTCTTACCTTTTAACATCTCATCTTCTCATCTTCATGGCGCAGGCAAAAAATAATGGCAGTGTACAGCGTCGTAAAACCACCATTAAAATGGATCAATATTCACGAGGTGACGTCACCGCTGGGCGGAGACTTGACCATCAGACAGAGACGTTTTATCTATCTATCTATATGTTTACTTTTAAAAAAGTCAATGTAATGTTTCAAAAAAATAGGACTAATTATCAAATAATTGTGGTATATTTCAATTTATCAAACACAGGAAATCTATCTATCTCTTGTTTGTTTACCTTAAATACAGTATAAAATCTTGATTTTTAAATATTGAGTAGCTTCCTAAAAACATTTCCTGATTAATATTTATGTTCTGTTCTCTCCTCTTCCAGGCTGACATGATCAATACTTTGGGCTCCACCCCAGTGCATCTGCAGTCACACACACCATCTGGGACTCCATCACACACACACACACTGGCATCAGTCATGTCTGCTGTCTTGCTTTCTTGCCCAGTCATACTGCCCTACAAAGGCTTCTAATTGTTTGATTGAATTTTGATGCGTTTGAAATGAATTTTCACACTGTTTTCTCTGAATCTGAACACGGTGGAGTCAAACCCGTCTATCACAGGACAGATCATAAGACCCGATTTCCAATTTTGACAAAATGTGTGGTTACCACTTTTTGCCTTTGTCTTATTGACTCATTGTTTACATGATGCACTAGCAAAGAGCAGTACGGTCAGTGCATTTGTTCCATACAAGATGCTTTAATTGAGGCTTGTGATAAAGTGTGTGTGCCATTGCGGGAAGGGGGATGGTCACATGTGACCTCTCTGGCCAGCTGGTAGCTGAAGAACAGGGCAGTGTAGCAGCTGGGTAACGTAAGAAACGGTCTCTAATTGCTGCCATTAGAAGAACACGTCAGAGATGAATCTATTCTGTGTAATGGTAAGTATATGACAGACTTGCTTATTTAAATCATCCATATGGATTGAAACAAACCCCTAACCTTGAGTTTTAAACTTCATTGTGTAAATCATCATCCATCATCCACCTGGTGGACAATAAAACGTATAAAAATCCCATTGATTGACCAAGTGACTAATATCAAAGAGACATGGGGGTGGATTCTTTTGACTTAGACCAGTAAGAAACCAGCTAGCAACACTAGAGCAACCCCACACAATGTCATCATCTGCATAGAAACACCCTGGTTTTTATGTACATTACTGTTCAGAAGTTTACTGTTTTCTAGTTTTTTGGGTTCAGAAAGAAGATGAAGAAAGTTGGCGAAGAAGGTCAAAATAATAGTTTAATTTATTTAAACTAGTGGTTCCCAAACTTTTTAGTGTGGTGTAGCCTACCCCCTGAGGGGTTTACCATCCTTCTGCGTACCCCCTGTCTTCCACTTAGACTGCAGTCATAGCTTTTCCATTTAACGACAATATTTGCCCCCTAAATTGATTTTCCACTGCATTTCTTTACCTTTATGAATAACTTTATAAAATAAATAATGTTTAAAAAAAAAGTTCAATAGAGAAATATGGAATGATGGTAAAAAGGAAGCGATACTTTTAAATATTAAACTAAAACCGCCAGTAGGTGGCGGTAAGTCACTGTCTTAATGAGAGAGTCATTGAGTTATTCATTCATTCAGTAACGAAGCAACTAGGGCTGCGTTCCACTCCAAATTATTATGCCCTTCACTCGCTAACTTCCCTCCATCTCGTGGACTCGGATGTGCGTCATTGCTTACGTTGCATGAGTGCCCACTACTGGCAGAACTCCTGCATGAGGTTTAAATGGAACGCACTAAGCCTTGATCACTTAGAATTCACTATGGCTGATTTATTATTTAAACCCCTTTTGTACTTAAGAATTTGTTTAATGCACCATTCTATATGCATATAAGTTGTTAGAGAAAATATATAAAATCCTATAGGCATATGAGCTGATGGAGAAAAATAAAATTACACAAAAAAAAAAAAAAATCAATAGTATAAACTTTGACTGTGAACATAAGGTAGCTACAAGTATTATATGATTTAATCTCAAAATAATTAATTTATCACACACTTCAGTTAAGCGCGATCTGCTGTGACATTACAATCAAGTTGATATAAAGCTGCTTGAAGTGTACATCGGAGTAGACTCACGAGGGTTTGTCCATATAAACTTCCCTTGGTCACTCCATGAAGTGGAACGCAAAATTCCAGAGGGGAAGTGTTTAGGAAAGTTCACGAGTGCATGTCTAAAAGTGGAGTGGAACGCAGCCTAGCTGTATTTATGAATGAATCATTGAATGATTGACCCTCACGATGTATTCAAAGCTGCAGAATTGTTCACAGAACAATTCTGCTGTGGTTGCAGTTCTGATGTTCTGCTGTTGCTTTCGTTGGAGCTATTATTTCATTGCAAAATAAATACTGACAGTACTGTGTTTAAAATGCAGATTTTGTTTGTTGACCTGTTGTATAATAATCAACTGAAAGAGATGGAGCCACTGGAAAAGGAGACCAGGGTGCAGACGAAGAGCTGATGGGACTAAACAACACCGATGTCTTAGGAGACTAAGGCGGAGCCACTGTGACAAGCGTCCGAGGGTGCCAGATGAAGCGGAGCAAGTGGGACTGAGAACCAAGGCAGAGCCAGAGGGAAGGAAGAGCCCGCTGGAGCCGAAGGGGTGGAAGGATGAAGCTAAAGTCTAAAGTCCCGTAAGTCCGTGGAGCAGGCAAGGTGATGTCTGACCAAGGCGAAGCCGGAGGGATGAGGGAGCCCTGTGGAGCCGTAAGGGCGATGGTATCTGGTGGAGCCGAGGGAGGGAGGGAGGAGACAAGGCATGGACTGATGGGCTCAGAAGCTGAGATCCACTTGACTGGGTGGAGCTGGACACGGAAGGACCAAGGCAGATCCACACAACTGACTGACATTAGAGGAGAAGTCTAGAGGCTGAAGGGAACTAGCAGAAGTGAGGCTGACAGACTGGCTGAGTCAGGAAGAGGAGACAGGAGAGGGAGGCTGGGTGTGATCAGCGAAGATGACACAGACTTGGTACTGGGCAACGAAACAGGTTTTGTAGTGGGCAGGACCAGCGGCAATGAAAACACAGAAGACTTAGAGCTGGGCGGGACTAGCGGGGGTGGGAGATTAAGCAAAACATCCATATCCAAATCCTCATAATGTTCCATAGAGTCTAGTCTTAGCTCACCCTCAGCAGCGGGATTGTAAGTGGGGTCTTCCTCCACACTCTCGAACTTCACTAAACATCCCACGGCGATGCACGGTGGTGCTGGCTCACATACCAGGTCCGACTCACAGTGGGGCTCAGGCTCTGGGGCGATGGTTGGCTCTGTTCTCATTGCTGGCCTCTGGATTCTGCGATGTGATGGGTGTGAGTCATCAATTTGGGGCACACTGCAGACATCTGAGGACAGCATCTCTCCAAGTACCCTCTTTCATATCCGGTAGGTCAAGAGGGCTGTGATATTTCACCCCAATCAAATACAGAGATGTCAAAGTCTCATCATCAAATGCAGTTTGCTGGGTGAGCTGGCAAAAACTAAATAAATATTCCATTATAGGTACTGTTGCAAGTAGGGCGGGGCCGAGAGCCGTGGGAACGGAGCAAGGCCAGTGGAGCAAGTGCTAATGAACGTCACCTGCACACTACACCGGCCTCAAGTCTCACGGAGGAACTCCGGAAGGATAAAAGGAGGAGTGACGAAAGTGCAAGATGAGAGTACCAGGCCTGGACTTTTGTTGTTTTTTAATGTTTATATCCGGCAGTTGTCCGTGAGGGGTTGCCGCTTTACTTTTGTTTTGTTGTTTGTTTATTTTTGGGATTAAAGTTTATGTTGAGCGTTCGCTGGTTCCCGCCTTCTTCTTCCCTGAGACTTTAACATTGCTACAGGTAGGTTCTCATGGGCAAGATATCCATAATCCCGGATGTGGTGTTCTGTCACGTTATGCGTCCGAAGATGAAGAAGGTTGATGAAGAAGGTCAAAATAATAGTTTAATTTATTTAAACAAAGATAACTCAGGTAACCCACACAGGTAAAACACAACGAAACAGTGTGTCTACACACAATCAACACCAGACAATGAACTGAAGGAACTGAAGAGCTTATATACACAAGATTAAAACAAACAGTTCAAAAGAACAGCATTTATTTATTAAAAATCTTACTGACCCCAAACTTTTGAACAGTAGTGTACTTTTATGGTGTACATGGCACATGGTGTATCTCTGTGGGCTTTTATTCTCCCTTGTTTTCTGCATTCTTTAGTAATTTAGTGTTTTTGTTCAGGCTTACTGTATTTGTGACTGGCTGAACTTCGCCTTTCTGATAGGAGTAATAAAAAAAAAGATCCTTTCAGCGTCCGACAGGCAGGAAGAGGATTACATTACTGTGGCATCCGTGGAGAATCAGAGCGAAGAGTTCAAGCCGCTGTGTCCTGCCGTAGGGAAGAACCCTTTCAACAGAACAGAGGAAGCCTGTATCCTTCCTAGGTCACATGAGGAACCACTTCTTATTGAGTTTGGAGAGCGAGACTTTATACATGACAAGAATTGTTACACAGAAATGTTTGGTTTGCTTTCCTACAGTAAGCCATTTTGCATCAGAGTCATTTTATGAAATGGGTGCATTTTTGGAGGGCGGTAAAGAAAATGTCTGTATGATTTTAAACTTTCTTTCAGACAAAGAATCTTTAGTCTTAAAATAAATGCCAGAACAATAAATGCCTGTAAATAAATGCCAGAACACATTACTAATTACTTTATAAATCCCGTATCAACCTCGACCAATTGAATAATACATGGATAGACATGAAACGGCATTTTTAATTCTTTCAAGTAACCAATATACAATTTCATAAATTATTCTTGAACTGACCAAAGCATTTAAAGGAGAAGGTTACATTAAAAACATACATTTTAACATTTAATTTTGATGTTAAATCCACTATTGTTTTTATATAGAATTGTTGTATAGTCTATACAGTATTTCATGCAAAAAGTATATATACATTATATAGTATATGAAGTATATATACATTTCATTAATGACTTTAATGGCATTACTTTCATGGAATGACTCATTAATACTAGAATTTTTACTGTCATACTCCCATTTCTTTTGATAACAGCTGAAACGAAATGTGTAGTATTAATGCATCGCATCAAAAAATCATTATTAGGAATACATGATGTTAGAAGAGCAGATGGTGAATCCCATCAGTCAGAGAGACAAGCCTGCATTTAAAACAGGTGTGTACCGTTACCATGGAAACCTTTGTCTTTGCTGAGGAAGAGGAGGAGGAGAGGCAGCGCTCTGATTGGTCCTCTGAGACCCCGGTGGTCTGTGAATGACTGAAGGGGCGGAGCAGCACTACACTGGCGTGTCTCTGGAAATCACACCGGAAACAGAACAGATGGAGAGGAGAGGCCGCTTGTGCTACTGCGGTTGAACAGAAGAGGTCTCCACTGGGAAAAGAAAAGAAAAACATCACATACTATTGAATGAAGCCACAAAGCAGAAAAGATACAAAAGAACACACTGATCTTTGGTTAGTTTTTATGTAATTTTTTTTCATTTGTAAAAAAAAAAAAAAAGTTAGTTTTTTGCAGATCACTTAAAGTCACTATGAAATCGACAATTATTGTTTTTTTTGTTTTTTTTTTGGAATATTGGAATATTGCTGTTGCCTATTTATTATAATTTCAGCAACATCTCTTCTCTAATGATATGTTTACTGGTGCGAGGGCGGGGCAACCTGTCACTCACATGAGATCCACCAATAGCAAACCACAAAATCAAGTCCCACCCTTCATTTGCTCTTGTTCGAGAAGCCATTTCACTCGGATTCTGTCACAATAGGGAAAAGATGACCGCAACTTCCATTTAATACCGACTTTAAATAGTTCTTTAAATAGTGACAATTTATTTGGTCCCACTTTATATTAGGGGTTTTTAAGTAGGTTACTACACTTACTTCATTAATAATAAAAACATTTTTGAGGTGGAATACGGGTAGACCTAAGGTTAGGGACAGGTTTGGTGGTATGGGTATAGGTGTAAGAGAAGAGTCAACCATATAATTATAGATGACATTATATAAATGAATTGCAGCTGTAATTACATGCAGGTATTTCTTTTAAATATAAGTATAAATATAATGCAAGTACAAATATAATATGTGCACAATAAGTGCATTGTATCAAATGATTAGCCTAATTTAAATGTTAGACACTTAATATAAAGTGTCTATTTTTTTCTTAAAAGAACACGTTCCATGTAGTCTCTTAAATAATAAGTAGTCATAATAACAACATTTACACAAAAATCAGTAAAATGTTAATTACCAGATGTTACACAGCAGGGTGCTGTTTGAAATGTCATTCCAGCCACTTTATTTCCTGCTCACGAGTGAGAAAGAGGCTTTTGGGAAATGAAACGTCAGATAACAATGACTATGCATTGCCATTTATTTTATTATTATATACAGCAATGTATATCTGTCATTTGAAAAGAAAATGAGTAGTTGATGACTATTGCGTCTTCAAAAGCACAATGTACAAAATTGCACCGAATATACAACATTATAAAAAATTCAAGACAAAACAAATGATATATTTTAGGAACTATTCAAAACTAATGACAGGGAGCTCAAGACTTTATTTACGCACAATGCAATATTGCAGCTACAAACATATTTCCCAATCCCATTTTCAGCTTATGTGATGTTGTTATTTCCCAATGAAAACTAAAAGCTATCTTATATTGTGAGATGCTTGATGATAACCCTGTGATATCAAAAAGTATTCATAAGGATGTATGATATCAGTCCAGGTTTTAAATGATCAGTATTGGTCTGAATCGGCTGATAATGGAAGCAGATATTTTATCCTTTTCAGTCAGTATTTTCTATGCCAGGCCACAAAAACACTGTATTGCAACTGGTATTTATCTTTCCTATCATTCATGTTACATGTTACAATGCGTGATTTCATTTCTAGATGAGAGATTTGATTGTGAACACTGTTTTAAGACAACAGACAACAGAAATTTATATATATATAAATATATATATGATATAGTAGTGGTTAAAAGTGATGTCCGGAAGGGATATTTGTTTTTAATGACCCTACAAGTCCAATTGAACCATCAAAATGTGAGGAAAATATTTTATATATTTAAAAAAATATATATGAAGGAAGAACAAAACACTAAACTTTGTTAAGGTATTTATCTGACAAAATTATTTGGCAAAAAAAAACAGCTACAACTACAGCTACAGTTGCTATTTTACAATGCAAAAAAATGCATAGAAAAACAAAAAGCTCACAGGAAAAAATCATACATTGACTACAACATATTCAGTTATTAATATTCCATTGGTTTTCTTGTGTTTGCATGTTCATAATTTCTTTGTATGACAGCCTGGCCGGCCAAAAATTATGTCTGCACAATTTGGCATGATTCATTGCGTTATCATCACAAATAAAACAATTGACTCAGAGCACAACTACTCAATATGCTTACAAAATCTTGAACGCATTTTTAACAATATTTGAATAAAGGGTGAAGATGTCAATTTTCCAAGGCCGGACATCACTTTTGCACACTACTGTATATTATCAGTCAATGGCCTTGGTAAGTTGCACCCCTACTTTTGAAAGAAGATGAAATAAGCAGTTCCACATGATCTATGTTTCAAAGAACAGTGCTGTTGGTAATATATCCTGCCAATGGCTAAACAACACACAACTTACATGAAATACAAAAGTTTCAAATAAACAAACACATGAATATGTTTTACAAATAAATGATATAAAGTGGGGTCCAAAAGTCTGTAAAATGAAGAAAAAATATGCACTATTTCTATGTGACTAATCAAATGAGCGATTTTCTTCTACCATTGAAGCTCTTTGGATCATCTCAAATCATGCTGGACAACATCAACGTCAGGATCTAGATCAGATCGTGCTGATAATACAGTTAGTGAAGAAACATTTTGTGTTGCAAAATAGCAGAACTTTTGGACCCCACTACAACAAATGATGAAAAACCCATCTGATATTGTCGAGTCTTTCGTATAATCATTGTACACTGATGAGACACGGGTCTTTTCTGGCATTAGAACAGCGATGTAAAAAAGGCAGATACATAGAATAATGTACTAAACTTAAGGAGGGCGATATGGAAAGATATCATATTGTTCAGTCTCTCTACATCTAGGCTCGTATTTCTCCCTCTCTGCAGCAGAAAGTGGCCATACTGTTTGGTCGTAACAATTTGGGATTGATCTGAGCTGATCAATCTTTCAGCGCGGTCTCTCGTGAACGGAGGTCTGGCCGTGTCTGCTTCCCTCTCCTCCGTTTCATTCGCGCTTTGCTCTGCCCTTCCTCTTTCTTCTCCCGCTCTCACCCACTGCCGGCTTCTCGTCCATCTTGGCAGCGTTTCCATTACTAGAGATCAGGGCTCCATTAGAGGCTCCGTTATGAAGGGCTTTGCCGGGTTTGGATGCGGCCTCGCGGCGGGGCTGTCGACGGTACGTCTGGTAATAGAAATTGCCGAAGAGGATGATGAAGGTGAGGGCGTATCCAATCAGACACCAGTGCATCCACTTCGGGAACGGGCAGTCAGAGTACAGCGACAAAGCCGTGTGGCCAATGGTGACGTGAAACTGGATCTGCGGAAGAAGATAAAAGATACAAAGATACATCGGTTTGATCATCGGTTTAGTCACGACTGATTTTCAATTAGTGGCACTTTTGACTAGAATACTGAAAAATGAAACTTCTTCAAAGTTGTTCTATACTGTTCAAAAGTTTGGTCTCTTATGCTCACCAAAGTGCATTATCTTTGATCAAAAATACAGTAAAAACAGTAATATTGTGAAATAGTATTATAATTTAAAAGAACTATATTGAATGGGAATATATTTTGGGGCCAAGCACTGAAGGTGCGAAGGCATCTATTCTATCTGTTAGTTTTCTTCTTCCACTATTGAGTCTCTGGCAGTCCATAGAACCGTTTGCGGGATATTATGAAATTTGGCACACAGATAGAGGACAGTCTCAACATTAACCACAGCAATTTTGGAGTCTCTAACCCAATCCTTCTAGTGCCACCAACTGTTCAAATTTGCATTTATACTTAAAGGGTTAGTTGAAAATAATGTCATTTATTACTCACCCTCGTGCCGTTCCACACCCGTAAGACCTTCGTTGATCTTCGGAACACAAATTAAGATATTTTTGTTTAAATCCGATGGCTCAGTGAGGCCTCTATAGACAGCAATGACATTTCCTCTCTCAAGATCCATAAAGGTACTAAAAACATATTTAAATCAGTTCATGTGAGTACAGTGGTTCAATATTAATATTATAAAGCGACGAGAATATTTTTGTGCACCAAAAAAACTAAATAACGACTTTTCAACAATATAGTGATGGGCCGATTTCAAAACACTGCTTCGGAGCTTTACGAATCGAATCAGTGACTCGGAGCGCCAAAGTCACGTGATTTCAGCAGTTTAGCCGTTTGATAGGAGATCTGAGTCACTGATTCGATTCGTAAAGCTCTACAACTCTAGAACCACTGAACTCACATGAACTGTTTTAAATATGATTTTAGTACCTTTCTGGATCTTGAGAGAGTAAATGTCATTGCTTTGAATTCAGGCCTCACTGATTCATCGGATTTAATCAAAAATATCTTAATTTGTGTTCTGAAGATGAATGAAGGTCTTAGGGGTGGAGAACAACATGAGGGTGAGTAATAAATTACATTATTTTCATTTTTGGGTGAACTAACTCTTTAACCATTTTTTTTTTTTTTTTTTTGAATTTCCAAAATAACTACTTTTTTCGAACTTGTCGTAGACATTCATCCGATTTTCAACAAAATTGGCTCGGATCATCTTCAGACTATGCTGGCAAAAAGTTATTAAAGTCCCGTATTATTGGCCCGCTCGTTATTTATCCTGAAAACGTGTTTTTTCTTTGGGATATGCCTGTGGTTGCCAGATGCAAAGAGCTTAAATCCCCCAAATAGAGCTTTTCCCTTACAAAGATATACTGTTTTTCCGGTGTTTTACTTAATCTGGCAACTCTGTGCACGCGCTCCCTCTAAATGCGGAAGAAGCGCTGATAATCTGAAAACAAACATGTGCGCTGGAGTTTAGCGATCTCCACAGCGAAATTCTGCTTCAATGAAAGTGTCATACAGCCAGTCTTTGTTTCTTCACAAGCCACTTGTACTATTTGTGTGACTAAATCTGCCATCAGCGATGAGTTCCAACAAATGCAACACGGATCTCTGCCTTACTGTTTGCAGAATGCACTTTTGCAACCTATGTAACAATTCAATCGGGAAAATGAACATAGTTTGGAATTATTGGAAATAATAATTCGCTGTTTTATCTTTTGAAGTTCCTAAAGGTTTTACCAGTTTTCATAATGTTAATCAGTTGAAAATGATATCGCCACTGGGACATTCTAAAACGCTTAACGTGGCTTAATTTACTAAGACAGTGTTATTAACAGACCAAACTTAGTGAACACCATACTAATAAAGCATACTATGTACAGAAAAGCAGATGAGCCCAGAAGAAAACACTTAACGTGGCTTAATGTACTAAGACAGTGACATTAAAATACCAAACTTATTAAACACTATACTAATAAAGCATACTATACAGAAAAATTGGTTTGTGCAGAATTTGATCTTTTAATATCACTTAGGCTACATTAAGTTACGTTAAGCTTTTTCTTTAACGGTTTTCTATGGGAGGAAAACACTTAGCATGTAAATAAACACATTGCGTTCATATTCTTGGCTCATCTGCTTTGCTGTACAGTATGGTTTATTATGATGTTCACGGAGTTTGGTCTTTTAATATCACTGTCTTTGTACATTAAGTCACGTTAAGCGTTTTTCACGTTAAGCATTTTAGAATGTCCCTAGCCAGGGGCATTTATATATATATATATATATATATATATATATGTAGGCCTATATATATAGGCCTATATATATTGTATTGCTTTAAAAATCTAATGTGAATACAGATTACAAAGTGTTCACCAAACGCAAATAAAGCGTTCAGGTAAACGCTGCACAATGGTATCACTTTTTACAATGCCAGACACGTAACGGTAATTAATATGATTAGCCCTTTGCTTGACTACACTATCAAAGAGCTGCTAATAATGTGTTGCTAATGTTACACAAACCATGTTCACATTCATGAGTCAGACAGCTGCCTTCTAAAAATCAATTTCCTTACAAATGCTTTGAACACCTTAATGTCGGTGGAGAAAGGCATTTAGTTCATCGTTGTGTACATCATACACCTGCTATATTGCCAAATCTACCCAATTTTTTTATATCAACAGAAAAATATACCGGGATAACCTTCTTTTGAGACTCCTCTGCTTCAGAGTGGTCATGGTTAATGATATGCTAAAGCCTGCCAGCACGCTCACGTGATTGGTTACAAGGTAGTTTGTGACATCAGAAACACCAGCGATTTCAAACCGCGGGTCTTTTTTTCACTGCAGTTTTAAGGATAAAATACTCAGCAATGGTGTAGACTTATGAATTTGCACATGGTTTGTCTTAAAGCATATTAAAAACACCACATGGACATATAAACAACATTAAAAACTTGATTTTCACCACAGGGTGACTTTAAAAGCTTTTTGATAAACCCAATCATTCTCGAAAAACATGTGAACGAATCTGATGAAGAGCCTGTTAAAATGGATGCAAGGATATTTCACCGCAACGCTTTAGCGTATTGAAAGGAGTCTTGGTATGCGTCAACAAAAGTTAGACTAGAGGCTACATGCAGCGTTTTGGCACAGCACCACCTACTGGTCACGAGTTATGAAATATGGCTATTTTTGCTTATAACTTCTGAACAGTTTGCCCAAAAAACTAAAACTGGTCTATTTTGATTCAGTGCTGCATATCAAGTCGAGTGATACCCAATTTTCCCATATTGGCCATTTCGGGTGTCAGCCATTTTGAATTTTGTCACAAAATGCCGTATTTTATAATCACATTAGCGTATCATTATGAAACTAAAGGTACTCAAAAAGTTTCGGAACAGCTCCACTTTCTGGTCAAAACTTATAATGAAATTTCAAAAAATGCTAATAGATTTTGATTAATTTTGCCTATTTTAATGGAACTGTTGTTTATAGATTTCTTGAGACATACAGAGAACAATGATAACAATTATGTCATATACGGTCGAACTTGCTGTCCGCCATTTTGAATTTCTTTGAAAATCTACTTTTTCAAACTCCTTCTGGACCACTGGTCCAATTTTCACCAAATTTGCCTCAGATCATCTTCAGACCATGCCGGCATCATTACTCCAGTCTTCAGTGTCACATGATCCTTCAGAAATCATTCTAATATGATGATTTGCTGCTCAAGAAGTATTTCTTACTATTATCAATGTTGAAAACTGTTGTGCTGCTTGATATTTTCGTAGAAACCGTGATACATTTTTGCTCAGGATTCTTTGATGAACAGAAAGTTCAAAAGAACAGCATTTACTTGAATTAGAAATCTTTTGTAACATTATAAATGTCTTTACAACAATTCACTGTACCCTTACTGAATAAAATAATTAATCACTGAATAAATAATAAATAATAATAATTAAAAAAAACACCCAAACTTTTGAACAGTAGTGTATGTTTCATCTATTAATACATTTATCATGTGTCCTGGAATGAGTGATTAGTCACATGTCAAACATTATAAAGCTACTAAGGTTAAAATCAATGGCATTTCTGATGTTTAAACAGTTACTCTGCTTAAATGTTTTTGGAAAAACTGAATTGTTGTATAAAATGCTTTATACTGTGATGGTAATGACAGGAGCATTGAAGACATTTTTTTAATAAATTGTGTGCATACTATAAATATCAAATAAATGGAAAATATGTATCTTTTCATTTCTTAGGGAAAAAATGAAAAACACTTAATAAATATATTACAAAGGGGAAGTTATAATACTCTAAAATTATAATCAAGAAAAGAATAATCGAGTGAAGAAAAAAAGAGAAATTCTGGAAATTTGACAATAAAAATTTGGATAAAGTAATTGAAGAGACCCTATATAAAATAATATTATAATCTGTCCTAACTAGAATCTTTTTCTAAAGTTGCCCTAACTGAAGAATTAACCTTGTATTCCACATCATTCTCAAACGTGCCATTGTTTTTTCACACATGCTTGTAAAACGTGACCATTTACCATTTGGATGATTGTCAGATATTTCTTCCACCACAGATATTTCTGTATTTTCGGACCAAATGCGGCCAGCCCATAATATAAGTACATCAAGACATGGATGGCTGCGTTCATATGAGCCCCGAAGAATGCTGCAAAAGAAATAAATGCACACTCAGTCCATTTCATATGAGTGGAAGATTATCAGTACATCTTCAAATTCAATCTGTTATTCTGATAGATTTGTTGTATGAGAACACTTGTAATATAGCGCATGTCATGAATCAAACAGTGTGTACATCTTCTATGGTGTTGTTCTTTTCGGAGCTTGACACACATGGTCTGTATTTCTCATTTGTGTTCTACTGAAAAATGTTCAATATGTTTTTGTAACGACTTGAGGGATTTTTCTATTCCTGTGTGTGGTGCCTGTGTATTTATTACTTACACTGTCCACCGGCGACCCATTTGATGCCAATCCACCACAGAGTGAACATGGTGCAGTGGTGATAGACATGCAGGAAGCTGATATGGTTGAACTTCTTACGCAAGATGAAAAACACAGTGTCGAGGTACTCCACACCTTTAGAAATAAAATACCACCACAAGGCTGCTGCCACCTGCCATCACAAGAGAACAGCATACAAGAGAAGATGTGAGGAACTGCGGTATTTATTATTAAAAGTGTCCTTACTTAAGTATCATTTATAGAGTATTAAAGTAACTTTTAGTCTCTTTGTAAAAAACACTGAAAAAAAAAATGATACTTTGGACCAAAAATACTTTGTTACAGCCATATTAGTTTTTCTTAAATTATATTTATGGTTCGCTTCAAAGCTTAAAGTGTTAGTTCACCTAAAAATGAAAATTCTGTTATCATTTATGTCATTCGAAACCCTTAAGTCTTTCATTCATTTTCAGAACACAAATTAAGATCTTTTTAATGAAATCTGAGAGCTTTCTGTTCCTCCACTGACAGCCTACGCAACTACCACTTTCAAGCCCCAGAAAGGTAGTAAAGACATCATTAAAGTTAGAGATGCACCGATACTAAATTTCTCTGCCGATACCAAGAGCCGATTATTCAGAATGATATCGGCCGATACCGATAGTTTGTTTTTTCTTAAGGAAAAAAAAATCTCTCCCAAATAATGCTGCAAAATATACAGGGAACACTCTCATTTGGTACACTACAATATTAGAGGTTACAATTAACAGCAGAGGTATTATATTCAGCTGCTGTTTATTTTCAGATATAATAATTACACTCAAATAAAAACTGAAAATCTTTTTGCGAATATTGGATGGGAGGTGCTACAAATAATATTTGATGTAGGAAAAAAAAAACAAAAAACGCAGACCTGGCAACCCTGGCTTGAACTACGGGTGATTCATAGGGTCAAAAAGAGCCTGCTTTAACGTCACTATTTTTAAACTGTTAATGCGTTAAAATTCAACACTAATGATTTTCTTCACACACAGTATGAATGAGTTGCAGTCTGAACTCGTCTTTCCGCACCCTTTTGATTGACAGGATATAATGGGCCCTGACCATCGGCAGTTTTTAAACAATCAGCCGATGGCCAATAGTGATAATAATAGCTTTTATCGGCCGATGCCAAAGCCACTGGAAGGCAAGCCTGCAACCCTTAGCCAAAAAAGCGTAACGGCTAATGCTAACACTCTGCCCCTGGCCTCTGTTTTTTGAATGGATGTCAATGGATGAGAGGCTTCACTATGCTGATTAAACAGCTTTTGTGGGGAAATAGCTAATCATTTAATTAATCAACAGCCTGTTTGCTAATCTTCAGCATGTTTTACACTAAACAATACTTTTGTTGGGAACTATATGTAGATTTTATCTTGATAAAAATGTATTTTTTTAGGAGAAGGCAGACTAGGGAATGTTGCGACTGATGTCACTGCCATTACACAATAGGCTGAGAGGTGCCGCATTTGATTAAGTTAGCCGTTACGCTTTCTCCAATGGAAAGAGATACAGACCCTCTCATCTCCCTATAATATACAATCTCTGCCGATACCGATTGTTAGCCGATACATCGGTGCATCTCTAATTAAAGTACTCCATGTGACTCAAAGCGATGCGAGTGCTTTGTTTGTGCAAAAAAACATAATTTACCACTATATTAATCTCCAACGCGTGTTCACGCAACGTCTGCTCTCGCATCAACACAACACGTGTCATGGTGCTCTTGTGAACGCGCTGGACATTAATAATTTGTATATAATAAAGTGGTAAATTATGTTTGTTTTGCACAAACAAAGCACTCGCGTCGCTTCATAATACTGACGTTTAACCACTGGGTCACATGGATTACTTAATGTCTTAAAAACCTTTCTGGAACTTGAAAGTGGTAGTTGCGTAGGTTGTCTATGGAGGGACAGAAAGCTCTCAGATTTCATCCAAAAGATCTTCATTTGTGTTCTGAAGGTGAACGAAAGTCTTACGGGTTTTAAACGACACAAGTGTGCGTAATTAAGGACAGAATTTGGGTGAGTTAACCCTTTATATTTTGATATTAAAATTTTAAATTAATTAACTATTTCTAATAGTGTCACGGTTTTGGTTCTTTGTGTTTAGAGACTCAATTATTTCATTCCGTTTTTTTCTCCTAGTTTCCCGTTCCGTTTAGTTCCAGTTTTACTTTGTTGTCATTTTTTCTAATTATGTTCTCATTTGTTCCCATGGTCACTGATTATGTTTGCCACCTGTTTCTTGTTCAGTTCTCATTATCTCATGTATTTAAACCTTCAGTTTGGTTCACTCTTTGTTCAGAGTTGTCTTGTGTTACAAAGCAGTAGCGGGTCCTGCTGAATGGATTATCGTCTTTGTTTTTGTTATGATTAAAGTTTTATAGCTGCTAATAGATCCCTTGCTCTTCTTCTTGTTTTACCAGTTGTGACGAGTAGATTGCACAGTTTACAGAATTCCATTAATTGGAAGCAAAAACGTTTAGAAGAGAAACACAATTTTGTTCCGTAGATCACAAATAATATGAGTAAATTGGATCTGTGTTTTTCCATTTATTCAGTGTACCATAATTAATCAATACATTTTCTTTAGACACAAGCCAAAATGTTACTTAACGCAGGTCAGTATAATTATTTTTGGCTTTTTATAACTTAATTTACTGTAAACAAAAGTTAAATTAACTATGAAACCATGATTTTCAATTAGACCAATATGAAATGCACTTTAAATAAATGACACACTGTAAAAAATGAATGTGATTTTAACAGTAAAATATTGTAAAAACGTTACGGAAAAAAAATGTAAATAGGTTAACAGTAAGTTCCAGTACTATATACAGGGAAAAACTGTAAAAGCTCTTACCAGACATTTTATGTAATTTTCACAGTAAAATGCTGTAAATTTTACAATTTTTAGAAGTAAAAAAGAACAAATCAATGTATAATTTACAGTCAAAAACTGTAAACTGATATTCCCACAATTCCCTGTGTGACACTCCACATTTGAAAGTATTTTGTTTAAAAAATCATGTTTCTTAATAGTTTTTGTTATCAGTTATGTACATTAGGGTTTTATGTTACATCTTCTGTTGTTTAATGAATGTTTATTGCATTATGTAAGTGTTGTGGGTTACCATGATGGTGTTTTGCGTTTGCGTGAATGACTCTTTGCACCCTCTTTACATTAGTATATACTTCAGCCAGTGGAAAAGCTACTCGTGATGAACTCTGATTCTTCATGTGGCTTTCTCTTTTACCACCTGCATTATTATGGTGGTTGTCAGTATATGTTAAAGGTAAAAACAGATTTTACTAGTAGTGTGCATTGTTGAATTTACTTGTTTACATTCAAATTTTCTGTTTGTATGTTTGTAAATTACAGTTTTATACTGTAAAATTGACAGTTTGTTCTGTAAATGTGTTTACAGTTTTTTTCTGTATTTTTTACAAAATTATTCTGGCAACCACAGCTGCCAAAATTATTTTGTAAAAACTACGGAATATTTTTTACAGTGCAGTAGTTTCACTTTTTTCAGTGCATATGGCTAAAGATTCAGCTCTTTGCAATTATTCATGTCCTCCTCACACAGTTATGAGCCTTGATATTTATATATTTCTCTAAACTTTAAAAATATCAACACAGCCGTCAATCATTGATTGTAAAATACAGCTTAAATGTATTAATATTATTTAATCTTTCTGAAATACTCAATATGTTGTGTTCATGATAACATGATGGTTAATTCATACTGAAAAATGCATTATTAAAAACTACACTTGCATTTAAAATGGTGCACAGCCTAGCTGAAACAAATACACTAGTATCTGAGAAAGTCAGATGGTGTTTGTGAATGTGATGATCTGAAGTCACAGAGTGAAACCGAACTCCCCGGTTATCCCGCTCTGGTAACATGCTTTAGTCCAGTAACTGGAGAGCAGAATTACGTGTCCAGTTTCAGTGCTCAGAGCGGGTGACACTGTGATCCTATCTGGGAAGCACACTCACCCTCACTTCATTAGGATCATCTGAGTAGTCGACGGGCTGGCAGATGTAGCTGTAGTTGGCCGCCCGTGCTGCAAGGAAGAGCTGGAATAGAACAGGTAAAAAATGACATCTGGACTATTTCATTGAGGGAACGGCACTGAATGTGATGTAAAAAACGTTTCGTCTGAGCTGCGATTGGTGTAAAGACAATTCCCAATCATTCGTTTCTTCACCTCATGCATAAGAGAGAGCAAACTAAGACCAACATCTAGCAAAGTTAGTCTCACTAATGAAATTGATTACCGAATAAAAAACTAACGCTGCATCCCACATCGCATACTATCCATCATAAATAGTTTTCAAAATTAGAATTAGTGTGTCCCAAATTGTAGGCTACATTCAGACTGTAAGTCCAAATCCGATTTTTGTGCATATCCGATTGAAATCTGATCAGATTTAGCACATGTAAACAGCCAAAAATCACATGAAATGGGATTTTAACAAATCCGTTTCAAGCTACATTCATATGTGGTTTGAAATCCAATTCAAATCTCATTTCTAGAAATCCATTTCAGTCTGACTGCTCTGATCGGATTTCGCATGGTTCATGTGACTTTCTCATGCCACGTAAAACAAACGTCAGACAAGGTCGTGTTGTTGCAAAGTGCTGGACGAGCAGAAAATGACAATATAACGGAGATATGTTTTGAGACCGGCGGAGACAGCACAGAATTAAGCCGCTCATATCAGCCTCCTATGTTTCTGCTGCTGCCTCAGAAGATGCAGTAGTCCAGGGCGGCGGCTTCATTGTCAGGTTGTAAATAAGACAACATCTGTATTGCAAACCCCTCCATGCTGCGGTTGTTATTGTTGTTTTTGCCGTATACCTACCAACACAACGTCATTGCCATAGAAACCAATGCAGATATTCCGGAAAATCAGATCACAAATCAGACCTGAAAAGTTGCGATACACAATGTGGACGTCAATAATTTTAGATCAGATTCAGAATCAGAGTTGGACTGACAGTGTGAACATAGCCTTAAAATCCGAAGTGCAGATCCATGCACAATTAATTATTTTAATAAGTAATATTGCGCACTGGACAAGGATTCGATTAGAACTACAAACATGAATAAAAATTGTTAAAAAACTACAAACATGGCGGGTGTGCGAGACCGACTGTTAAGAGTTTTAGATATAAGGGTTTGAGTGATTAATAATATCTAACTTGATGAAAATATATTTATTTAATTTTATCCACATCTGCAACAGCATTGTGAAATTTTATAAAGATCCGTTAGGCCATTAACTTTTAAATGCATCATTATGCAAACAAACACACGAGAGTCTCCGCATGAAACACCCACGACTGGCACATTCTACATTTGTCTCTGATACAGTAGCGAATTAAATTAAATTGAATGTGGAGGATTTTAAAGTGATAGTTCACCCAAAAATGAAAATTTGCTGTTCATTTACTCACCCTCAGGTCATCCAAGATGTAGGTGTCTTTTTTTTTTTCTTCAGTAGAACAGTAAAGAAGATTTTTAGCTGAAACCATGGGCCTCTGTGATTCATATAATGGGAGTCAATGGGTGCCGTGACTTTGAGGTTCAAAAAAGCATATGCAGACAAAACAAAATTAATACCTGCAGCTCCTGACGATTCATTGAGGTCTTAAAGGGATAGTTCACCCAAAAAGGAAAATTCTGTCATCATTTACTCACCCTCAAGTTGTTCCAAACCTGTATAAATTTTTTTGTTCTGTTGAACACAAAGGAAGATATTTTGAAGAATGTGGGAAACTGAACAGTTTTGGGGCACCATTGACTTCCATAGTATTTCTTTTTTCCTACAATGGAAGTCAATGGTGCCCCAAAGTGGCCTGCTTACAAACATTCTTCAAAATATCTTCCTTTGTGTTCAGCAGAACAAAGAAATTTATACAGATTTGGAACAACTTGAGGGTGAGTAAATGTTGACAGAATTTTCATTTTTGGGTGCACTATTACTTTAGGAAGTGAAACGATCGGTCGATGCAAGAAACTGAACATTATTTACAGCATTATTACCTGTAATCCACAGCCTCGGCAAACGGTCCTGAGTGCATTCACAACAGTCTGCAGCGCGAGCTTCCTGACGCATAATGACATATGCGCAGGAGAATCTATGAAAAGTCAATCTTCCTGATTGAGATCACACATATATCAGTTGCAGCATCCTGGGTAAGTACGATTTTGATGAACAATACAACACATGTGTCCTCCCTTTCTGTAGTAAACAAACACAGCGTCAGCTCATACGTCATTATGTGTCAGGAAGCTCGCGCTCAGGACTTTTTTTAAATAACGTTCAGTTTCTTGTATTGACCAATCGTTTCGCTTCATACTGTAAGACCTCAATGTATTGTCAGCAGCGGTGGGTATTAATTTTGTTTTGTCTGCATATCTCAAAGTCACGGCACCCTTTGACTTCCATTATGTGAATCACAGAGGACCATAGTTTCCGCAAAAAATCTTCTTTACTGTTCTACTGAAGAAAAAAGTCACCTACATCTTGGATGGCCTGAGGGTGAGTAAATGAACAGCAAATTTTCATTTTTTGGTGAACTATCCCTTTAACTGTGACAAGATGATTGACAGGGCAGTTTAAATGGTGACAGGATGCACGTAACTAAGAAACAGAGCGTTTTGTTAAAGACGCGGTTATGTTGAAGTAGCTTGTCCCAAACCCTACTCTTCTGCTACACACTCAAAAGTATGTACTTTTTCTTCACAAAAGCAGTACATACTTCTAGGGCATAGTATAAGTAGGCAAATTGGGATGCAGCATAAGACAAACAATATCAGTGAAAAAAATGTGTATGTTAATAAAAATGAGAGTTTGCAAAAAAAAAAAAAAAAAAAGAGCAATAAACCAAAACTATGAATGTGCATTACAATATAAAGTAAGATTAAATAGAATCTCATCAGCAAATGACAATAATTTTCACATTTCAATCAATGTTGGCTGATTTAATTAATTTCTCAAGCCTGACTTCAGTGTATTCTGTCCAAATGAAGTTGATGTTGCGGAATCATAAACACCCAGAGAGCGTTAGGGCTGGTGTGGTAAGCAACACGCACGGACAGGAAAATACTGGAGATATGGACATAGAAGCGCAGGAGAAAAAAAACACCACATCAACAAGCACAAATGATACCGAACAACTGAACAGAGGAAACTCAGGGTATAAATACACAGGGAGTAATCAAGGTTAAACAGAACAGGAGTGTGGGAACTAATTAACAGCCGGGGAAACTAACTAGGAACTCAGGAGCAGAACACAACCAAACCAAAACTGAACATACACGTTACAGAGATGGGGGTTACAATTTACTGCTAAACACAGCGGTAATGGTACATTCATAACACATTAACAGACTGCAGTTGTTTGGCATTGATGACCATGTAGTTACTAATAAACTATGGTGTGTTTTCATCATAGGCAGATTTAAAGGGTTAGTTCACCCAAAAATGAAAGTTCTGTCATTAAATACTCGCCCTCATGTCGTTCCACACCCGTAAGACCTTCGTTCATCTTCAGAACACAAATTAAAATATTTTTGATGAAATCCGAGAGGTTTTTTTTTAATCTCCCATAGAAAGCAACGTAATTACCGTCATTCAGGGTCCAGAAAGGTATAAAAGACATTGTTTAAAGAAGTCCACATGACTACAATGGTTCAACCTTAATGTTATTCTTCTCTCCCATGTCTTTCTGCTACGCTGTTTACGTCCAGCGCTTCCAGGTTCTACGTCAGAACACCAGCTCATTATAGGCCGGCTCCTGCGTCAGCATCACACGCATGCGTCGTGCTGATCACGTGAACAGCGTCGGCCAATACTGAGCTGGCGTTCTGATGTAGAACCTGGAAGCGCTGGACTGTATCAACTGCATATGAGACTGACAGGGAAGAGAAGAGATTGTTGAATAAAGTAGTTATTTTTGTTTTGTTTTTGCGCACAAAAAGTATTCTCGGCACTTCATAACATTAAGGTTGAACCACTGTAGTCACATGAACTCTTTCAAATATGTTTTTAGTAGCTTTCTGGACCTCAAATGACGGTAATTACGTTGATTTCAATGGGAGATAAAAAAAAAAAACTCTCGGATTTCATCAAAAATATCTTAATTTGTGTTCTGAAGATGAACAAAGGTCTTACGGGTGTGGAACGACATGAGGGTGAGTAATTAATGACAGAAATTTTCATTTTTGGGTGAACTAACCCTTTAAACTGAAACATATATAAATACAAATTATCATTTTCAAAAAGGATAAATGAAATGAACCATAAAAAATATGCTAAAAACAAACAAACAAACAAAAAAACAATGAAATAGAAACAAACACTAGTGAACCAGTTTTCTGAGAAGCAGACAGTTCGTGTCAACTCACCTCTTTGAAAATGAAAAAGTTGAGGATGACCATGCTGAAGTTGTAGACGATGAGGGTCTTCCTCAGCTGGAAGGGCTCTCGGCCCTGCATGAACTTCGGCCCCAGCCAGAGGAACAGCAGGTATGAGGAGCTGATAGCCAGCGTGGGCAGAGGAGAGTCCATCAAAGGCCATTTCTCCACACGCTTGTCTACAAACACACATCAAATCCCATTACTGGGCTTTATCTGTAATCTACAAATGTCCATAAATTGCACTGGTATCAGATTTTCCTGTTTCCTGGCAAAATATTTTTTTTTTCAAGTAAAAAGTAAATCAATGTGATACTTGTTAAATTTACATTATAATATCTCTGCTAATTTTTCAAATGGATAAAATGCAAAACTTTTATATGGCAATGGTGTTATTTTAGTTTTTATTATAGTTTTATTAATATTTTGAATTAGCTTTTAGTTTTATATTTTTAGTTTTCATGTTAATTTTTTTGTCGTTATGTGCTTTTATGTTCGTTTTTTTTTTTTTTTTTTTTTTAAATATTGCTATTTAAGTTTAATTTATTTTTATTTCAGTTTTAGTTTTTATTTATTTCCAGTTGATAATTTTAAACTTATTTCAGTTTATTGCCAAGGTAACATTTCTCATTTTCATTTAATTTTTTCAACTAATATTTATATTTTACTTTATTTCAGCTTTAATAGTTTTAGTTTCACTTAACAATAAAAACCCTGACTGGCGAATACAAAAAATGTTTCCCTTTCCTGTGTAGTGAATGGAGGTGTGTTTACATTCACAAGTATTCGATCAGTTTGTCTTTTCAACCCATCCTAAACCCGGGTACACACTGTACGATTTATAATAGTCCTTTATGACTGTTTCTCGTCAGACTGTACGAACATGATCCCGCTGTGGGATCTCAGCTGTCATTCATGTCAGACTGTACAGCAGTGAAGATGAGTTAAAAACGGATGCAAACAAGAACACTCGTCTGGATCATCAATCCATGACACGTTCGGTGACTGTGAACTGCATTTACATGCGGACAGAAATGGTGGCTAGCAAACAAAAACAATCTCTAGCGTTAATTTTGATCATGGCTTCTCCTGAAAAGAAAACTAGAAAAAAACGAAGACGATGTGTGTGGAGCATGTGGTGGTTTGTTGTTGTCTCACTAACTGCGTCATCAGGTTCAGTGCTCCTATTGGTTTTTGATTAATCGGCTGTCGGTGAACATGTCAAACTGAGGATCCAAGACTTCAGATTTTGGCCTAGGATCCGAGGAATCTTTTAGGATTCACGAAATTTGTTTCAGACGGCCAAAATCGTACAGTCTGAATCCGGCTTAAAAAAACTGCTGGTAAAATAAAGTAAAATTCTCAGCGCTTCAGTGAAATCTACAGAGCTGTGATGGATTTTCTTTTTGTTAGTTAAATAACTAAAGAAATAAAGAAACTTGTCCAAAATGAAGCATTCAGGAGTGTGATAAAATGTTTTTTGATTTTGTGTAAATACATTTATGACATTTAAAAATGGGGAAACGCAACTTTTGTGGTGTATCGCATGGAAACTGTGTCTAGGATACAGTATACCTGTCAAATATTTGGAAACATTACAATTTTTTTATGATTTTGAAAGAAGTCTCTTCTGCTCACTAAGCATTAATTAATTAATGTCCATTAATTTTCCTATTATCACTATGAAGCTGCTTTGAAACAATCTGTATTGTGAAAAGCGCTGAAGATTACTTGACCAAGCCTGCATTTATTTAATCAAAAATACAGTAAAAACAGAAATATTGTGAAATATTATTACAATTTCAAATAACTGCTTTCTATTTTAATATATATGAATATATATTCCAGTCTTCAGTGTCACATGATCCTTCAGAAATCATTCTAATATGCTGATTTGCTGCTCAAGAAACATTTCTGATTTATTATCAGAGTTGAAAACAGTTGTGCTGCTTCATTTTTTTGTGGAAACAACACTTATTTTCAGGATTCTGTGATGAATAAAAAGTTGGACAGCATTTATTTGAATTTATTAAAGCATTTATTAAATAGAAATTACTAAATGGGAAGTCTTCACTGTCACTTTTGATCAATTTAATGCATCCTTGATAAATAAAAGTATTAATTTCTCTCTTTTTTAATCTTACCACAAATGTATGAATGGTATCTATGTTTCCACAAAAATATGAAGCAGCAAAAACAATGCTTTTAATATTAATATATAATAATCAGAAGTATTTCTTGAGCAGCAGGTCGTCATATTAGAATGATTTCTGAATGATCATGTGACACTGAAGACTGGAGTAATGATGCTGGAGGAATAAATTACATTTTTAAATGTATTAAAATAGAAAACAATTATTTTAAATTGTAGTAATATTTCACAATATTACAGTTTTACTGTATTTTTGCTGAAATAAACTAAGCCTTGGTGAACATAAGAGACTTCTTTCAAAAACATTAACAAATTATGTTTCCAAATTTTTGACAGGTGCTGTATCTATTCTACTTCTAGTCCAATCGATAATTTCCAGCATTGTAGCCTATAATTTCCAACATTTATATTCGTTGAACTCTGCTCTTGTTCACCTGCAGTCGCTGTGCATGTCTCATGGGTCAAAATCTAATCACACGTCAGAGCTGGTGCCTCTTCTGCTCCCGGCTTTATTTAATGGGAGTGCTGCCATGATATCATGTATCCCACTCAGGTCAGTGAAGTCAAGACCAGTTACCTGCAATAGTGAGACTCCATCTGTAGAACTCCACAGTGTCGTTGATTATATGCTTTAAAATATCCATCGCTGAGACTCAAATCTTAATGGTCTGAGAACACAGAAGAAAGATATGTTGGTGCAGTGGTAAAAAACACCATGTGGCCATGCTTTAATACAATCAATGATGGTGTGTTGTTTGGGGAAGGGTTTATTCCAGCGATGGTGGGGATGGGAAAGGGCTTTATTATGATGGGGAGGTGGGGTGTAATTCAGCACAAAGACCAGAACAGCACGTGTCAGCAAAGATCTGCTCGACACGATCCGAATTGCAATGGTAATAATGACACATTATTCATGAAGAGATTCACTTGCATCCTTGACTGAATAGGCCTACAGTATATGAAGGTTTCGGTCAAAAATGTCTTTGCATATCAAACGCCATCACAGCCTCTCCCAAATCAGCGTCACGATCACCATTAGAAGAACCAAGAAGGCTTTTACTAGTTCAACTAAACGACGACAGGTTAACATCAAGAGATGCAATCCAACATCAGGGATCAATCGAGCAAACGTTGCGATGCGGCAAACGCCACATATCCCTGCGGTTACAGTCTATTCGCTCTTATACCCCCAAAATACATAACAATATCATAGGCTTCACATTAAACTCACATTTGGCATCGTGAGCGCATGCGGTAATGATGATTTCCCTTCTTACCGTAGCGAGATTAAAATCCCTTTCTAATGACATTCAGCGCAAGGTCGCGCGATCCTGTTATTCCGTGCTGTGGAATAACACCTTCGTCCCGGATTTATCCGGATCTGCTCAAAGGCCTGTGGCTAAAACAGACGGTAATAAAAGCATCCGCGTGTGGAGCATCCTAGAGGGTTACTGGCATCACTGCGGCTCTCGGGTCGCTCCCCTAGACTCAGACAGCAATGAATGAGGAGGATGCTCAACTGCGCATGCGCCAAAACAGGTGCAATTCTCTTGATATTAAAACCTTGAATCTCTCTCTACTCAGCCCTTAATATTTGGTGATGCGAGGTTCGATAAAACACTAGTGACTAGTATATTGGATAGGCTTACTGTTTTAATCTGGGCACTTTAACTGCGATTAACATCTTTTAAGTTTTCAGAAGAGGCAAGTTGATCCAAACTGTTGTGTTTTCATGTTTAACAAAATTCGTCAAGCATTACATAAACATATCCACCCTCACATAACACAGACTGTGGTCATTTACTTTTAAATACCCTAATTAAACAAAATTAAATATTTATTGTACTAGTTAATTCTTGAATAGGCTACTAGCGAGAACAGAAGCCATTTTGACTGAAATGTTCTACCCCATCATCCCAGCATAATAATTTAGCATTTAGCTCATTCATTTGGTACACTTTATTAGCACTTTAAGACATTTTCTCCAATACAAGGTTAAAGTTTTTATAAAATTGTACTTGTGTAAAAATCATCTTTCCAAAATGTAAAAGGCACCCTGCATAAATTAACGTTTCATTTGTTTCATTAATTAATTTGCTGCTTTAGCCATCAATTTCCTATTAAAGTTGAAAATTAGTTGGTAGCAAGGCTGTAGCCCCTGGAGACTTAGCCCCTATATAGAATGGGAGAAACTGGGCCGCCCGGGAGCATAATCATATCTCAGCTCCTAGAATAAAACTAAGAAGGGCAACAAACATTTTTTACATCTGCCCAGCTCAACCTCACAGCCAACTTCAGGAGCACAGCCTTGCTTGAAAACCTCAAAACTGGGGGAGGCGAGTCAGGCGACAATGAAAGAAGTTTCATTTTATACTGCTTAGTATTTTAGTATTTATTTAGTATTTAAAAAATACTTAGTATTTTTGTCTTGTTTCCAGTCCAAATATCTAAAAAATCTTAAATCAAGATGTATTTACTAAAGTAGTAAAATGCCATAAGATATTATGTCTTGTTTTCTGGGGGAAAAATATCAAAATTAAGTGAGTTTTTGTTTAAAGGTGACCTATAATGCCCCTTTTACAAGATGTAATATAAGTATCTGGTGTCCCCAGAATGTGTCTGTGAAGTTTCAGCTCAAAATACTCCACAGATCATTTATTATAGCTTGTTAAATTTGCCCCTATTTGAGTGTAAGCAAAAACACAGTGCTTTTGTGTGTGTCCCTTTAAATGCAAATGAGCTGCTGCTCCCGTCCGCTTTCCAGAAGAGGGCGGAGCTTTAACAGCTCACACTTCAGTTGCTCAACAACAACAAAGCTGGAGAATCTCACGCAGCCAAAATGAGGATTGTCAGTAACGGTGTTCAGCCTTACATTGTTCAAACCGGAGTCGGACACTGATGGAGAGACTCAGGAAGAAGTTACAACTTTTAGAATGAAACTGGAGGTTTCTGAATGGTTAGTGGATAAATTTATGTAGTTGTTGTGGAGTTGATTCAACTCATCGACTAGCATGTGCCGTCATGTTAATCTTTTGTGCAGCGTTGAATTAACCTTTGTTTGTGAAGCAGTCCGGCATAAAATGACGGCATGGCAACAACACTCTACTACAACAACTCTTCCTCTTCTCTAAAGCAGCCCAACATGGCCTCACCCCCTTTGTTGTGTGTTCTTGGGGGTGTGGTTTAATCAAAGTTTTTGATATTTGTGATGTCACTAACCCAGGAAGAAGCTCGTTGTAGTCCCTACCAGCTGTTTGTTGTAGTCCCTAAAAAGTGATTTCTGTAAAAGAAAATATCTTCCTTTGCATTGAACTTTGAGCGTCATAACTGCAGATGTTGTTTATGCTCTAACAACAACATTACACACTAACTAAATTAAAAAAGTGAAATCATAATCAAGGACCCCTTTAAAACAAGCAACAGACCATGTCTGCCGGGCTCTATGATTTTGTAGGAATTATAAACAGGCACTAAAGAGAGCACCTATTAAAAGCAATTTGAAACAATGGGGGGGACCCAATTTGCCTACACCGGGACACACCAAACCAACGGTCGGCCGTCGGCGAGCATCTGTCGGGTTAGTTTTTGTGGTGTGTTCCACATGTCGGCTCTCGTCTGGCTCACATCGGCGGCAGCTTGCCCTGATACAGCATGTTGAATCGGCGTCGGGGCCGTCGGTGAGAGTGGGAACTCTGATTGGATGTTCAGTTTAGTGAACGAGTCAGTGCACGAAAATTAAATCTCCATTTTAATGATGAATATAGACTATTGATACCTGCTAATATAGACAGTTAATTCCTTACACGCAAGCGCAGAATGCACGTGCAGTCGGCTGTAGTCTGTGCTGTGTGTTCAAGCGCAGCTTTTTGGTCCAGACGCAGCCGACGCCGACACGAGAAGGCTACAACAAACAACTCTTACTGCGTGCACCGCAACTGGCTTTTAAAAATGGTGGTTGAAATAAAATACTACGTGGAGTCAAGCAATGAAAATGCTGCATAAACTCAACCAATCAGCATGTTCAGTGCCCCACCCCCAAAAGTTCCTGAACTCAAAGTACTATTTCACGAGCAAGGACTTTCTGAGGGGGAATTTTTACCCGGAACTTCATTTAGACCCTGGTTCCTGCAGTTGAAACAACCTCCCCACAGTCCCTAGCTCCTGGGGAAAGTTCCAGCGGTGAAAACGCGACTATAGTACCAGACAGCGGGTAAAAAAATGGCTCTTTCATAAGCCCCACAGGGGAGAGTCACAGAAGTAAAGAGACCATCAGCAAGGAAAAGAGAGATGGGGGTGAGAGCTTTTTTCTTCCTTCTAGCCAAAATCATGGCCCTCAGGTCCGATTCTGGCATCCTCCCTGTGCGGTACCCCTTTTCCCACTGCTCCTCAGAGGAGGGGCTTGAGCCGCCACACTCGCCTTCTGTTCCTCCCTCCAGGAACTCGTTCCCGGAGAAGGACGAGAAAGACCAGAAGGCTTTAGAGGAGCCTGGACCCAACAAGGGATAAACTTCTTAAAGGCAGCCGACTGCACTCTCGCCTCCCTATACTTCTCCAACACCATCTCAATGGCAGTGCCAAAAAGTCTGGAAGGCAAGACTGGGGCATCGAGAAGGTCGGTCTTATCACTTTCCCTGATGCCCAACAGACTGAGCCACAAATGCTTCTCCACTGCCACCACAGCTGCCATGAAATGGCCAATTCAGCATTGAGATAGACCCTCGCCTTGGTCCAGGTCTTTAAGTAGGTCGACCTGGTATGCCTGCAGCACCGTCATGGTGTGCAGAACGGGACTCTTCAAAGATGAGGATGTCCCTGGGGAGACATAGCTAGCCAAATTCAACCAAAGGCATTCGTCCATAGCCCTGCTCACACATCCCCTTGATATTCATGTAGCTCGAATTCGAAGGGACTGTGTGAGCAGAGTACGGGTGTTTCCATGAACCTGCCACCACAGTGTGCAGGTCCGGAAAAAATTAAAGGCTTTCCGGAGCTGAAGACTTGTGACGCGGCAGATATCTCTCATATGCGGGGCTTTTATATGGGACTTCAGACTTGGCTGTTTTTTTCTGAAACGGACTCTACTTCCTCTGGACTAGAAGTGAGCAAACTGCTCTTATCCAGCCCAGAAGAAGCTGCTATGCGGGCTTCCGGGCCAGCAAGAGCTGCGGAGTTAGTCGGAGAAGCAAGGGAACCCCCTTCAAGCTCCATCTGAGATCCCCACTATCATGGGGATCATCATCGTGCTTCCTCAGCAGATGCAGGACCGAAACGACAGTGCTCAGAGGCTTCACCCCCCACGCTCATAAAGAGAGCCAAGCGGGAGCGGAGTTTTCTCACTGAGAATGTATAAAAGTGAGTACATTCAGCCCCCTTAAAGGCACGTGCTCCGCTCCTAAGCAAATAACACAAAACTCGTGTCCATCTTCAGGAGTAATAAAGTGTGGACACGGGGAACACATCTCTTAAACAGTTTGTTCACCATTTCACACAAACAACAAGTCTTCATAGCCACAATCACACTGCTTTGTTACACAGCACACACACAAGCGGCTTCCTTAGAGGCTCAGACATGGCATGAATGTATTTACACAACAATTATAATTGCATAAATTATGCTAACAGATTATTGTTTAAATGTTAGCCTATATTTTTGGTTAATTAAATTAAATATGCTACTTTTAAATATGAAACTAAAACTGCCAGTAGGTGGCGGCAAGTCACTGTCTTAAAGGGTTAGTTCACCCAGAAATAAAAATTATTACTCACCCTCATGTCGTTCCACATCCATAAGACCTTTGTTCATCTTCAGAAAACAAATTATGATATTTTTGATAAAATCCAATTTTTTTTCCAGTTGATGCAGTGAACGCAGTGAACGGACGTAAACATGGAAGTGCTTAACTGCTTTCAACTGCGTACGAGACTGACAGGGTAGAGAAGAAATTGTTGAAGTCGTTATTTTTGTTTTGTTTTTGCACACAAAAAGTATTCTTGTCGCTTCATAACATTAAGGTTGAACCACTGTAGTCACGTTGACTATTTTAACGATGTCTTTAGTACTTTTCTGGTAATTACGTTGCTTTCTATGAGGGATAAAAAAAAACAACAACTTGGATTTCATCAAAAATATCTTCATTTGTGTTCCGAAGATGAACGAAGGTCTTATGGATTTGGAAAGAGAGTAAATGATGAGAGAATTTTCATTTTTGGGTGAACTAACCCTTTAATGAGTGAGGTGAATCCTTCATTCAACCGATTTATTTAAAATGCTAATTCTTAGCAAAAGACTGTATTTATGAATGAATGGGTAGCCTTAAATTATTTACTCATCTGATCTGTCATATGTGATTCTTTAAGGGGAAAAAAAACACTGCATTGCTCAGAGACGCAGCGGTTCTGCAGTTTGTTCTATTTTCTTTGACGGAGCAAAAACAGAAACACTATGTCCTACGCCTTCTGTATTCAACTCACAAAAAAGCTTGAGAATGAGAATTCTGTCATTTATTACTCACCCTTATGGCGTTTCACACCCGTAAGACCTTCGTTAATCTTCGGAACACAAATTAAGATATTTTTGTTGAAATCCGATGGCTCAGTGAGGCCTACATAGGGAGCAATGACATTTCCTCTCTCAAGATCCATTAATGTACTAAAAACATATTTAAATCAGTTCATGTGAGTACAGTGGTTCAATATTAATATTATAAAGCGACGAGAATATTTTTGGTGCGCCAAAGAAACAAAATAACGACTTACATAGTGATGGCCGATTTCAAAACACTGTGTCAGGAAGCTTCGGAGCGTAATGAATCAGCGCATCGAATCAGCGGTTCAGAGCGCCAAAGTCACGTGATTTCAGCAGTTTGGTGGTTTGACACGCGATCCGAATCATAATTCGACACACTGATTCATAACACTCCGAATCTTCCTGAAGCAGTGTTTTGAAATCGGCCATCACTATATAAGTCGTTATTTTGTTTCTTTGGCGCACCAAAAATATTCTCGTCGCTTTATAATATTAATATTGAACCATCAGATTTCAATAAAAATATCTTAATTTGTGTTCCGAAGATTAACGAAGGTCTTACGGGTGTGGAACGACATGAGGGTGAGTAATTAATGACAGAATTTTCATTTTTGGGTGAACTAACCCTTTAACTGACGCAACATCAGTTACACTTTGTTCGTAAGTTGAATATGAAAGGCATTCTGGCGGAAGCTAGATATTTTACTTTGTAACTTGTTAAATACGGATATTTTTCTTACACAAACGCATTGCTTCACTTCAGAAGGCCTTTATTAACCCCCCGGAGCTGTGTGGAGTACGTTTTGCTTTGGAAGGAGACACTTTCTTTAGCTTCATACTCGTTGGTATCGTTCACTGCCATTATAAAGCTCGGAAGCGTCAGGACATTCATTAATATATCTCCGATTGTGTTCATCAGAAAGAAGAAAGTCATATACACCTAGGATGGCTTGAGGGGGAGTAAAGCTTGGGGTAATTTTCATTTTAAAGTGAACTAATCATTTAAAGCCTTAATGGAGCTGTTTAAGGTAGCCATGTGATCACAAATAAATTGGAGCAGACATGACTTAATATGTGTGTCCTTCTGTCACGTGAAATAATGATAAATACCAGTTTGCGAGTGACAGGTTGCCCCGCCCTCGCGGCAGTAAACACGTCATCATCAGAGATGAGATGTTACTGAAAGAGGGCAGGGGAAGTTACCTTGATTAAATATTATGAGGAACATGAATTAAAAAAAAACAAGAATTATTCAGTGACCTCTGATCATCCACTGTCAAAAGGACTTAAAGGTGATGCGTGAACACGTTGTCTCTGCGCATAGTGTATGTTTAAATGATTTCACTTTTTAAATGAAATAATTTAAAGTTTTTACAAAATTGTCGCCTTTTGATGTTTCCTCTTCCCTGGAGGAACGTGTGGTGGCAGCAGGTGTGGCGGGCGGCGTTGTGACCGCTGCTGGGGACGCGCAGAAGAAGACGCTGTCCGAAGCGTCATTTCCGGTTTAGAGAACCGCTACCAAACAACAAAATGGAAGGGAAAAACAATCTAGACGATCTGGATGCTCGCCTTCAAGTTCTCGAAAAACGCGTTCACGGGGAAAGAGGAGGAAAAAACAATAAGCCAGTGAAGGTGATTCGCCTCAGACACGCC
Organism: Ctenopharyngodon idella; assembly: GCF_019924925.1. Classification (NCBI taxonomy): domain Eukaryota; kingdom Metazoa; phylum Chordata; class Actinopteri; order Cypriniformes; family Xenocyprididae; genus Ctenopharyngodon; species Ctenopharyngodon idella. The sequence continues at coordinate 4,804,642 of NC_067235.1, read as the reverse complement.
TAAAGCCGTTCTCTCTGTGTGTGTGTGTGTGTGTGTGTGTGTGTCAGCTGCGGACGCACTCTGTTTCAGCACAGTGTTTATTGTTGTGGATTTGACAGATCATATTCACGACATAATAGCATTCATTCTTGTTGACAAATTTAATGTGCATTAGTTGTGTCAGAAATTGCATGTTGACATGTGGTAGATGTTATGATGCAGTAGTGAGAGCTGTTTATTTTGCGGGCGTGGCAGCAGACACATTACAGTAAAAAAATGTGGAAATAAATAATAAAATTAAATTAAATGAATTCATCTGATTAAATAATTATTAAAACAATAAACATTTTATTAGGTAGGTATAGGTAGTACTTTTATAATTTAAATAAATTATATTGTTCCTAACCCATGCAATACAATATAATTTTTTAGAATATTACATAATAGAAACTAAATATTTTCCAAATAATATTTTAAACACATTTATAATATTCATTTTGTCATAGTATGAATTGGGTCTTTATACATGAAAACATATAGCTGACTTTTAAATCTTAAGATGGGGGTCCTTCACACAAGGATGATCATATTTTGGGGTCTTTGGCATTTAAAAGATAGAAAACCCTTGAACTAACACACAGACTAGTGCACATGTACCGCCACTCACTTAGCATTCACATACAATACCATTTTTAATGTTGGCATGAAACGGTAGTTGCGATACTCTTTTCTTGAGTGAAATGGCTTCTCAAACAAGAACAAATGTAGGGCGGGGCTTGATTTTGTCCATGAGGAATTGATTGGATGGTTGTGGTTTGCTATTGGTTGATCTCATGTGAGTGACAGGTTGCCCCGCCCTCATGCCAGTAAACACGTCATCAGAGAAGAGATGTCGCTGCAAGAGGGAGGGGAAGTTATTTTGATTAAACATTACGAGGCACATGAATTTTAAAAAATAATAAAGTGTCATTGTGACTTTAAAATGGTTTTAATCAGTAAATCAGACATGTGCAAGCTTTTAAGTTAAATTGATATAAATTTGCAATGCTTTCGTGGAAGTAATTCCTAGTATTTGTGTGAATGCAGCATAAGGGAGTCTGATGGAAACAATGTGCCAGAACAAGGCTCGAAACTGCAACCATTTTAGTCGCATATGCTTCCTAAATTTAATGTTTGCGACCTCAAAATATATTTGGGAGCATTTGTGCGAGTGCAAATAATTGTTGAGGTGCGACCTGTTTTCATTTCTCTACAAAACGTTCGCTGTATTACTGCACCGTATGTGTCTGCTGTGAGCTGATGCAGTAACCGGTCTACCGTTCTGTCACATAACCAATTAAACTTCATCTTTACGTTTTTAAGTTTAAAGCAGATTTTAGTTTGGTTAATATCAGCAGTCATTCACTACCTTTCGCGGCGCTCCGTTGTCACGTGACAGGGAGCTAACTATCGCACAAAATACAAAGAGCTGAAAAGAACACTGTTACACAGGGCTCGACATTAACACTTTAGTTTGTATATTTAAAACATGTACAGTTAAGCAACATTACATGACCAAGAGTAGGCCTGCAGTTTTCCTGAATATCCTGAATAAAACCATCACGATTGAAAATGTATCATACATCAGTTCAATAAACCATTAAATCACTCACATTTTAGACGCAATAGTGACTGTTTTTGTTCTGTTTCAGCAGCGAAAATAGTTCCAAACAAAGATCACAGCAGAACCATCGCGCATTTCATGACAACACAATCGTTTTTTCATTACTGAATGATTCAGCATTTTGAACGAATCGGTTGAGTCAAATTCAGTGACCCATTCATCAACAACTGCCTCATTCTTGAATGAATCATCCGTTTGAATGAATCGTTTGAATGAATGACTCAATGACTCACTCCTTCAAACGGTCACCTGTCGCCACCTACTGGTGGTTTAGTTTCTTCTTTAAAAGTATCATTCTTTCCAACATTTCTTATTTGTATTTTCAAAAAAAAAATTAAAACAATCTCATAACATTATTTAATTCCGCTGTAATTTTTCAATGTAAATTATTTCATTTGACTGTAACAGCCCTATAGTGTCTTATTATTGTAATTGAATTTACTGATCAAATTTAAGAATTTAAAATGAAAGATGAAGCAATAAGATTAGAGAAAAAAGCCCTTTATAAAGGTAAAAAAATGCCCTTGGAGTAAATATCACAAATATGCAGATTTAAATGTCAAAGTTGAATGAACACTGATGAGAATATTGCTTCAGAATAAATTATTACAACACAAGAATCCTATTTTTTCCAGACAAACAACTTTTTTATTCGGACAAGCGAATGACAAGGCTTTTTTAGTAGTGGTGCGCCTAAATTTTTGCTGGTGCTCCTAACTTTTTGAAGTTGGGAGTACCAGTGCTACCAAGTAAAAAAGTTAATTTCGAGCCCTGCAGAATAGCAGAATTTCCTGAGCATTTTTCTGAATTCTATTACAATTATTAAAATTAGTTCTAATTTCGAGATTACATGGAATATTTGTACTTTAAAAAATAATTTGTTATGCCTCATTTAAAACAAACCAATGAAGGCAAAAAGTTGATCAGAAGTGGTGAACTCAGAAATGGTTAACAAATGTTGGGAAGTCCATGTCCATTTGCAACTATTCATATATAACCTGATTAACCTTTTGCTGAATTTATAATCTGTTTTTCCTTCCTTCCTTCAGTGTGCTGAATCACTCACAAGGATCAGTGGTGCTCTTGCAAACACCGCAAACAAGAGAGAACGCGTCAAGATCCTTCACAAGAAAAGTGAGTCTCCGAATTAATCAGCAATGTTTGTGATCAAAATCCTATGAATGTTAATAATATGCATCATCACTATTTATCAATTTATCTTTTCTATCAGTTGAAGATTTGCTGAAGTATTTGGACCCCCAGTTCACAGACTTCATTGCTGTGCCAGATGCAATGAAATTGGAGTTTATTCTAGCAGGTTAGCGCTTTTTTTCACCCATGTATATCAGTGATTCCCAACTGGTTTTGCTTCAGGACCCTGATTTTACATTGGACGTAAAGTACCATATTTGTGAATTGTATAAATATAAATCAGCCCTTCAGGTCAAACATTGAAATTTATTAATATTACTATGGACTGCCATAGGCCTATATGCACAATTATTAAATGACATAGGTTGAATAAGAAAGTGCACTTTTTTTTTTTTTCTAAATAAGTCCTGAACTTCAAATGAGTCATGATTTTTGCCACCAATAATACACTGCACAAAACACATTGTATTTGGCACAAACCATGAGTTTATCCTTATTGCATATGAACCTGTATTTTATTGTAGTCTGTATAGAATTGTAATTTTTTTTCATGGTTTTGTAAGAATGAGACTGAGAGCATGTCACACTGTCTATGCTGGATAATTTGACCAAGTAACAGATGAATTTCCAGTAAAATACTGTATAGATACCTTGGGCCACACAACCTATGAGAAGTGTTTTCTCCTCACTTTTAAAAGTTGATAAGCCTATTCATTTTGCTATCCTGACTCTAACTATATGGTTAGTTGTAGGGCTGGGTATTGACACAATTTTCATGATTCGATTCGATTTCTATTCACATGCTTGCGATTCGATTACGATTACGATTCGATATAGATTATTTTGGATGTAGTATATCAGTTACAGTACATGGCAAATTTTCTAGAGGAAAAAAATCTCTCAACTAATGCTGTAAACTACACATGGGAGTCAGTTGGTATTACTTTACTATAATATCGAAGGTTAAAATTAACTTATTTATATGCAAACACTTAAATTACACTCAGTGATTTTTTTTTTTAAATAAAGTTTAGAATTACATAATCATATTTCTACTCCAATTCGTTCATTATAATGATTATAATGAATATGTAAAGGTGCATAGCTATATTTATCAGAATGCTGCTTTCTAGAGTTCATTTTTCTAGCTGACTAATGAGTTTATGGTCACTGAATAATTTTTCTGAGGTAAATGTGACGTTACGTGACATTGTTTACAAGCTGTTTTATTGACGTCTTTCTGAGGTTGAAACACTGATTGAGCTATTACACGAGACATGATACGGATTTCGCTAAGTTGTACTGTATATTGTAACATACCTTCAGATGTTTAGTCATGTTTATTTCGCGCTGTAACTGGTATTAAAGCGGAGGAGAGGATGTTCACGTGCGCTTGTGCTGCCGCTTCTCTTTAACTGAGGCGCTAAAGCGATCTGTCACGCCACATTAAACAGCGCCAAAACGGTATTTATTTTTTGAATCTCATAATAAGATGGACGTCATTTAAAATATGAGACTTTGCTTCATATCAAAAGTAACAAAGCACAAAGATTATTGTGATTTATTGGATGGGAGGCGCGCTACATGTTCTGTTCATTCATCAACTGAAAACAGACTAGACTAATCGATTCTTGGGATTTAAGAATCGATATCGGTTCGTAAAAATGAGAATGATTAAAATCGAGAAATCGATGTTTTTTACCCAGCCCTAGTTAGTTGCATTTTATTTTTTGCTTTTAGCATTGTTTCCCTGTGCTGTCACATACCTGCAAGTTGGGATTCACCAATTGAGCACCACTGAAGTTTATCAGATGTTTTTGTAAAGATTTAATTCTTTCCTCCTCCTACATCTACAGAGGAAGAGTTCTTGCGTTCCCAGGCCACATTGTTGGAGCAGGTACACAATCTGCAGCCTCTTCTGGACAGTAACCACATTAAAGGTAAAACACTGACTATTGCTGTATTTGTCAAGTATGTAAGTAGCTTTGTTTCCATTCACCTATTTTTATGAACATTTTGGGATATCTGCCGGATTGAAACGCCAAGATGAGCATAAATTCTGAAAATGTGCATGAAATAGTTATGCGCTTGTTTGAGTTGGATAATTTTTTTTATCCGATAAGAAAACATACGCATAAACTATGTTGGAAACAGATTTACTGAATAAATTCCTCGATGCGCATTAAAAAAAAATGGGGCGATGGGACGGTATACATAGACTAACCAGCGAACCGATCTTTTTGCACAGCATCTAAAATGCCTGAGCAAAGTCTGTCGCCAAAGTGGTTCGGTATAATTACATTTAACGACTGCGTTCCCAAACAGCAGGCACCTGCCTCCGATATGCGTTTATTGCGCTTCGTCTGTGCGCTCTGAGATGCAAGTAAGTTTTATATACAAAAGTTATTATATACAGTGGCTTCACCTACTTTTCTTAGTGATATTAAGCACCAGTTTATCAGGAAGTGACGATTTTGTTCTCTTTGACTCACTGGATGGAAACGCTGCTTTGTTTGCAAATGTTTTATGCGATATTCCAATTTTGTGCATAAGTTAAATTTGCAACTTTGGTTTGAAACATTTCTTGTGACTCTTCTTTCAGTGTGACTGAGGTTATCTGGATGTATTATTAACAACACTGTGTTTTCCCCCCTCTCATCTTGTTTTTACAGCGGTTCCAGAGTTGACCACTAAAGTGCAGAGGTTGTCACAAATTCACATTCAACAGCAGGTAACAAAAAAATATTTAACTAATTTTTTTTCTACCTCCATTATCTTCTGTGCTCTTTTCTAAGGGTGTAAGAAGTATTGAGAAAATGTACATAAGTTAAAGTACAGATACTCTGTCCAAAAATCTACTCTAGTCTACATTTAAAGTACTTAAAGGGTTAGTTCACCCAAAAATGAAAATTCTGTCATTTACTCGCCCTCACGTTGTTTCAATCCTATATTAATTTCTTTCTTCTGCTGAACACAAAAGAAGATATTTTGAAGAATGTTAGTAACCAAACAATGGATGGACCCCACTGACTTCCATAGTAGGAGAAATATACTATGGAATTCACTGGTGACCATCAACTGTTTGGTTACAAACATTCTTCAAAATATCTTCTTTTGTGTTCAGCAGAAGAAAGAAATGAATTTAGGATTGAAACAACGTGAGGGCGAGTAAATGATGGGTGAATGATGGTTTCCATGGGTGAACTATCCCTTTAAGTATTTAAAGTATTTTACATGTTCATCTTTCTTTAGTGTGTAATGTTGCTGTTTGAGCATGAAAAAGCTCTGCAAAGTTACAAATTCAAGGGGAGTTATTCTCTATATCAGTGTCACTGTTTCTGAACTCCCTGAAACGCCTCCATTGTAGTCTTGAGTTTTCTTCCGGGAACGAACACACAATATTCCTTATTTAAATAATTCCCACCCAAGGCATACACAGAATAAAGGGGCGGGGCCTCACAAGTACAATACAGATTCCAAAAAAATAATAATTATAGTAGTGAAGCACTATTACTAAAATACTTCTTACACCTCTGCTCTCTTCATATGCACATTTGTAGGTGGAGTGGAGTAGGGTTTTCTTTGTTTAAAAAAAGGATTATATTATATATGTATATTAGCATGTAATTTTCACCATCACTAAATGAGAACATGTCGTGAAGCATGCTGATTCTCCTTCCTGTACAAATGATCCTTGGTTGATTTCCACAGGACCAGAATGAAGAATTGTCTGCTGAAGTGAAAAGGCTGTTTGAAGAATACAACAAAATGGTATCCTTACTTGCAGTGAAGGTTAAAAAAAGACTCCTACTTAATTATATTTGACTGCTTGCCATGTGTTCAGAACTCCCTGCAGCTGAAAACACCGCACAATAAGCTCATTTGTGAACATGAAATCTTTCGCATGAATGCCTTACTATCCTTAACCTCTTCACAGATGTTTCTTTTATCAAAACAGTTTTCACAGTGGGATGAAACTCTTCGGATGCTGGAAGGACCCAAGCAAGGCCAGCCAATAGATTAGGATTGTAATGCTTAGATTGATGGTTTATTGTAAAATGTTGCATTTAGCTCTCTTCATTACAGATATGATTAATAAAACAGCACTGTCATTCCTAAACATACCTTGTTGTATTTAAGTGTTGTTTAAGGCTTTTGCCTACTCCTCTTACTGTATTATCAATAATTAAATGCTCATTACATTTGTGTTTACAGAAATACATTTCTGACATTCTACTACCATTCTCCTCTGAAGTAAAGACTTGGGGAACTCGTTTTGCTTTTTAATTTATTTATTCCAGCAGTTGTGAGGATGATGTGCATATGAAGGTGGTTTTTTACTGCCTTTACAAAAGTTGCACTTCCTAAATTACCATAAATAAACCTGAAAGTACCGCTGTAGTATTTGTGTCTTTATTTTATCTAGAATCTACCTTCTTGCATGTTCCTTGAGATTCACTTACAATGTTATATATGTTACATATATAATGCATACACTATATATAAAATACTATATATATATATATATATATATATATATATATTCTGGAACAAGAACAAATGTAGGGCGGGACTTGATTTTGTCTATAGGGAATTGATTAGATGGTTGTGGTTTGCTATTGGTGGATCTCATGTGATTGACAGGTTGCCCCACCCTTGCGCCAGTAAACATGTCATCAGAGATGTCACAAGAGGGAGGGGAAGTTATTTTGGTTAAAGATTACAAGGCACATTAATTTTAAATAAAAATAAATAAATAATGATGAGCATGCATAAACCATTTATAATAAATACTGCAATATTCCATAAAAAATAAGAAATGGCAATTTTGATTTCATGGTGACTTTAAAGGTATCAGTATATTGAGAAAGCTGGGTAATGTTTTAAATAATTTGCATTTATGAAAATAAAAAGTGTAAATTAACAGTGTCTTTTAGAAACTTAGGTTGACCGATAAGTGGCTGATATAGACTATAATGATAACGAAATTATATTTTCAATAAGAACAACAGTTTGTATGGTTACAGTTATATAATGATAAAATAAGCTTTTATTTGTCAGTGTTTAAGAAAGCAAAAACAAAGAAAACTACATTTAACACTTCAGTATCTTCAGGATATATGAACATTTTATTTATGAAATGGTTTGGAGCCAGATCATTTCACTGAAAAATAACTGCACAGAAAAATAACTGTATAAGACATGCTTTATCTTTTTCACATCTCATTGTCACTGAAATATAATATCATTATATCAATTCCACATGTTGTAAATCTATATTTAGTTTCTTTGTGGTTTTATATAGCCTGTTCTACATATCTTTACATGTACAATGAAAAACATGAGTGTTGAACTACCAGACAACTTTCTAGTACATATTTTACTCGATAAATACTATTACTCTGTAAGAAACGCTTTGTTTTAGACATTTTATCAGCTGTTCTCCAAATCTGGCACCAGAACGAGCGAAGAATGAAAGTATGACGTGACAGGAAAGCCCCGCCCACCCGACTGTGAAATGGTCACGTGAAATACAAACTGACCAACAGGAGCGCGCGCTCCGGGGAAGTGTCGAATTTTGAAACGGTTGGTGAACAAAACATTTAGCCGATCACACCCTCAGATTTACATCCTTTCTCCGTCTCAGTGTAAGTATACTGTTTTAAAATACCTCTAAACATAGTCTAAAATGCAAACAGTGCGATTTAGTGCGTCAAGATGTTGATTGTCAATAATTGAATCAATAATGCACGATTGTCAACGAGGAATGTTGTGTTTAGCCGGATAGCTGCTAAGCTCCCGACCACGGCGGAGCTGTTCTTCAGGTTAATAATCACAACAAGCTAAAAATGATGTCAAGTCATGAATTTGATGAGAGTTAAGGTCTAGGATAAAAACGAGTTCAGATGCTGAAAGGACTCCAGGCATAAACAAACTTTAAATGTTATTTTAGCAAAGCTTGGCCTTTGAAAGAGACCTGACATTTGGAAGTTATTAAGGATCTGTGCACTTTGACGACAGATACTTGCATATAGCCTGAAGCATGGCGAATATTTCCAAAGATGTCAATGCATTACAGTAATTGTGTTGTACTTTGTGTAGTTGACATAGGCAGTAAACAATGCTTATTTTTTGTAAAACACCATTTTTGAAGAAAAAATACGTATATTTTTTATGTAGTGCGAAGTCTGATGTTTGAGAAAATATGAGGGGTCACTAACTTTATCAATTCTTCCACTATTTTTTTTTTTTTTTCAACATTTTAACTGAACTGTACCGTAAATGTGTCCTCTAGTGTGACATAGCAAAAATTAAGAAAAAAAAAAACTCTTAATAACATACAAATAGCATGAGAGAGATTTATCTTCATTGTTAGACACATATTTTCATATGACTCTATTATTTAATATGAAATTATGAAAAACAATTTACTTATTAGACTTGTTGGACATTTTCAATAAATACGAGACGCACTTTGCTGTCATTCTTTCAAAACTGCTGAAAATTATACCATTTTAAGATGAGTGATTATTATATCTCCCCTACTGCAATACTGTTCTTTTAAGATATTTTTGAGATAAAGACAAATCTGTGTTTTTTTTTGTGTGTGTCACACTAAAGGACAAAAATGGTAGTATTTGCATTAAAGAAAGTGAGGGGTATTACATTAAAGTATTTCTTATTTAACCTTGAATGTGTCAAATAAGAAAGAAAATTTAATTTTGATACAGACAATACCAACATGTTTTTGTTTTTTTAAAAAAATCAACAAAATGAGCGGTGACTCCTTGACAGAGCAAATATCTTTGAAACTTTAAACACCCCAAAATCTTTTTTTAATGTAATTCATTTGTTTGTTAAAGAAGAAAAAAATTTCATTTTGTTACATCATCAACCATGTTTTTAAAAATCACATTTTTAAAGTATATGGCTGCTCTTTTTAAGGCATCATTTTTTTTTACTTTGTGTCGTTCTCTAGGATCTTTTCCCTTCTGTGTGGATCCCTGTTAATTTTCTCCCTATACTTCCATGTCCTCTCTCTCCCACTTATTTCTCTCCCTCAGTTCTTTCTCTCAAAAACAAAGTAGTATCACAATTTATGCTTATTTTCATGACACTTTTTAGCAATACAAATTTTCAGCAAAACATCAGAAAAAAAATGTATTCAATGTAATTATTGCATTTAAGAACACTGAAAATGGTCAAAAAAAGAAGAAAAAGGAGTTGAAAAATCATATTTAATTATTTAAAATGCTTCTTAAAGAGACCTTGTCCTCTTGTGTGACAGTACAGGTGTCACACCGGTGGACATTATCTGTCACACCATAGGATGTTTCAGCCTTTTGAGTCAGTTAAAGGTGCAATATGTAAGAATTTTGCAGTAAAATATCCAAAAACCACTAGGCCATCATTATATATTTTGTTCACTTGAGTACTTACAATATCTTACTATTTGTAGATTGTAAGAAAATTGCCATTTTAACCAAGGCTCCGGGACGTGTGAGTAGTCGCCTGTCAATTGCGTCATACCCGTGTTAACCCTCGGTCTGCCTCGGTTTCCGGTTTTATTTTGTAGAAACCATGGAAACACCAAAGACGCTTTAATATATTACACGTTTTAATAGACAAGGGAACAACTGTTTGGTTACATTTATAGACAGAAAGCTAATTATTGTTATATAGCTCAACACATTTAGTCTTATTGTTTAAATCTAATTTTCTTGATTTTTTTTTTTTTTTTTTTTTTTGCGAGTACCATGCTTTACCATGCCTCAGAGAAAAACACTATTTTGTCAAGTAGCTAACATAGCATAATCAGATGCAGCTTTATTTTTAGTAACAGTAATACAGCATTTTCTTCATCATACAAAACGTTTTAAAATGAATTGCATGTCATTTATCAACACAAGCCATCCAGCATTTAATATGATACTCTAAAATCTTACTGCAGTGGCTCAAACAAGTGTCTCATATCAGCTGCCGAGCAAACGCACAGAGTAATGTTATAACATCATTTTCAACACTCTCAAATGTATCTAATATGATAAACAGAGCTGTGTTACCTCATACTCATGACCGGAAAAGTGGAAGCGGCGCCGGCGGCTGTGTCATAATAAAAGTTCGTGCTGCTCGTGAAGCGTGTGATGCGCAATCGCTTCAGCGGCCTCGTTCAGCTCCCACAACACTTGCTCCTGCTCTGCTTCATACTACAGTAACGTTAATAATCACATCCATGAACATGATTTCTTCCCGAGTCCTATCCCGATTGTTTCCACCGGCTGTGAGGTGAAGACCACATGTCCCAAGATTCCGCGCTCGAACTTGGCATCATCAAGCTACGCCTTTGTTTTGTTTCGACCTCTAGCAGACAGAAAAGTTTACATATTGCACCTTTAATGGCCTAGCTATTCTTAGCTAACCTGTCATTAGCAGTTAGCAAGACACATTTGAATAATTTTCCATGATTATGTAGTTTAACATACATTTTTTAATTAAAAAATATAATTTAGGGGTGTCACTCCAAAGGACAACAAAACTTAACACTTTAATAGTGCTTCCAAAAAGTTAAATATTTGAACAATTCTGAGACAGAAACTAACCATGTACATGTCATGGGCTTCACAAGGGGCTTCAGTAACATGACCTTGAATGGGGTCATTCAAGTAATTAAAGATGTACGTGGAATTGCCCGATTTAATATCAGGATATGGCGCACACCGGAGGACATCGTTTTCAGTGACAAAATGTATCAAGATCATACGCTTTTAGTAATATATTTATGAAAAAAAAGGATTGCCATTTACTAAAATACACGTAAAATTATTCCTGGGGTATATGTTAACATTTTTATGCTTTTTTTTTTTAATTTATAAAAGTTTATTGAACCATAAACATATAAAAAATGTATTGAACCATGCTTGAGACAGTCACACCATAGGACAATTTTGAGATTTGGCTCAAAAATGTAAAAAATCTAATAACAAAGCAGTTTTTTAACAGGTCCATGTAAAACCAAGAAATGTTTAACCATTTACTGCATTTTAAATGACGACAATACTAATTATATTAATTTTTGTCATGTGTGACAGTGAAAATGCCATGTCACGTCAACAACCCACTTAAGTTGGTTTTGTGTTGTAATATGCATAACTGCTTATAAACTTTATATATAAACTAAAATTGTAATTTGCATTAAACTAATAGTATATTTTTCTGTTGCAGAAACTTCACCTTTTAAAAACACTAAAGAAATTATATTTTCATTTTTTACCAAGTTTTTATAGTTTAGGTTATGTAAACAGTAAAATAAGCTTTTATTTGCAGAGAGACAGATACATGCATATAGACTGCATGGTATCTATTTCCAAAGATGTCAATGCAGTACAGTATTTGTTGTGTTTGTTTTGTGGTGTAATATGCATATCCTCATTGATGTTTGTTTGTTTTGTGTTGTGTAGTGTGCAGAGATGGATGAAGAAGAGAGTACAGAGCGACAGATGCAGATTGCCATGTTGTGTCAACGGCTGGCCAAGATGAAGCGATTATTCAATGATGGTAATAACCTTCAGATTTGGGTATTGCATGTGCTAAATCATATTTTCAGGGTACCCACACTTTAAACCCTGCTCTATCAGGGAATATCAAATTTGTGACTTCTCTGGGAATGTTACAGAAATTAATAAAGGTATCGACATTCCTGTACTTCCATTATTAATGTTTGTAATTATGCTCTGCGCTAAAATATTTCTGAGAGCAATTTCAAAAATGTTTATTAGCAATCTTGATCGAGTAATCATAAAAGTTAAGGGAATTCATTGGTCAAAACAGGAATTCTGGGTTGTAGTCAACCAGACCAGAACATTTACAGCTTTTCTTCCATACAGATGACACGGATTACATCAATCAGGCCATCAGTTCAAACTCACCTGACACCTGCCGGACATTTCTGACCAATCTGGAGAAGAAAGGCAATCCCCAAACGGATCCCAGTCTTCTCACGAAGCTCATCGACTGCTACACGCGTGTCTTTTCCAGCATGCCGTTGGGGAAGTACAGTCAGAATGAGAGCTATGCCAAGATGCTGGTCAGATTTGCTGAGTTAAAAGCGTAAGTCACTTAAGTTCCATCTCCTGTTTATTTCTGATTTAAAATTATTTATAGCATCCTTTCCACATTATGCATAATGATCGTTGTTTCATTAAAGAGGTCATACTAGATAACAGAGTCTTGATTTTGTTTTTGGGGTGTACTAGAATAGGTTTTCATGCTTGAATGTTCAAATGCATATCATTTTCTACATATTTGACAATGAGTGCATTTACATACATACATGAGTGCATTCTTAAAAGGATTAGTTCACCCAAAAATGAAAATTATCCCATGATTTACTCACCCTGAAGCCATCCTAGGTGTATATGACATCCTAGGTGTATATCTTCTTTCAGACAAACACAATTGGAGATGTATTTAAAAATATCCTGGCTCTTCCAAGCTTTATAATGGTAGTGAACAGGGGGTGTGTTTTGAAGCCCAAAATAAATGCTTCAATCCATTATAAATATAATCCATACGACTGCAAGGGGTTAATAAAGGCCTTCTGAAATGAAGTGATGGGTTTTTATTAAAAACATATGCATATTTAAAACTTTATAAAGTAAAATAACTAGCTTCCGCCAGATGCCTAGGATGGCTTGAGGTTGAGTAAATCATGGGATAATTTTCATTTTTTGGTGAACTGTCCCTTTAAAACCAATTGTGCTTAATAAGCCGACAGCATGTGCGGTCATGTAAACGCGTTAGACCGTTTTCCCTTATCGTGTAAGGTCATAAACGGCTTAAGAATAAACAGATCGACAGAGCTAGAATTTTGCCCATTACTCCGATTTCGGCTGCCATGTAAGCACCTTAACCTGCATTCTGTCGGCTTATTGAAGTGCGCATGTGTGATGTGTGACAGGAAAGTGTCCTTATATGGCATTTAGTTTTGTGGTAGGGGAGGAAAAATATATTGCAAACTACACATTTTTTCTTGACCCAAGAAATATAAGAAATGTGTTCTCATATTGTGTAGCCAAAGGACAAGCAGTACAGTTTTAGGAACTTCAAATATGAGAGGAGAATGAGTTTCTCGCTGACATTTTGAGAGTGGGGGTTCAATCTTCAGCTGGCTGGCAGGAGCCGCCACTGACAGGTCATGTGATGCGTTAACTGGATGCTTAATAGCTGCTGGCTGAACCGGAGCATCAGTAAGCAACCAGTCATGATCACGGTCATTTGATTGCTTTAAAGGATTAGTTCACTTTCAAATGAAAATTAGCCCACGCTTCACTCACCCTCAAGCCATCCTAGGTGTATATGACTTTCTTCTTTATGATGAACACAATCAGAGATATATTAATAAATACCCTGACGCATCTGAGCTTTATAATGGCAGTAAACGGGACCCACGAGTATGAGCTGAAGAAAAAGCTTCCATCCACATGGATCCATCATAAACGTGTACTCCACACGGCTCCGGGGGGTTAATAAAGATCTTCTGAAGTGAATCTATGTGTTTGTATAAACAAATATCCATATTTAAACAAGTTATGAAGTCAAATATCTAGCTTCCGCCAGAACGCCTTCCGTATTCAAATTACGCAAAAAACGGAACTGGTGCTGTGTTACTTCTTAAATTATAAGGAAATTTTAATTTGAAAGTGAACTAATCCTTTAATTATGATAAAACACAAATCATGTAAAAGAACATAATCATATCAGCAGATGCACAATAATAAATGTAATTCACCAGAGCTAGAAAGGAAGGAACGCAAAACACAAAATATGCCAAAAATCAATGGTTGCTGACACTTGCCAAGGCAGACTGGCAGCCACCAGCCATGTGACCTGCCAGAATCAGACTGCCAGCTGCCACCAGCCACTGATAGGTCACATGACCTGTCAGTGGCGGCTCATGCCAGTCAGCTGAAGATTAAACCCCTACTGGATTTTGAAATACTCTGGGGTTTTTAATGCTTTATTTAACATCACAACTCACATAATAAATAGAACAATATGAGTGAAATACATGGATGTATTTCGAGGAATAACCTGTTTTTAAATTTTTTTTTTTATTTTTTTATTTTTTTTTAATACAGACGTGTAAACAATGCAAGTAAACTGTAGCTGTGTCTCATTTCAGAGGCTGCGTCCTCCGGAGGTTGAATTTGTAGGCTGCATACGTCATTATTCAAGAAAAGTAACCGTAATAAATTTACTGTTATTCCTCGTGTGGTGTAAAATACTGTAATTTCTTTCTTTCTTTGCAATCTAACGGCTACTTTTCTTAAATAAGACCACCTCGATGATGTATGCGGCCGACAAATGCGACTTCCGGAGGATGCAGCCTCTGAAATGAGACGCAACATGTGTTTACAAGACTATTTTAAAACAAAACATTGATTTGCATTTGAACTGGTAAATCGAATTATTTCAATAAACTGATTTTTGTTAGTTATCAACGTATTGGTGTGCATGTAAATGTGCTCATTGTTGCAGCTCCTCTCTTCCCAGTCTGTCAGTAACGCTGTTAGTTCCTGTCTCTATGAAGCCCCTCCTTCTGAAAAGCACAGTGTGATCTTATTGGTCGACTGGACCAGTGTGTTGTGATTGGTCAAGCTCTTCGAGTGTGTTTGGGAAATGCCCCGCCCCTTACCATAACCGCCAGTTTCAACACTCTACTAACTAACTCAACTAGGTCCCTCCCCTTTATTCTGTGTATGCCTTGGGTGGGAATTAATTAAATGAGGAACATTGTGAAGTGTTCGTTCCTGGAAGAAGACTACAATGGAGGTGTTTCAGGGAGTTCAGAAACAGTGACACTGATATAGAGAAGAACTCTCGCTGGAGGGACTTTGTGCTTTGGAACTTTGCAGAGCTTTTTCATGCTCAAATATATGGAATATTTGAAGAATTTTCACTTCATTTTCATGCTTTTTTTTTCCTATATGAAACATACAGTTCATATGGTTTAAAATGATGTTAGGGTGAGAAGACAGATTTTTAGTTTTGGGTGAACTATTTATTTATTTATTTAAAGTATAAACAACTTCTACGAATTGTCAAATGTTTTAATGCATGTTTAATGTCTCTCTTTGCCAACAGCATCCAAGATGTAAACGATGCACAAGCTAGTTTTGATATAGCGAGATCCCACTGTAAGGATTTTGCCTTTGTTCACATTGCTTATGCGCAGTTTGAGCTTTTGCAAGGTAAGGAGACATTAGTGACTTCAGCCCCTAAAAGTAAAAATATAAGACATATTTAGCTTTTGCCCTCTTTCAGAAATGTTTGCCTATTGAGAGCACATGTTGCTTTTGTTCTCCCCAGGCAACATTAAGAAATGCACTTCGATTCTTCAGAAGGCTTTTGAAATGAACGCTAAACCCAGGCACGTTCTGGAGGCTGCTGTGCAGAATCTAAATGTAGGCAAACGCCAGCTCCTTTCACACGAAGATAAAGAGAACATATCAGGTTTGTGTAGGCATGATGCTTTTGAGTCCATTTTGGAGCATGCTTGTAGTTGTATTTAAAAAAAACAATTAATTGTTAATAAAAATTTACATAAGAAAGAAAGACAATCAGGTTGGAATAAGGGTGCATAAATGAGAGAATTGTCATTTTTGGGAAAACTATTCATTTATTTAAAGCAAAAAAAAAATGAATTTGCTGTAAGCATTAGTTTCTGTTATACTCATCTATGTAATTTATGCTTTTGCTTTCTATGCATCATGCTTGTCTTTTTAAATGACTTGTGAATGATCTCTTTTAAATGATCTCTAGTCTCTGCACATGACAATGCTCAAGATTTTGTGAGAAGCAGCTCCAGAAAATCAGATGGAACATGTGACCTGCAGGCCAGCAGCACTTTTCCCCACAGGTATGATACGTTTAGCTCATTTATGTGATGTTCATGGCCATATCAAATTAAGCAACATAGTGAATATCACAATGATTTTCATAAACATTAATATGTATATTGAATATTATTTAAAAAGGCTAAAAAAATGCACATCATTCAAAAAAATGGTTCAAAAGCTTGTGGTCACTAATATATATATATATATATATATTTTTTTTTTTTTTAAGAAATAAATGATTTTATTTTATGATTATATTTTATAATTGATCAAAATTGAAAGTAACGACATTTATAATGTTACAAAAGATTTCTGTTTCAAATAAATGCTGTTTTTTAACTTTCTATTCATCAAAGAACCCTGTAAAAATGTTTCAAGACAAATCTAAAGCAGCACAACTGTTTTCAACATTGATAATAATCAGAAATGTTTCTTGAGCAGCAAATCATCATATTAGAATGATTTCTTAAGGATCATGTGACACTGAAGACTGGAGTAATGATGCTGAAAATTCAGCTTTGATCAAGGGAATAAATTAAATTTGAAAATATATTAAAAATGGAGAACAGTCATTAAATTGTTAAATTGTAACATTTCACAATATTAGTGTTTCTACTGTATTTTTGATCAAATAAATCAAGGATTGGTGAGCATAAGAGACTTTTAAGAGAAAACAAAGAAAATCTTATCAACCCCAAACTTATCCCCCCCCCACTTTTACTGTATTGTACTAGCCCTAGTGCACAATATGTACAACAGGTTTTTTTTTTTTTTTGTTTTTTTTTTTTTACATCATCCATGTAACAGCCTGTGATGGTAAAGCAATAGGTATTTAAACATTAGGCTTGCTGCAGTAGTTGGTGTTACACAGTGTTCAGCCGTACACCGATTACATTAGGTGGCACCGCCCCCACTGTCGTTTTGCTTTTTTTGTAGAAATAAAAACAATTTAGTTCAGTTGGACAACGGACGCCACACATCTGCTCCATACAGCACGAGCTGCAGAGTCGCAGCACAGCGCAGCAGGAGTCAGATTTCACCATCACGTGACGAGAGTAAGGAGAGATGACTGACAGGACAATGGTGGAGGATTTGGTGCGCAACAGATCCTGAGCGTCATTGACAAATATCTTATCTTGTAAAATATGCGGTCAGTACTGATAAAGAATTTGAAAGTGAAAAGCAAGCGCGCGTTCAAAAGCGATTTCAATACCACGCATATTAATAGCAGCTCCTTGATGTCTACAAATGAAAGGCCTGTGTACGTGTGCGATTGCGTCTTATCGGTAATACTGGTGTGAAATTTTCCTCACAGTGACATCCCTATTTCACATGACAGAATTATTTATTTACCATAAAGAAATTGGTGATGTTAAACATTCTGAATTTCAGGAGTGATCAGAAGTTCAGTCCACAAGATGAGAACATGCCTGTATGGAGAGCAGGGTCACAACAGAGAAGAATGGCCGTGGTAAGGTGTGAGAAGAGGTCAGCAAACAGCACTTGAACATGGAAGTGCATGTACTTACATATGTTCCTTCCTACAGGCAGAAAGAGTGCCCATGGTGCCTCTCTCTATCCCTGAAAACGAGAGTAGTGACTCTGACGGTGTTCAGAAACCGGAAGCTCCTGTTACCTACAGCAGTAGTTTCTCCAGGTGAGAAATGATTGTGAATCTGTGCAGGGGTGGGTGAAATGACCAAAAGCAAATATCATTTGATTATTGCTATAATCCAGTAAATTATAATGTTCTTCTGGGATTAAATTTTTCTGTATTCATACAGATTTCTGTATTGGAAGCATTGCTGTTTTTGAAGTAATTAAACTAACAGCTTCACTATTAGTAGAGAGATGCTACTCAAATGCAATTCACACATCTCTCTCTCCCACTCAATCACTTTCTTACTAATTCATTCAAATAAATAAATTAAAATAAATGCAATCTTACCACAATGCTTTATCTCTGTGTCTGATTTAAAGTCAGCAGAATGCTAGATCTAATGACCCGTAGCCAAAATAACTAAATTAATAGTCTTACCCATCAAGTTAGCTTTAAAGGCCAGGACACACCAAGCCAACTTTGGGCCGTTGGCAAGCATCTGTCTGGGTAGTTTTTGCGCCGTGTTTCACATGTTGGCTCTTGTTGAGCTCAGTTTGCCCGATTTAGCATGTTGAAATAGCGTCGGGCCGTCGTTGAGAGTGGGAACTCTGGCTGTTCAGTTAGAAATTGAGTCAGTGCACAAGAATTTAAGTGGAAGTGATGAAAGAGAACAAGTCAAGATGGCACAGACAGAAGGCTGGTCTAATGTTGTTATCCTACCTGAAATGCTAATATTTTCATAACAACATGAGGCGCTTAAAATGAAGAAAGTTATCAACATAACTGATATTCAAAATGGTAAGCAAGTGCTGCTTTGTTTACGTTTTGTATATCTGCGTACCTCATATATCCTTGTTCGGTTTCTCCTTTTGAATGATGAATATATACAATTGATACCTGCTGATAATAGACAGTTATTTCCTTACATGCCGGTGCAGAACGCATGCGCTAGTTTGCAGTCAGCTGTAGTCTGTGCTGTGTGTTCAAGCGCAGCTTTTTGCTCCAGACGCAGCCGGCACGAGGCGACAACACCGTCGGTTTTTGTCACCGCTAGTTCTTTGAAGTCGTCTTGGTGTGTCCCAGGCTTAACTTGTCAATGCTAGCAAATGACCACTACTGCTACTCCCTATACCCAGAGTATGCTTTTTAGGTAGGGCACCAACTACCAAGAAAACCACCAACCAAAAATGAAAGTGAAAGTGAGTGTGCATTCAAGGACTATTTCTAATATTCCCGAGGGGGAACCCCGTGTCTATGTCTCCCCTTTGTGCCTTCTATAAGAGCGCAATAGTCGAGGTTGTCTAATAATCGCAGTCGAATCAAATAACTGCGATTAGACAGTTACCGTCATATGACCCCGTTTCAAATTTGCTTGTTCTTTATCAAGCCTTAATGTTTGGTTTTCTACAGGCAAACAAGTGGTTCAAGTATCCGCTCAACATTCCAGATGTGTTCCTCAAAGAAGGGCACTCCAGATGGAGACTCCTACAGTTTATTAAACCTGAAGGTATAAGAGTCATTACTATAGCACTTGTTTTATTTCAAGCCCATATACAGTACTGAATAGTGTCCTCTTTTTTTTTTTTTTATGCAGCCACCCATGATTAGTCCAGATCATCTTAGGGAAGACATTGAAGAGGGTGACACCATCACAGCACTTCTACACAGAGCAGAAAGAAGAGAAACTGCTAGAATGGAAGGTAATTTTTAACTAAGATTCGTACAGTTTAAAGGAGTAGTTCACCCAAAATGTGGTATGACATCTTAAATTTTAGTCTGTTCCCCAGACAAAGCTATCATATGACTTTGGGTTTGCTCAAGGAACTTTTTGTTGTAGTGCACGTCAGATGTCTTCTTTCTTCCATAGAAACCACCGACATCAACCAGCTCATCAGCACAAACTCTCCTGAAAGTTGTCAGATCTTCCTTAAAAACCTAGAGAGGAGAGGAGACCCTTATTCAGACTCAGCGTTTCTCTCCAAACTCCTGGACTGCTACTCTAAAGTGTTCGCCAGGTTTCCTTTGGCAAAACATTGCAAAACTGAATGCTATGCTCGAATGCTGGTGCGATTCGCAGAGTTGAAAGGGTAAGGCAATGGTAAATTACACTGAGTATCAAGTCAGCAGCTGATATCTTGAGTAATTTATTCTTTGCCACCTCTACAGAATTGAAGATCCAGAAGACGCTCAAGATCATTTCAGTATTGCCAGATCACACTGCAAAGCTTATGCTTTTGTGCATATAGCACATGCTCAGTTTGAGCTCTCACAAGGTAATACATGAGATTTTGTTGGTTTAGTAAGAACTTGGGCATTTAAAGGGTTAGTTCACCCAAAAATGTAAATTCTGTCAGCAAGCGATCGTCTCTTCAGAAAATTTGGACTAAACCACTCAATTCATATGGATTCGTTTTTCTCTTTATGAACTATTTGAGTGTCAGTTTCATAGCTGTCAATGGAGGGAAAGAAATCTCTCAGATTTTATCAAAAAGATCTTCATATGTGTTCTGAAGATGAACGAAAATCTTGCGGGTTTGGAGCGACATGAGGGTGAGTAATTAATGACAGAATTTTTGGTGAACTAACCCTTTAATGATATTGGGTATTTAAAAAAAAATACAAAATCTGACCTCAGGAAGTGTAAAGTAGGATCTTTTGATGCACGTGTGAATGCAGCATGAGTCAGCATGGAAGAAAACTGTTTATCAAGTCATTCCATTAGGTCTTTAAAAGTAAAGGTGCATGTATGTCCAAAATCTGTATAATGATGTGTTCTTAACATCTCTCAGGAAATTCTAGGAAGAGTAATTTGATTCTTCAGAAAGCTTTGAGCTCAAACGCACGGCCTGTTGAACTGCTGCAGACTGCGATCAGAAATCTAAACTCTGGTAAAACTCATCTGCTTCCTGCTGAGCATGAAGAGAGCGCTGCAGGTTAGTCACAGTTGTCACAATTTTTTTTTGCATTTTATTATTTTGCTGTGTATTTAAAAGCGTGTTGACACTGAGAGAGATTAAATCACTGGAGATCTGCCTGTAACTGACCTACAGTCCCCAGCAGTCGAGTTTTTTAGTTTGTTTGAGGTTGATTTTCAATGTCGTTTACACCAGACTCATATTTGCATGTTATC
This sequence comes from Ctenopharyngodon idella, assembly GCF_019924925.1. Taxonomy (NCBI): domain Eukaryota; kingdom Metazoa; phylum Chordata; class Actinopteri; order Cypriniformes; family Xenocyprididae; genus Ctenopharyngodon; species Ctenopharyngodon idella. The sequence goes on along the minus strand of NC_067235.1, from coordinate 4,783,220 downwards.
ATTAGTGGTCCAAGCACCAAAGGTTTGCAAAGAAATCTGTGATCTCCAAAACTCTTAAAAGATCATTTCAATTTGTAAATATTTTAATATGTTAATATTAAAAGTTGCAAGATATTACTGCTGTCCAAAAAAAAAAAAAAAAAAAAAAAAAAGAATTTTCATCATAAATATGCCTATGAAGGTATAAGAACTAATTCATTTACATGACTTCCAAATCTGGAAATCACACCATTAAAATTAGCATTCCTCATTATGCAGTGTGAATTTTGGTTCTTCAGAAAAGAAAAAAAAAGAGAAATGTATGAACTGTATTTTTCTTTTCAAAGTGATTCCAATCATATTTTAAGCAATTCAAACCATCATGGTGAACGGTGTGCATCTGAAGTGTCTCAGCTGAAGGAAATAATCCATTATTTGTCGACTTTAATATATCGCCCACGTTTTCTTATTGGGTTGATAACGATAACATTAAAAATGAACATATATTGGCCGATACTGATATGGTGTCCGATATATCGTGCATCCCTAGTTTGCGACAATATTTATTTATTATGATTTACTTTTTACAAAATTATGTATTCTGATACTGTCTTGCACCTGATTTTTTTTGTTTTTTTTTTTTTAATTTAAACACTTCTTTGTCTTCACATTTGTCTTTTTTTCTAATGGGTATGATTATTTTTAACATTATATTTTTATTACATATGCTCTACGTCAAGATTTACAGCCCAGGTTTTTACATATAAATCTGAAGATGAGCGTATTTAACATTTGTCTATATTCGTCTTGTAGGTGTAGGGTAAAGGCCAATTCACACTGAACCAACAGACCAATGACAACAGACACTTCTGACACTTGGTTGGATCAGTGTCACCGCTGGCATTGGTCGGCGCATATTTTTGCCTATTGAACATATATTTAATCAGTGTTTATTGGGTCGAGGAATGTCTGAGAAGTGACGTAATATAATTTGGTGATTGTACACATTGGTCTGCGACCTGTCGGTTCAGTGTGAATTGGCCTTTACCCTACACATACAAGACAACGCTAAGGATTTTTATTTACATTTTTTTTTACAATAAAAACAAAGATTTCCAGTTGAGGATGTGCTAGGGTTAAAGAGAAAAATGCCGGTTGAACAAAAATGATACTAAAATGGTTTGGTTTGCAGAAAATGTAGCACTAAGTAACAAAAAGGATGAAGAAAATCCAACAAAGGTTCCTGAGGAGCAGCAAAGGCCCCTTGTGAAGGAGACTTCATCAGAATGGAAGATTCCTACTCTCATTAACAAACATGCATCTCCAGAGGTCTGACTACAGCTCACGCTTTTGTGTTTAATATCTGACTTAAGAATGATTACTGAGCGGACTCAGCTGGGATGGGTTCATGATCAATCTGTTTTGTTGGTTCTGTTCAGGATCGTAAACCTCCCGCAGACCCCATTTCCACTTCATCCTCACTTCATGCTTTGAGAACACCTGCGCCTCCTAGATTACACCCCTCTTTCAGCTGTCAGACTCCTAACTACAAAGACCCAAATGCAAACAGGTAATAACACAACAGAACACATGGATTAAACGTGGCCTTGATTTCTTAACATTAACCGTGTTTCCGTTCCTTCAATAGTTTCGTCACTCCTGTGGTGAAGCAGCGGCCAGTGGTTGTGTCTGTTCCATCGACGGCACAGAAAATGGGTCACGCTCAGTTGCCCTGCACTCCTCAGAGCCAGGTGTCCTATATCCAGCAGCCATCACAGGTAAAGAGGCTCACGTATCTCCAAAACATGAAACAGGCAGAGAAATGTATGATAGAGAGATAAAGATGCTTATCAACTAAAAAGAGAGAAACCAAATTTTTGGGGGGGGTTAAAGAATACAGATCAGGTTGAGTATTTTTATTTCTGTTTTTTGTTTAAAGTAAACATGACATGCCATGAGCGAACATTTCTTGGTGAACTTCCTTTATGAGACCTCCATCATCTATATTTGCTAATATTTTATGAAGTATTTGTGATTTATATATTGCTTGCAGTGACTCATAAAATGGCATTCAATGTAGAAACATGTGCCTACGTAATTGGACGTTATGGCAGCTACCAACAGGGGATGCGATTATTCAAATAAAAAATATGTATAGTGAGATCTATGGAAAGTCATTTTAATATATTGCAGGATATGATATAGATATCTACATTTCAGTTTTCACTATTTAAAATAATTCTTGATATCAGAAAAGAAGTTTTTACTAGTAACAATGGTAATTCTTCATATCAAATGAGAGAAAAAGAGATTTTTGTTTTTAAATAAAAAAATGACTTTACTCGCAGAAATCAAATTCTTAATATCAAAGATTGTATTTTGACTAGTAAAAACTGTTATTCTTGATGTCTGTAATATTTGCAATATGTCATACCTTTTGTAAGCCAATTTGTAAGTGAATACCGATAACACTTTACTCAAAGCCTTTATGTGTAATGCATTATAAAGGTATTCATAATGTATGTTATAATTCATTATATATTTTCATAAATTTGTTTGGATAAGAATTCGAATCTTTTCAACAATTAAATTTCCCTGGTTATATTGAAAATTCTTTATCAGAAATGGATTTTTTTTCTCATAAAAATGGATAAAATGGCGTTCTTGCTTCTAGCAGTAACATGACAGATACCAGAAACTGACAATGAATTGATTTAAAAAATGAGCAGTTTTATTAATTTGATTGTACATAGATATACGTGAAACTGGAATATCAGCTACCAGTAGTAAGAAATTATTGATATCTGTAATTGCCTTTGCATGGCAGATTATTGTGGTATTTAGTGAAAATGCAATTGCAGATATCAAGAATTAAGCTTTTTACTAGGTGAAATTCAGTTTTTTGATATCAAGAATTCATATTTTCATGAGTGATTTTTGTCATTTTTGATATCCACATTTTTACTAGTGGCAATGTAATTACTTATATTAAAAAAAATATTTACTAGCAAAAAATGCATTCCTGATATCAAGAATTCTATTGTAACTTATTAAAACTGAATTACTGATATCAAACGTTCATATCTTAGGAGTTACACAAAAAAATCAAATTGGCTTGCCATAGAGACCTGACTTTATCCATCAAGAATTGATTGGATCATGACAATTGAGTGCTACATACCAGAATGGAGTCAGGTTGATAAATGGGAAGTGTGGGTTTTATGTTGCTTTCGGCTTCATTTCTGCCTCACTTCCCGTGTGATCTGTAATTAATTTTGTACCAATCTTTCACCCTTCAGACCCCCTCCTCTGCTTTCTCAAATGAATCCATCACAATAAAGGGCAAACAGTTCTTCATTTTCAAGATGATTGGTCGAGGCGGATCCAGTAAGGTACGAAAGAAATGACATGTTGAGTGTATAATTTTCCATTTCATATGATCCATTGTGGGTAACAGAAATAATGGATTCTTTTTTTTATTTTTTTTTAAAGGTCTATCAGGTTTTTGACCATAAGAAACATGTGTACGCTGTGAAATATGTGAATCTAGAGGAGGCTGATGCCCAGGCAGTGGAAAGCTATAAGAATGAGATTGAGCACTTGAATCATCTTCAACAGTACAGTGACCAGATCATTAAACTCTATGACTAGTAAGTGTGTCTGTGATTTACCAGCATCACGACTCTGTTACGCTTGGAAAATAATGTAAGTGACTTCAATTCTAGTGTGATGAGCTGTGTTCCTGCTTGCTTGCAGTGAGATCACCAACAGCTACATCTATATGCTCATGGAGTGCGGCCACCTGGATCTCAACACCTGGCTACGCAACCGCAAGTCCGTCAACCCGCTGGATAGGAAGTGTTACTGGAGGAATATGCTGGAGGCTGTGCACACCATCCACAAACATGGTGACTGTCACCTCTCGCACTCTCTAAACCATCACGATTACTATTTCTCATACTTTTTAACAAAGCATTTCAGGGCTGTTTACATAGGGCTGGGCGATACTTTGAATATTACAGGGTTTCCGCAGGGCATTAAAAAGCATTAAAAGTCAATAAATGGATTTTACGAAAATTAAGGCCTTAAAAGGCATTAAAAGTCATTAAATTTGATTTAAAGAAACCTGCAGAAACCATGTATTACCAATAATAACGCCATATCTTTTTGACAATATAACATTAATGAATTATACATTATTTTAGTTTTAGTTTTTTTAAAAGTCCCTCTGTTGTGAAAATCCAATTTTTAATGTTGTTTATGTCTATGTGGTGTTTGTAATATGCTTTAAGGCAAACCATGTTGCAAATTCATAAGTCAACACCATTGCTGAGTGTTTTCTCTTTAAAACTGCAGTGAACCAAAGACAGTCTCAAAAACACGGTTCGAATTTGCCGGTGTTTCTGACATCACAAACTACCTTTTAACCAATCACGTCAATGTAGGGGTGGGTTTTAGCATAACATTAACTATGCCCGCTCTGAAGCAGGGGAGTCTCAAGAGAAGCTAGGTTAGCCTGCTATATTTTCCTGTTGTTATGAAAAATCGTGTAGATTTAGCAATATGGCGGGTGTATGATGTATATTATGATGTTATGATGAACTATATGCCTTTCTCCACTGACGTTCTGAGTTGTTCAAAGCGTTTCTAAGGATACTGATTGTTATAAGGCAGCTGTCTCTGACTCTGAGATGGTGAATGGGAACATGGTTTGTGTAACATTAGCAACACATTACCCTATTAGCTGTTTGATAACATGGTCAAGCAAAAGGCTAATCATAATTACTGTTATGTGTCCGTTGTAAAGAGCGATTTACCTCAGTAAGTTGATTGAGTGGATCTCTGAGCTGGTGTGAGTGAATGGAGGCGGGGCTAATTAGCATAAAATAGATCTGCGTATAATAAACAAGGCAAGGGGTGTAGTTACATTCAAGCTATTTTAAGGCATGAAGAATTCATTTTTCACAGAAAAAAACGTTTAAATATGTCATTTTGGTGATCAAAGGTGAGTTTTAAGAGATAAAATGCTTGACTACAGGGGGACTTGAGTACATCAAGGTAAACTAAATGAAAATGAGAATTGTTGCCTTGGCAACTAGCTGAAATAAAAATAAGTTTAATTAGTATTTTAAGTTTTATTTTAATTCAGTTAATGTTTACTTTTTTTCAAGTAACAAAAATGCTTTTATGGCTTTAGTTTCAGTTATTATAACACATTTTTGTGTTCTAGTTTTGCGTCAGTTTTCAGGGTTTTTTGGGTACCATCTGAAATAAAGACATGGGGTGGGCCCTAGCATTATAGCATTGAGTTTTTCATAGAAAACATCTCTTATAGTTTTTGTAGAAAATGTAAAAATCTAGTTTAATTATTGCACTTTTTAATGGATTCTTTTCTTTGCATTTTACATTTGAAGGTATCATCCACAGCGATTTAAAGCCAGCTAATTTTGTGATTGTGGATGCTTCGCTGAAACTGATAGACTTTGGAATCGCCAACCGTATTCAACCTGACGTGACCAGCATCATGAAGGACTCGCAGGTTGGGTTGGAACAGAACTGTGATCTAGAGAGAAATGTTGTTTCTGGTCTGTTCTACTGAGATTTACTTATGTTTTATGATGTCCGTCAGGTGGGGACTCTAAACTACATGCCACCAGAGGCCATTAAAGACACGTCCTCCAATGGAAAGCCAGGGTCAAAGGTGAGAAGAGTTCATATTTTAGTGTCTCAAAATCATCATCGGCTCAGATGATAATGTATTTCATCCAGGAACGGTGTATATTGGTAGATTACACAGTCTGACCCCGTCATTCTTTCCTCTGCTGTCTACAGATCAGTGCTAAAGGGGATGTGTGGTCTCTGGGGTGTATCCTGTATTGCATGACTTATGGAAAGACTCCATTCCAGAACATTACCAATCAGATAAGCAAAATCCATGCCATCATAGACCCGTCCCATGAGATCGACTTCCCCGATATTCCGGAAAAGGACCTACTTGATGTGCTTAAGGTGTGCAGAATTTGGCTGTGCTGAACAGTCATTGAGTGTGTTTACATGCACCCTCATAATGCGATTATAATGAGATGATTTAAGAGATATTGTAATTAAACGTTATCTCATGTTAACACAATTGATCAAATTAATGTGATTAAGCTCATAATCGTAGTACCCATAATCATAATAAAATAACCACAATTCCTAGCAAATAATCAGAATAATGAAAATTGCATGTAAACAGGAGTGAAGAGGTTTGCTCATGTCATTTAAACGTATGTAAATGTAGTCAGTTAATGACCTTAACAATTTCCTAGTACAGTGCTTACTGTCTGTCTGTTCATTTCAGAGGTGTTTAGTTCGCAATCCTAGAGAAAGGATTTCCATAGCAGAACTCCTCGATCATCCATACCTGCAACTGCAGTCTGCACCTGAGCCAGGTACGTGCTATATTTGCAGGAACAACAGTCTCCTAAGGATAAACAAATGTTTACTGAAAGCAAATGCAAATGGTGTTTAAAATAATTTTTTGATGGTTGATACAACATGGATTGTGTTGACATCAATGCTATTGTAGAATTAGCCTGTTTGCAGGCATATTTGCTGCATGATTTATTTATTCCACGATCAAAAATGGCTGAATATGTAATTATTCAATTATTAATTACAAGATTCTGACTTCCGATTCTGAAGTGTTCACATCCCTGTAGAACTTGTAATTAAAACTTGTAAACTCTGAATTTAAAACTTGAAAGCTCTGACTCTGTAACAATGCGTAAACACTCAAAATGGCAGTATCTTCAGCAGCAAAATGTAGTTAAGTTGTTATCTCGTAATATTTTTTTTCAAGGGGTCTTATTATACTCAATTATAAGTTCATAATTTTGATTATGGGGTCTTTTTTTTTCAAGTGCAAGGAGTCGCAAAACAGAGATTGTGTTTGCACGCCATCTGAAAGGTACCCCCGAACATGCGTTCCGAACCGTGGGGCCTGGTTCATACGGATCACGGATCAACCCCTAAAAAATACCATTCATTTCTTTCTATGTAAAACTTTTGTTTTGCGTTTTAAAGGAAATGCAAATCTAAAGGTGTTTAAAATCATTTTTTTGCTGGTTGATACAACATGGATTGTGTTGACGTCAATGCTATTGTAGAATGGCAGTATACCAATGGCACTAAATACCGCATTCTCTAGCGGTCGTCAGTCTGCAGTAGTTTAACTGCAGAACTCTCACTGTGACACACGCAATGCGAGAGTGGATGTCTGTTTATCACAGCTGATGCGCAACACAAAAAATAAAGCGCAGTTGATGAACGAATGACAAGGAAACACAAAAAATGAATGTACAGTACACAAGTAAATGCAAACAAGTGTTTGTTGTTAGTTGCAAACAGCACAGCAGCTCCAGACAATCAAAACCCAGTGTTACTCACATGAGAAGGAATCAAGCATCTGTTTTCAGGCCTTTCCGCTTAGCTCTGTCCAGCGCTGGAAAGCTTTTCTAATATAAATGCGGTCCTAAAGTGCTTGCCCAGGCATAAACATTAATTCCAGTGATATTCTTTTGAGCTGTCCCATCTCTCGTTCTGCAGTAGTTTTTTTTTTTGTTTTTTTTTTTTCCTCAAATCTCCTTCTTGCTTGTTCTCTCTCCTCAACCATTATATGCCCCCTAATGCTGATTGGTTACACGTTTGTTGTTGGTGTCGGCCCGACTAACTTCCAAACAGTGTTGTTGAAATTCTACTGAGTCCACCTTTAAATATTACTTGGTGCACCTTTTATATGTGCTAATTATCAATCTTACCCTTATAGGAATGTAAATAATTTTGCTGCATGCATAAAGCAAATACTGTCTGTTTAATGTGATCATTATTGTTATTTTACTGTTGTTTACAGCAGAACCAAATGCCGGTGATTTGAAGAGAATCCTCAATGAACTGGCGGCTCTTCAGTCTCCCAACAGTATTGCAAGAGCTGCTAGTGTAAGTCATCCTCATGTAGCTGCTCAAACATCAGGCATTATGTGTGTTGTATTGTTGTGTTTTTAATACCTGTTAGACCCCATGAAATGTAAACTGGAGCATATGTGTTAGTCATTAATAACTGTCATCATTTACTCACCCTCATGTTGTTCCAAACCAATAAGACTTTCGTTCATCTTCGGAACACAAATAAAGATATTTTTGATGAAATCTGAGAGCTTTCTGTCCCTCCATTGACAGCTACACAACTACCATTTTGACGCTTCAAAAAGTCCATAAAGAGATCATAAATCTAATCCATATGAATTGAGCGATTTAGTCCAAATTTACTGAAGAGACTCAATCACTTTATATGATGAACAGACTGAATTTAGGCTTTTATTCACATATAAACATTGATAACTCACACATATCAGTTATGGTAAATGGAAGCTCAAGTATGTTTGCTTGACGTTCGAGAACCAATGTATTCTCATGTGTTACGCAGCACGTTTGAGCTTCAGCAAGAACCAATGAGGTTCATTCTTGTGTTACGCATCACGTTTGAGCTTTCACAAGAGGTTTGTTCTCGCGTGTCAAGCAGGTTCGATTGATCTTCTGTTCATGTTTGCTGATGAATGTTTATATGTGAATAAAATCCTAAATTCAATCTGTTCATCATATAAAGCAACCGAGTCTTTTCAGAAAATTTGGACTAAACTACTCAATTCATATGGATTAGTTTTACGATCTCTTGATGAACTTTTAAAGTGTCAGCGGTAGTTGCATAGCTGTCTATGGAGGGATAGAATTCGCTCAGATTTCATCAAAAAGATCTTCATTTGTTTTCTGAAGATGAACAAAAGTCTTATGGGTTTAGAATGACATGACAGTGAGTAATTAATGACAGAATTTTCATATTTGGGTGAACTAACCCTTTATTGCTCTTTAGAAGGAGAATGTCCCTCTCCCTAAACCAGGGGTCTCCAAACTTGGTCCTGGAGGGCCACTGTCCTGCAGAGTTTAGCTCCAACTTGCCTTAACACACCTGCCTGGAAGTTTCTAGTATGCCTAATTAGACCTTGATTATCTGGTTCAGGTGTGTTCATTTGGGGTTGGAGCTAAACTCTGCAGGACAGTGGCCCTCCAGGACCGAGTTAGGAGACCCCTGCCCTAAACAATAAGTAGAGTCTATGAGATTGTGGCTGACTATTTAAAAAAAGGTTCCACCATGACATTCTGTTTCAATTGGAAATCCATCAACGCAAAGGAAAGTGTGTGCATTAAAGGAATTGTTCACCCAAAAATTTGATTTAAACCCCAAGGCAATCTAAGATGTATATGACTTTCTTTCCTCAGCCAAAGAGAAATTAAGGTTTTTGAGGAAAATATTCTCCTTTTCTCCATCTAATGCAAGTAAATAAGGCTTATTGTAGTCCAAAAATCCATATTTAGGCAGCTTCAAACTAAGGGCTCCACACAACCCCAGCTGACGAATAAAGGTCTTCTCTTGTGAAAACATAATATTCTTTATAACTACAAACGCTCACCTTTGTCCCGCTCTCATCGCGTGAACTCAGTGGTCTCTTGAATGCGCTTTGCAGAGCTGGACCAAGGGATTTTGGACCATCAAAAAAATGGTTTATGCTGAGCACCATTCACTTGTATTAAATGGAGAAAAATCCTGGAGTGTTTTCCTCCAAAACCTTAATTTCTCTTTGGCTTAGGAAAGAAAGTCATATACATCTTGGATGGCATTGGGGTGAGTAAATAATCAGGAAATTATTTTTGGTGACCTTTAAGCAAAAATATTATCAATATTTACTTTCCTTACCGCTGCAGAACCTGGCCAAGATGTGCAACAGTGGGAGGAAGTTAGATGTTTCTGAATGTGTGAAAACATCCAGTCAGACCCTGTGGAAATGACGAGGATGCCGTGTGGATTGGAGATAATGAAGCCTCCAGGACTCAAAACCACTGTTTCTAAGGACTCAGGAGCCACTGAGACAAATGTCTTTCTCTTACCTTCAACACGCTGGCAGTCAAAACAGCTTTGAGCTTCTGCCGTCACTAGGTGCCATCTTGCTTACCACTCTGTTTTAGATGCATTCAAGAAATGCAAGTTTGTTGTCCATTTCTACTCAACTGCTTCCGATTTTATGTGACCACATAATGTAATCTAAGAAAGTGCACATGACAAAATAAAACACACCTTGTCAGGTATATTCCAAATGTAGTGTTTATTTGTAACCAAGTTGGGAGTAATTCTAGTTCTACTGCAGTATGACACATTAACATGTTTTCACTGCCATCTTATTCTTCAGTGAATTTAATATTCTATAAAGCTATTTCAGTACGACACTATTTCATCAGAATGCATGATTACTGTTCACTGTCCATTAATGATTAAAACAGGCTTCTGTTTCATCTTCTCTATGGATTTCCATTAAAATGGAAATTGATTGATTTTGTTTAAAAGAGAAAGAGTCTTGAGTGCCTCCAGGAGAGGGGGTTCTGTTTATACTGTTCTCCTACCAAAAATGATGTCACTTCCTGTGTGATGTCATTAAGGAGTTTACTTTTATTGAAGAAATATTACAAAAATGGCTTGGAAAGGGATATTGTGGACACCAAATCCATAATAACTGAAAAAATGTTTGTCCAAAAAAATTTTGTTTGAAACAAACATTTTAGAAGTTTGTGATATTGTTAAGAAAACCTAATATGCTTTCACGTTTAATGTTGAACCCAAAGTATTAACACCTTTATGAATGAAAAAGTACTTCATAACAGTAATGACTGAATCAACAAATAAACATGCTTTTCAAATGCTTGTCAGTCTTATATTCCAAACTCACATTATGTTTTAATAATCTATTACGATTAGTTTTACTTCATCGCTAAAAAAAATGTCCAGGTCAGGGGTTTTCAAACTGGGGTCCGGGGGCCGCAAGAGAGCAACGGTCTAGAGAAAAACTGTAACAAATGTAAAAAAATCAACATGATTAATAAACAATAAATAAATTGGATTCAAATTAGGCTTGCTACGGTAGTCGGTGTTCAGTCGCAACACCGGTTTCATCACTTGTCCACCGAGGTTCATTTTTTTCCCCACTTTAACGCGTTAAAAATATTTGCATTTAATGCAATTAACGTAGTATCCGTTTTCTGCGTTATAGGATCAAGCTCTTATTCATGCTAATGCTTTTAAACCGTTCAATCGCGACAAGGCAAAAGAGAACGCGCTGGGGTGCGTTTCCCGAGCAACGATGTAACTCGCCGCTGAACTACCATAGTACGATGCATCATTGAACAAATCAACTAGCTAGTCACGACTGTTTCCCGAAACCGTACTGTCGTAAACCTGTCGTTCAACCACGTTAGTGAGTGATGCCATGCAGGTAGTGGAGTAATAACTTCTTTAAATGAATCCGTTTGAGATCGAATTAATGCTAGATTTTTTGCTATAAATTACGGACATGGCATTAGAGGACTAATTCTCATTTTCCTCAGTTATTTTGCTTTATTTGAAGATTAAATCAAATGCTTGTTCTGACGTACCAGAGCACGTACGCACATGCGCACTCTCCAAAAACAGTGCTTTAAATCTCTTGACAAACTAAAATATATAAATGACATTTGTATATATTCGAAATAAATGATATACATTGCACTTAATGTCAGCTTGCTTGTTTTGCTCAAGATAACGATTTATTAAATCCACATGTCATAAAAACAAGAAACTATGCTTCTAACTACAGCTCGAGAGCTGTCGTTACAACCACACAAGTTTGCGAATGATCGTTTGAACGATGGTTTCGGGAAACACCAAATCGTTGAACTATGTAGCCTAAGTAACGACGGAACTTGCGATGTTAGTTGGCTAACGATGCTTTTGGGAAACGCACCCCTGGCTGTGTCCGAAATCGCCCCCTATACCCTTTAATAGGCCACTATTTGAGGGGACAGCCATTTGTAGTGGTGGACGATGTTGAGTGCACTCATTCAATCCCACAATGCACTACAATAACGAGTGGTACAACCGATGCACACTCAACGGCTAGAGAATACCCATAATGCACTGTGAGAGTCGCGTGCTGAATGAATTCCCGCGTCTCGCCAGGAGATGGCGCCCGCAGCTGAATCAATCATCCATTCATTTTCCAAACCGCGCTGGTCCAGTATAATATCATACAGGTATAATTTCCTTTTTAATTGATCATTAAATCGTTTAACTAAGGTTTGTACATGTTAGTTTTCATGGCAGAGTTTAAAATAATTATTCTGGAGCTGCCAGTTTGCTACATTTCAAATTATTATTAAACAGCAAGCACAAACTATGCGAAATCGGCAGCCCTTCTGGTGCACTCAGTGTCCGAATTCACTCACTCGTTTCATTCACTCCTTCAAGTGGACTATATTAGTGGAGTAATGTAGGGAATAGTGAATGAGGGTATAGGGGTGATTTCGAACACAGCACCTGTCTGTGAATGTCCTGCCTATGTGACACACACACACACACACACACACACAACGCGCGCGCGCCAGTATCGAGTTCTCTTCTGCTCTTAACGAACCATAACACACATAACTTACGTTTTTCAGTAAGAGTAACCCACCATTCAAGCAATTGCCGTTAATTTGAAAGTGAAAGTCGGCCTTTCCGTAACAAAACATCGAAAGCTCAGCCGAACAGCTGATCATAGCTGTACAGGGCGGGTTTTTATTTTTCCTGTCAGAATTCCTCGTCGCGGAGAGCGCAGTTCATGGTTGCATAGCAATGACAGACGCCACGGGAGCGCAAGAGCTTTGAAAACAAGGAGAAAGCGACGTGGCCGCGATATATGAACGGCCCCATAAGCGATTAAAAAAAAAAAAAAAAAAAGGGGTAGAGGCCCCGCCCCCCACATGTCGATTAACCGGTGGGAAAATTTTCTCACCGTCACATCCCTAATTCAAATGAATAAATGAATAAAATGTGATTAAAAAAATATTATAATGTAACTTATAATAAATAAACTGATTTTAGATATATAATATTAATACTTAAGTGTATACATTTGGGTTTTTATAAAAGATAGATGTCTTTTAAATGTTAGGATCGGGGTCCTTAACACTAAGATGATCATATTTTGGGGTCCGTGGAATTCGGGTCTAGGTAGAGTTACGTGTGTCAATCAAAACTCCTCCCACGCGTTCAGCCAATCAGAGCAGCAGTAGTCCATGTGAGTGTTGACGTCAGCACGCTTTTCCTGCTTGGTTTCCAGCGCAATGGCGGCTACGCGGCTCTTCTTGAGAACTTCAGGCGTTAAGTCTTCATTAACCGGGTTAACCGGTGGCGTGCACAGCAGTTTGGGGTTAACTCTGCTTAAACTGTCTCCCGACTGCACAGCCAAGCCGAAAGCACAGAGAAGACATGCAGCGCACTTCACCTATCATCCTGACCCTGTGCCTACTCAGTATGGTAAATGCCCTTGTTTACACTTTACAATACATCTGGGATAATGACAATAGAGTGAGCTGTTCATGTAATTCATCTCTTAAAGCTCCCATTATTAAATAGTATTCATAAGAAATCGAATAAATCATAAACAAACCGAAATTAATGTAAACATACTAGACATGACAATGTAAACTCGTAACGAGCGTCGGACAAAACTGATTTGTCAGTCTTGTTTATAGTTGTATGATGTAAACAGTGACCACAATAGTGCTTGACATATAAAGGTGATTTGATTAGTTGTTAAGGTCATTTCCATACATTCATAACTTTTGGAGATCTTGAATGATATAACTTGGTCTGTGTTAAAAAAAGATGCTGAGATTTATTAACCTAAACAACATAAAAAAAAAAAAAAAAAAAAATTTTTTTTTATTAAAAACACTGTTTGTATTAAAAGTTATTCAGAAGTCTTTAAAGTTCAAATTTACTGGTTTATTAAAGGTAAGTATTAAAACTATGCCTCCATCAGCTAAAATGGCCCACTTTATGAACTGACTTTTAAGACATATTGTGACAGTTCCTTTTATTAAAACAGGTAAAATATTGAAAGAATCTAAATTCATACTAGTATCATATTTATATTAGTGCTGTATTCATAATTGCATACATAAACATAGAATCGCTGCATAACAAAATGCAACAATTTATATTATATTGACATTAATGCTGCTGTTATAATTGCTGTTTTTTAATTATAGTTTTGTAAATGAAGGTGTTGCAGTTTAACAGGCTAAAATTTCTCCTTTTCTACACATTAAAGCAATATTTGTTTTGTTTTAACCACAACTATATATATACATTAAGTCTTGTCATTTACTTGCCCGGAAAAAAAAATGGATTTATGAATATTCTGAAGCAATATTCTCATCAGGTTTTCTATCAGTTTTGACATATTTAAATCTGCATATTTGTGATATTTACCCTGAGGGCATTTTTTTTTTTTTACCTTTTATAAAGGGCTTTTTTTAATCTTATTAAATGTATGCTTCATCTTTCATTTTAAATTCCTAAATTTGATCAATAAATTCTAGAATAATAAGACACTATGGGGCTGTTACCAATTAATTTAAATCATTTACACTGAAAAATTAAAACTGCATTAAATGATGTTATGAGTTTGTTTAAAAAAATGAATATACAAATAAGAAATGTTGGAAAGAATGATACTTTCAAACATGAAACTAAACCGGCAGTAGGTGGCGGCAGGTGACCGTCTTATTGAGTAAGTCATTGAGTCATTCATTCAAACGATTCGTTCAAACGGCTGATTCATTCAAGAATGAGGCAGTTCTTTATGAAAGGGTCATTGAATCTTTGCCTCAAACAATTCGTTCAAAACGCTGAATCATTCTGTAATGAAAACACAGCCGAGTGTTTCTGTGAGATGCGAAATGGTTCTGGTGTGATCTTTGTTTGGAACTATTTTCGCTGCTGAAACATAACAAAAAGTAAGTATTGCGTCTAAAATGTAAGTGATTTAATTTTAACTACTTGTTTATTCAACTTTGAAATCAGTGTCACATTCAATCGTTATGGTGGAAGACAGCGATCTTATTGGTCGTGTGATGTTGCTTAATTGTATCATATGATATATAAAAACTCCACATTTTGAATTTTTACCGCAGTATGTTAATCTTGTTACCGTCAGTACATATACATTATATATTAGCCTATTATTTCGATCGCCACTTATACTAAATGTAATAAAATCAGAGTCATTCTCGTGTTTTGGTGACTCCCTAGTTTTTTTTAAGCCTTCAACTGTCTGTTAATGTGGATCCCTGCTGTAACTGTTCTTTTCATCTTCTCTCTTCAGCTCTTTACATTTTGCGCGCTAGTTAGCTCCCGGGCACGTGACACCGGAGCGCAGTGAAAGGGAGATTGACGGCTATATTAACCAGCTTTAAACTTAAGAACATACAGATGAAGTTTAATTGGTTATGTGATAGATCAGTGGACCGGTCACTGTATCAGCTAACAGCAGGCACATAGTAATTAGCGAACATTTTGCAGAGAAATGAAAACAGGTCGCACCTCAACGATTATTTGCACTCGCACAAATGCTCCCAAATATATTTTGAGGTCGCACGCATTAAATTTAGGGAGCATATGCAACTAAAATGGTCGCAATTTCGAGCCTTGAAGCAGGGTAAGTCAAGCCTGTTTCTGAGTCAGCTACCAGGTTTTCTTCAGTTAACCCAGAGTTTCTTTAGGTCTCCTCCACCTTTTTAAAGCGCAAGCGATGTTTAAATACTTCATTCATTCATTCACGCTGTAAAAATGCTTTTCTTACCGAGTATTTTTGTCTTGTTTCAAGTACAAATATCTAAAAATTCTTAAATCAAGATGCATTTTCTATATAAAAATGATATAAGATATTTAGTATTGTTTCCTGGAGGTAATTTAAATGAAGTGCATTTTACTTAAGTAAAATTATCTGCCAGTGTGGTAATAAAAATGATCAAAAACGATGTGTGTGATTCACTAACATCAGTGGTGTAGGCAGTCGCGCATAATAAGGTGGGTTGAACTAGCTTGTGATGCGATTGATCCGGGTTTGAGTCCGCCTTTTGCCGAGCTCGCTCTTCTCCCTTTTCCCATCACATATCACATCAGAAAGATGAGTTTTCAGTAAAAATTAGGAAAATGTTCTAAAAGTGGAAGTGCCTAATGTGTGTTTAATAATGATAAAAGTAGACATATTTATAATTTTAATAAATCATTTACACTGTTATTTTCACTGTGTAAATAGCGTCTACAGCTATTTGCACTTCCTGTAAATAGCATCTATCGCTAAGAAAGTATGCTATTTCTTACCCCATTGGCAGATAATTTGCAAAATAAGAAAAATGCACTTAAATTATTATTATTATTATTATTATTATTTAGGCTTTTTTTTTTGCCTGTGGGATACCATGAAAATTAATATAAGTTCAATAACTTACCATTCTGCCAGTTTTCACCTCTGATATTGTAATAGTGATTAAGAAATAAACTTGTATTGACTCGAAAGTATGCAGACGTCTTTTTGTTGGGAGCTGTTGCCATGGTAAATCATAATATCGGAGCTCCATTGATCATGGCTTTTCATAGTCGTGGTGCACGCGCTTTACTCAGAGTCAGTCTACTCAAGCTGTGTCCCAATTCAGGGGCTGCGCACTTCGGAGTGCATGAAAGGGGTGGGGCTTTGGAGTGGAGGGTTGCCAGGTCTGCGCAACAAAACCATCCCAAAAGTAGTGTAATCACAGCACAAGTGTAAAAGTATCCCAATCCCAACAATGAGCCGAGCGTCGTTACATGGCTAGCGGCTGTGTGACAGACGGCTGACAGTTGACGTTTGTGTGTGCATTTTAAAGTTTTATGACTTTCTATTGGGTTTTGACATGCTTCACTGCCGGCGACGATGGGACACTGGACCAAAATATGTATGGTTAAACTATGTAATGTATATCGTTAGCAACTATTTAACCTTGTTTGTTTTTTATGTTAAATGAAACGTTAACTGTGAAAATATATACATTCATATTTATACATTTACTCTGTATTTAAGCTGTATTTAAGTCTAAATTTAAAGTACAGTACTTTAGGATTTTATACTCCATCTCAGAGACAAATATTGTATTTATGAAAAACTGACGTTTTGGACATCATGGATATTACAGTTTGATTTAGATATTACATATTGGTGAAACTGGGGCATTGCTTACATTTATGTGAATTCACACAGAGCTCCTGTCGTCACCGGCGCGCAGTGAATTGTGGGATAGTGTAGACTGCGAAGTGTCTTGAGATGGACGCTTCATTCGACGGGGAAACGGAGAGGGTGCACTTGAAGTCGCTCTCGAATTACGTCAGCCCTCCTCGCGCCGCGGTGACAATCGCACTTCAAAGGCCGCTTTTCCCCCCCAGTTTTCTCAAGAACAGAATACAGTGCATAAAATGGGTACATTAAAATGTGTCGATATAAATATTATTTAAATGTCACTTTGTCAGTGAAACAGCCTAATTTCTGTAGTTTATTTTTGTGATGTAAGTTAAAAAGAAATGCATTTGTATACATTATATTTGTAATGTAATTTATTTGTAAATGAGCCGGAGTAATTTCTGTTAATTATTATTATTATTATTTTTACATATGTTCACATGCGTAAATAAAAGAGAATTGTTCTGTTCATTGTTTATTTCTTTTATGGAACTTACAATTTTACATGAAACATTAAACATATACAACATATACAATCATTTTTTTCATCATGTAAATTAAATGTTTTTACATTAAAAAGCATTTTCAAAAAGGGGGAAGAGTAAAAGAAATGAACTCACATACTCAAACCATAAAATATTTGAACGTACAAAGCAGATCTATGGTCCATTCAAATTTTGTCTTTAGTTGCTAATGATATAAAACTAACATTACATAGTTTAACCATACATATTTTGGACATTTGACATTGTTGCCACGTCTGGGATTGGGATACTTTTACACTTGTGCTGTGATTACGATACTTTTGGGATGGTTTTGTTGCGCAGACCTGGCAACCCTCCACTCCAAAGCCCCACCCCTTTCATGCACTCCAAAGTGCGCAGCCCCTGAATTGGGACACAGCTTCAGAGTTGATTGAACTCAATTCAGCTGTTCTGAAACCAAAAAGTTTCCCATCTCAGAGTAAGTCAACTCAGAGTTCAATTTTTAACTTAGAGTTAGTTGAACCTCTTTATTGAAACAGGTCCCAGGTGCCATGCTTGTTACAGCAGCATCTCAAAGATCTCAAATCGATGAGTTAGTGCATGTTATTACTCCAACAGCTGCACGTGACATCATTAACGATAGCCTTATATTGTTGAACCAACGTAGTTCAAATGACGGAGGTGTGACTGTGTTGTCTTGACTTGCTAGTTAGTTTCTACAACGATGCATTGTACTACAGTGGTTAAGCAGCGAGTTATGTTCTTGTATGGGAAACGCACCCCTGTTTAGTTCCTGTCTCTATGAAGCCCCCCCTTCTGAAAAGCGCTATGTGCTCTGATTGGTCATCTGGATCAGTGTGTTGTGATTGGTCAAGTGCTTTGAGCGTGTTTGGGAAATGTCCCGCCCTTACCATAACCGTGAGTTACTAACTAACTCAACCAGGCCACGCCCCTTTATTCTGTGTATTCCTTGGGCAGGAATTATTTAAATGAGGAATATTGTGGCGTGTTTGTTCCTGGAAGAAAACTCAAGACTACAATGGAGGCGTTTTAGGGGGTTCAGAAACAGTGACACTGATATATACTGCTGTCTGCGCTTTAATGCTAATCAAATAACAAAAGATCGCACACTATTCTTGACTAAATAACTTTTGTAACTTTCATAAGTGTAGCGGACCCCATCCGAATGATGACCAAACCTTTACTGATGTTTTATTAGGTTTATTGCGTCCGTTTTCACTCCAAACAAATCACCACAAAAGCTAAACAATACAAAGCACAAGAAGTGCGCATTAAACTCTCTCTCTCCATTGCATTATCATCAAAAACAGTGAATTACACAAAACACTTATTACAACTAACAGTTAACAAATACATACAGATTTTATGCCTTTTCGGGGGATGCTTAATAAACGGACAAACTTTAAATCTGCAAAATATCTCTGAAGAACTGCTGCTCTCCTTGTCAGTCCATACACTAGAACACCCGTCAAAATAAGAGTCCCGCCTTAGTAAAGGAGATAGTGCAGATCGCATACATATTTAAACTTACAAAAAATATTAAAATGTATACAAAAACAAATTAGAAGATTAATCACAATAAAGTCTGTTACAATAAAGGATTAATATGTATATAATTTATACAGTGAAGAATATGCAGTGTTATTTTATGTTTGTTTACTTTTTCTTTACCTCAAAACTGTTAAACCTACCTAAAAAGCACTGTTTATTTCATATGTATCTTTGTTCTGTTGTCTTTATGTAGGCCTGCTGAATGTTAAACGGATCCAATCAATGTTCATTAAAAATTATTTGATGATGCAGCAATAAACCTGCTAGTATATTTTAATGCAGGTGTTTCTGAATCTTGTTTTTGATCTATTTTGATGACAAAATTTAAAATAAGAGAGGAAGTGACAAATATCGATATCAGCCAATAATTGTTTGTTAATATCGGTATCGGCCCCCAAAAATCATATCTCTGCATCCCTAGCTCAAACAGCAACATTACACACTAAAGAAAGATGAACATGTAACAAAGCATAATAGGTCCCCTTTAAATGACTTTAGCTGCTGATGAATGTCAGAAGAGGGTGTTTTTTGATGCATGAATGCAGTGGTAATGCAGGTATTGTCATTTTAAACACAGATAATGCACTGGAAAAAAAACATTACATTATAAGTGAACCTCAAGGAACATATTCCAACCACGCAAGTTAGTGACGCTGTTTGCGAATGCATGTTGGAACCATAGTTTCATGAAACGTCAAATTGTTCAACTCTGCTGACAAAGACAGAAATTATGACCATAGTTGACTAACAATGCGTTACTGACAGACTGGGAAGAGAGGAGCTTTGACAATGTCAGATATGTGAAAAATTTGTTTTTTTGAAGCATGAAAACTTATTCTAGTAGACACCAAAAACAAAATCAAGACTTTACAAGAAGGTGTTTATACCTGTTATAATGAAACATGAGACATTACTGGATGATTGACTTGAATTCTCTCTGCAGGCCCCACACAGAAGATGAATTTGTTCCAGTCAGTAACCAGTGCCTTGGACAACACGCTTGCCAGTGATCCCACCGCAGGTATGAGCTGATGTTGTCTGTCAGTCTGATGGACAGCGTTCACACTGTCAGTCCAAGTCTGATTGGAATCTGATCTAAATGATTGTCCACACTGTGTATCGCTACTGTTCAGATCCAGATTAGTGTGTCCAGTCCAATGACTGGAATATCTTTGTTGGTTTCTATAGCAGTGATGTTGCATTGATAAGCATGTGCCAGAAACAACATGTAGGGGTTTGCAATGTTTTCTTACAATACGGCACTGAACTATCACGTCTAATGAAGCAACAGCCGAAA
This sequence comes from Ctenopharyngodon idella, assembly GCF_019924925.1. NCBI lineage: Eukaryota > Metazoa > Chordata > Actinopteri > Cypriniformes > Xenocyprididae > Ctenopharyngodon > Ctenopharyngodon idella. Next base: position 4,762,722 of record NC_067235.1, on the reverse strand, counting down.
CGTAGGAGGCTGGCTTTATTCTGCGCTGCCGTCTCCACCGGTCTCCAAATTCAAAGAGGTGTGTAGACCAGGCTGACTAGTAGTGATAGTCAGTAGACTCGTGTGGTACCCAACTGCGCACAACATATTCACAATGATTTGTAACCATCTAAGACCCATCAGGACAATGTTCTGCAATGATGTGTGATAAAGTGACTTGGGCAGAAATGCCACACAAAATCCGATCAGAGCAGCCAGACTGAAATGGATTTACAAAAATGAGATTCGAGAATTCAAAACGCATATTAATGAATTTTGCTAAATCGCTTCTCACTTTTAATCGGATATGCACAAAAATCTGATTTGGACTGACAATCTGAACAAGGCTTTATTCTCTCATCTGACTGACAATAACTGAGAGGTCTGGAGTGCTTCAGCTGGTGTAACATTAACGTCTTTCTCCCATAGTGATTTTTGGTGAGGATGTGGCGTTTGGTGGGGTGTTTCGATGCACAGTCGGCCTCCGAGATAAATATGGTGAGTATGCGGTCATGTCTGCTCATAGGTCACTTGAGGTGAAAGATCCTCATCTGTGCGTCCTGTGTTCTCACACTAGATGGCAGCACTGTCACACTCCTGGCTATCACAATCAAACATTTGCTTACTGTTGACTGTGCACTGCGTACTTTAACATAAGGCTATACACAGTAAAGAGTAGGCAAGTAAGTGTGAGTGGTGTCAGTTATTAACTTGGAAATATAAATGCTGAACGTTTTAAAATGTTAATTTTAAAACTTGATATTTTTTAGTTTGGTGTAAAAATGTCATACCTTTTAGGAGAGAAAAGAAAGTCGAGGAAGAGATGTCTAAAAAAACAAAACTAAAACCATATTTTTTTCCATTTATTAAAATAATAATAATTATTATTATTAATAAATTAAAATTAATATTATGAAAATTATTTTCATTATGTGAAATAAAATAAACATTAACAAAAGTAAGATAATATATAAAAACTTTTTAGTTTTAATTATTTTATTTCATTATTTTAACTAAAAAACTAAATCAACTAAATCATATTAAAACAACATAGACTTTTTTTTTAAAGTAATAAAAATAGCAAAACCACAAAAAAAAAAAAAAAATATATATATATATAAAATATAACATTATATATATATATATATATATATATATATATATATATATATATATATATCATAATATAATAAAAATCTAATTCAAAGTATTAACAAAAATTAAACAAAAACTAAATTAACACTGGCCTGAAATCCCTTCCTTTGGACAATCAAGGAGAGTGCATTGCATTGTGGGATGCAGTAGTCTGTTGTATTTGGTCATTTGGTATCTATCTTGATGGTGATTATTTGCTTTTATGTTAATCTGCTATATTAAGAGGTGTTCAGTGTGCTCAAAATTGCAACTAAAATTTGAAAGCTGCATAAATCAGAATAAATTGAACCTGCATTGAGGTCAGGTCTTTATCTAAGTCCTATAACTAAATAAAAGAACCCAATTAAACAAACAAACCATACAAAACATGTGTATTTTCACCTATTTGGAAAGAAAAATCACCCAATAGTAATTATCTTTGCTGGAAAAACTAAAGCACAAAACTCTCAGTGTTTCTGTGTTCACCTTATTTTGCAGTGCTGAAGTAAGCTATTTTCTGTGTGTCTGTGTGTGTGTGTGAACTTCCGGCTCATTAATAGCCACTAAAGCTAAATAACTAGAAGAACAACAAGTGCAGTAAATGGTCAAATAATTTACACCACAAACCAGCGTGTTTACATTTAATATGATAAATTAAAATATGATAAATAACAGTTTGCAATATCAAGGAGCAATAATGGACTGTTTTTGTAAAGCTAAAATTACTGGAAGCGGATGAAACCGGAAGCCTCGACACAGTCAAGTTAAAATTAAGGTGGTTATGGTGTGATTAACTTGAGCAGCTGTAATAACTCTGGTAACTGTATATCAGTCCTGCACATCGTTCCTCCTTAGACACTGATTCAGCTCTGTGATGATGGTAGGAACTGCTTTCTTCAGGTGTTTCTACAACATTTCTATTGGGATAAGGAAGGTTGAACTTTGACTTAGCCCTTACTAAACATTACATTTCTTTTGCTTTATCCATTCACTGGTGGGCACACACATTTGTTCAGAGTCACTGTCTTGCTGCAAGCTTTTATTTGAATGAATACTTTTGTATTGAGAAATGAATACTTTTATTCATCAAGGATGCATTAAATTGATCAAAAGTGACAGTAAAGACATTTATAATGTTACAAAAGTTACTATTTCAAACAAACAATGTTCTTTTGAACTTTCTATTCATCAAAGAATCCTGGAATAAAAAGTGTATCACAGTTTCTATGAAAATATGAAGCAGCACAACTGTTTTCAACACTGATAATAATCATAAATGTTTCTTGAGCAGTAAATCATCATGTTAGAATGATTTCTGAAGGATCATGTGACACTGAAGACTGGAGTAATGATGCTGAAAATTCAGCTTTGAATCACAGGAATAAATTAAATTTTTTGCATTTTAAAAGCACAAGTGCGTTCCTTCATTTAGCTCACTGCAGTTTTAAAGGCCTCACTATCTGTTATAATATATATGTTGACAAGTTTCAATAAAGTGTTATTGATTCAAAGAGCTGATAAGGTAATATTAAAGATGTTAAGTAAAATTGTTACTGCGCTTTAGTAACTGTGTACACTTTACAGTGACCTAAATGTACAGTTTAAGGTAAAATGGAAAATTAAATAAATAAAATGCAATGAATGTAGGGTATTGAAGTTACTGATGCGCTTATTTCTTTTTTTTTTTCTTAGCACCCTCTTTGAACTGTTAAGGCCCCCCTTAGCACCCCCAAGTAAAAAAAAATACTGGAGCCGCCCCTGGGTGTCTACTAAACATTTGCGTAGTCATGTGGAAATTTTTTTTAAAAATGATTTATATTTATTCAATAACTGTTTCGCAGTGCGGCAGATAATAAGATGCATCTTGACTATGGCACCAAAAGAAACTGTCCTTCTGGAACAGAAAAAAAGTTCCAAGAACAAAGAAAGTATGTGTTTTTGTAACATTTTGATTTCTTATTTATAAATTCATAAGCAAGTCGTTATCCAGTCCAGTCCAAGTGAAGCTGCCAGTGTCCCAATATGGCGCTGACATCTTGTGCTGATTTGGGACCTGATTCTGCGCAGTAGTGAGAGTGAAGTGGAGTCGCACGCTATCAAGGCCCCGCCCACACTCCCACAGAATCATTTAATACAGTTTACTGCAGAACAGCTCATTATGTCAATGTGAAATAAACAGTTACAGAAAAGTAGAAATTAAAAGTTAAAGCTCCAGTCTCCTCCCGAAAATCCTGAAAAAAGTCAGTTGGCGCCTCAGTGACTACTTCACTCAGAGAAGCTGTCAATCATGACATCACACCCCGATTTTTAAAGCATCAAATAACTAAAACCAAACTTAATTAAAAAACGAACACTTGAACTTACATCAGTGTGATTAAAAACTACATAAAATGACAGAAACCATCTTTGGAAAAAAATATTTGACGTGCAATTTAATTAAGTTGTCTCATGTCCTATTAGATTACATGGAGAGGGTGGGGTTTATGACCTATACTGGGACCAAGCATCTGACACTTTGGCTTTACTTTTCAGGACTTGTCAAGTCAAGTCACCTTTATTTATATAGCGCTTTTTACAATGTAGATTGTGTCAAAGCAGCTTTACATTGATAACTGGTACATTGTTTGGCTGCACAGCATCTCTTAAAGAATAGTGTCAATGCAGGCAGATCAAAAGCACTGTTGAATATCAAATGTCAAGTCAAGACTTGTGCGGGACACTTGGTTGGAACAAATCAATAATCAAAACGTTCTTATACGTGGTTTAATGTATATAAGAGATAAACATTCCTGTTCAGTATTACAAGCTGTCGTGTGACTCAGGTACTTTAGAAACAATGCCCATTTGTCTAAAATTAGCTCATTTAGAGAATAATTTATGTATTTTCGTATGTTTCCCTAAGCCTTCTTCACTCTAAAAAATGCTGTGCTGTTTCAACCCAGATTTGGGTCAAAATGGACAAACCCAACCGTTGGGTTTAAAATGTAATTAAAAAAAAAAAAAACCAGTGGCTGTGTTTTGTCCATATTTGACCCAAATTTGGGTTGAAACAACCATGCCTTTTTTTATTTATCATGCTGTAATTTCGTTAGTAAATTGTGCATTTTTTTAGCCAATTCGACTGTTACAGTTTTTCTGACAACTAGATGGTGCCAGAGCATGACTATTAAAAAAGCATTTATTTAGCTGTCAACGAAAATTTGGTTTTTAATTTTTTTTTACTGCCAACTTAATGTTTTGACAGGTTTCTCTTTACATAATTTTATACGTTTTTCATAACTTGCAGTTTGTTTACTTGATGTTTTAATTCCATTAGGGGGAATTGAAGTTGTTTGGGACACTTTTTGCCATTGAAATGACTGGGAAAACGTGTCCCATTCAACCTGAATTCACCCCTATAGAAAACTGGCAGTGCACTTTGCATACTGAAAACCATTGTAATTATTACTTAAATTTATGGAAATGTTGGGGTTTTTAAGAATGCCCCTTTACAAAGTTTTTCTTAGGGGCCCCAGAAGTGTAGGATCAGCACTGGTCCTTATTAAAGAGCTTTAATTGACAGATGACTAGCTGTCAACGTGCTGTAACAATGGTAGGGAGGTACAGAGGGATTGAATGTTAATGTATGTGTACATCTGTGTATGTGTGATGGGGAAGGGACACAATCAGTTCACCATCCTGATTGCTTGTGGGAAAAAAGCTATTCAGCATCCTGCTAGATCTGCAGCAGATACTCCTGTACCATTTCCCGGATGGCAAAAGAGAGAGCTTGTTTCATAATGTGGTACGATATGCACTTGACATTTTGATTATTTGCATTTTCCTCTGGATATTCATGTGTTCAAGCTGCTTTGAATCAAATTTAAAATCACTTTCAGTAGAACATCATCATGAGGTGGATTAATGTTTGTGCATTTAATGTCTCTCATTCATTTTGCTGAGCTTCATTAATTGTGCAAGAGTAAATGAAGTAGATTCAGATCGAACAGAACACCCTCTACAGGTTTCACAAGCCATAAATACTTAAATTATGCAGCTGCAGAGTGGCATATTCAGTTAAAGAAGAGGAAAACAGACATTATGGTAATGATTAAAAAAAAAAACATCTGCTGTTTGCCACTCGTTTTTGACAGAAGCGCTATATATAGAGGCACTCTGTGATGTTTTGAAATAAACACAGATCCACGACTCCAATATGTCTCCCGCCACGTGGGTGCCTTTTGTGTGTTATTGACGTCAGAGGTGTTGACCTTTGAGAGGGATCATTATTTTCCATTCCGTCTCGTTAGACGGGAACAGGGTTTTCATGCCACTCATTAGAGAGAGTCTCTGCCCTCTTTCCCGTGCGATGCTGATAAACCGCGCGGAGGTCAATGCGTGGAACCGGCATGTGAAAGACAGTCCGCTGGAGTGACGCACACACGGGCGTAATGCAGTGCCACCGCTGTCCGTCTGAACACGTGGCTCCTTCTGTCTGCAATCTGCTTTAAATTGCTTTCTGTGAAGTGGATTACGGACTGCAGCTGGTAAACACTGTATTATCTCTGAAATGCCCATCACCAGCCTGTTGAATGCATACCTTACTCGAAATACCTTATTCAACAAAGAAGCTTTTTCATTTCAAGGACGGTGACCGATTTCTTACAGTAAACTAAAACTCTGAAATAACCAGCAAACTCACCTTGATTGTTCCAGGCTTAATACAATATGATCTCCATGTGACCAGACAAAATCATTTTCTCAGTTTCTAAAAACAAGCAAAAATAATGTTTGCAATGGAGGTTTATGCAGAAAGACGTTCTAGATGGTTTAAAAGCAGAAATGTGCACCTTGTATTTTTTTTTAATTTTTTAATTTTTATAAAGCTGCAGTCCGTAACTTTTTGTATAAAAATGATCCAAAATCAAATTGAGCAAGTACATAACAAGACAGTGTTCAAAACTATCTCCTTACCTTAGCCTGATTCACAACGGTAAGCTTGTAATAATGTGTTCTAATCCGAGTGGTACTGGTGGGTTTCCGCAGGAAATTCGAGCATGCATCCGTTTATTACGCCATGTCTGTTTACATAAAGAAGGAGTCCCAGCTAGTAGACTATATCATGTGAGGATGCTGCTGGTAGTGTATCATTTATAGCCTTTTCTCACAGCAGCTGGAATAATTAAACTTATCATTTTGATGGCGGATTGTATGGTATGACACTTTAACGTTAGAGATTAGACTGTACAGAAATTGAAATCTACAGGAAACGCTAATACAAACTTAATACACGTAGTCACGCAGTGCTGATGTTGTTAACATTAACGATTTGAGAACAAAGTATAATAATAATTTGCACGGTTTGATGTGATATGAGCTAAGCAATCGTTATATTTAATCACCATTGGCAGCGCGATTTATTGTAATGCTTTTTCTCAGTTGGTCAGAACAAAAGTTGCAGATTTGTTACTTGTTCTGATGACATTTTCCAGTGAAAATTCTTATTTTGGTCATACTTCCAAGACTATAATCTGTGATTCTGAAGTATAGTATCCACCGGTGCGGTGACTGACAGCAAACCTGCATGCTGTGCCGATGCACAACCCACATAAAGATGATAATTCTGCAAATAAATGCAATTGCAGGTTTCAAACAGAGATGGTGACAAAGAGGCAAAAGTTACGGACTGCAGCTTTAATTAACACAATTTAAATTCGTCAAGACATCATCAGTCCTCCCTCCACACTGATTCACTATGGTAAGCCTACTATAAGCGTTTATACAGGTGCTGGTCATATAATTAGAATATCATCAAAAAGTTGATTTATTTCACTAATTCCATTCAAAAAGTGAAACTTGTATATTATATTCATTCATTACACACAGACTGATATATTTCAGATGTTTATTTCTTTTAATTTTGATGATTATAACTGACAACTAAGGAAAATCCCAAATTCAGTATCTCAGAAAATTAGAATATTGTGAAAAGGTTCAATATTGAAGACACCTGGTGCCACACTCTAATCAGCTAATTAACTCAAAACACCTGCAAAGGCCTTTAAATGGTCTCTCAGTCTAGTTCTGTAGTTACACAATCATGGGGAAGACTGCTGACTTGACAGTTGTCCAAAAGACGACCATTGACACCTTGCACAAGGAGGGCAAGACACAAAAGGTAATTGCAAAAGAGGCTGGCTGTTCACAGAGCTCTGTGTCCAAGCACATTAATAGAGAGGCGAAGGGAAGGAAAAGATGTGGTAGAAAAAAGTGTACAAGCAATAGGTATAACCGCACCCTGGAGAGGATTGTGAAACAAAACCCATTCAAAAATGTGGGGAAGATTCACAAAGAGTGGACTGCAGCTGGAGTCAGTGCTTCAAGAACCACTACGCACAGACGTATGCAAGACATGGGTTTCAGCTGTCGCATTCCTTGTGTCAAGCCACTCTTGAACAACAGACAGCGTCAGAAGCGTCTCGCCTGGGCTAAAGACAAAAAGGACTGGACTGCTGCTGAGTGGTCCAAAGTTATGTTCTCTGATGAAAGTAAATTTTGCATTTCCTTTGGAAATCAGGGTCCCAGAGTCTGGAGGAAGAGAGGAGAGGCACACAATCCACGTTGCTTGAAGTCCAGTGTAAAGTTTCCACAGTCAGTAATGGTTTGGGGTGCCATGTCATCTGCTGGTGTTGGTCCACTGTGTTTTCTGAGGTCCAAGGTCAACGCAGCCGTATACCAGGAAGTTTTTAGAGCGCTTCCTGCTGCTGACCAACTTTATGGAGATGCAGATTTCATTTTCCAACAGGACTTGGCACCTGCACACAGTGCCAAAGGTACCAGTACCTGGTTTAAGGACCATGGTATCCCTGTTCTTAATTGGCCAGCAAACTCGCCTGACCTTAACCCCATAGAAAATCTATGGGGTATTGTGAAGAGGAAGATGCGATATGCCAGACCCAACAATGCAGAAGAGCTGAAGGCCACTATCAGAGCAACCTGGGCTCTTATAACACCTGAGCAGTGCCACAGACTGATCGACTCCATGCCACGCCGCATTGCTGCTGTAATTCAGGCAAAAGGAGCCCCAACTAAGTATTGAGTGCTGTACATGCTCATACTTTTCATGTTCATACTTTTCAGTTGGCCAAGATTTCTAAAAATCCTTTCTTTGTATTGGTCTTAAGTAATATTCTAATTTTCTGAGATACTGAATTTGGGATTTTCCTTAGTTGTCAGTTATAATCATCAAAATTAAAAGAAATAAACATCTGAAATAAATCAGTCTGTGTGTAATGAATAAATATAATATACAAGTTTCACTTTTTGAATGGAATTAGTGAAATAAATCACTTTCTGACTCTCTTCTCATTCTGTTCCCGCTGTAGTTGAGGCTTATGCTAAATAGCAGGCTAACTAAACTAAATGGATATTTATTCATCGTTTTTTATTTATTTATTTTTTTTTTAATAAATAAACCCACAACAAAAATAAACTAAAGGAGAGGGGGTTCTAACTCTGACGCTTCAGAGGCACAACTCGGAAAAGAGGCGGCTTCCTCTGCATTAGGTAAGTTAGGCCGAAGTTGTTTTTTTGACTTTTTTTTTTTTTTTTTTTTTAGATTTTAAATGTAGAAGATATGATACATATAACTGTATGAAATGTAGAGTATATGTTAGATATATATAGACACCATAGACATTTAGAGGGTCTCCCCCCAAAAATTAGAAATGGGCAAATTTTCCTTCAGTATTTTATATTCTTGATGCTGCTCTGTTTGTTATTTGGATGACAAAAAGTTTTTAAAGTTTTTAGGTTACTCTGTCTCAATAGTCTAACAGCGCTCGTCAATGTCAAAATGAGTGAGATGGCCAATCAAATCAAAGAAGGCGGGTCTTACAGAAGACGAGTATAAATTCCAGCGCAACGCATTAGTTTTTATCTCTGAAAGAGTGCGTGGAAAGTATCAGCTAAACAGTAATATTTAACTGTTTTACGAGAGGAATGCTGAACGACCGACACTAATATCCAAGGATGCAAGCAACTCAACTTTTTAAAAATTTCACTGTTTTGAATGTAAAATATGGTATAATTCACATTTGATTCATGTAACGCATAACTGAATGTGACGAAACAAGAAACGTTTTGCGTTTTCGACATATCAGTAAGAGTGAACGTGCATATTTATTATTTTGTGTGCATAAATATTTATAAAATAAAATATTATTTGCAAATAGTTTAAATTCATTAGGCCTACTTCATAACTGCAGTAGAACGTACATTTTACATTTTTTACTTTTTTATTCCCTTAATAATTTTAATACTTAATAATTATTTATTTAATTCCTTTAAAACAACAATGTAACTGTGAAACCCTGCCTATGCTACCGGGATGGATTTCGTGAGAAATTGCGAACATATGTCACTTGCCTGTGTGTGTCTCGTCATATTTGTAAATGAGGCGTGTATGGTGTGGGAGTGGCAGAGGTTAGTTTTCACAACGAGCGAGAAGGATTGACATGGAGCAACAAAATCTCCAAACTCCAGGGAATCACCCGTTTTAAATACAAACAAAAAAACGTGAGAGAGTGAGAGTCTGCTGGCCAAAAGAGAACGTGACAGAGCTCGTAATAAAACAAGAATCAACATTGGCTTGGCTTTTCGAAGAAAGTGATTTGAAATGTAATAGCGATGTGGAGATGATGGCGTTTTTATTACTCTACAGGTGAGTAAGGTATTTTATTGAACAGATAAACTGCCATATGTTTCTCTCTAACAGTTCATTGTAAAGCATTATCTATTGTGAAGGCTAATTTTATTACGGTTGTTGTAGCACTATGCTGGAATTTACTTTCAAGGAAGTACCGTATTAATGGATAAAGCTACAGTAACGTCTTCAGCTGATCAGCTTGAGATCCTTTCCATCTAAACTGGTTATATCTCTTAAGTCTAGTAGTGAATGTTTTATGAGCAGCAGCATAACCATATTCATCCGCACAATCTAAACAATCGGTCTCATTCAGTAAGCATGCGTACGCAGAAAGCGACTGTATTATTATTTAAGCATGGACTTTATTCAAACCGCAGAAAACAAACATTCTGAAAATCTTCCAGCCTCGGTGAAGTCATTATGTACGTTAACAGCAATTTTCATACAATTTTCACCTTTTTTGACACTGCCGTATACACTTATGTGATTGTGTGTTTTTCCTTTTTTTTTGTTTCCCTGATTTTGTGTATGTTTGTCCTGTTTAGTTTTGTAATATAATTCAGTTATGAAAAAATATATGTTTGCAGCAGATGTTATTTTTTGGGGTTAATACTTTAATTAGTTCTTTCCTGCTCTGCACTACTAATGTGAAAATCATAAAAATGCATAACACCATCTGCTGAATCATGGCAGTCATGAAAACACAAGGTATGTCTTCTGAGTTTTAACTCTTCAGCTGCAGCGTGTTTGTCTGTGATTTGTGGTTTTCTTGTTGCGTCCTGGCCCATTTTCACATTTTGTGAAGACAAATTGCTTGTAGCTGGCATCTTGTCGTTGCTTTTGAAGATGTCAATATAAAACATACTCATTTCGACTTGTATAAGTCCAGAGTAGGTTGACATTTACCCTTTTTCTTCACAGGTAAGGACCGTGTATTTAACACCCCGCTGTGTGAGCAAGGCATTGTGGGGTTTGGTATTGGTGCAGCTGCCGCGGGAGCCACTGCTATTGCAGAGATTCAGTTTGCCGACTACATTTACCCAGCGTTTGATCAGGTGAGCTTGTTTACAAGGGTCTTTTCTTTATAAACACTGTCATGGATATTTAAAAAATATATATATTTTCTCCTTTAAGTACATTTACAATGTTCACCCAAAAATTACTCATTCCAAAGTAAACCCATAAGACTTTCGTCCATCTTGAAGATATTGTTAATAAAACCTGAGAAATTTCTGTCCCTCCATTTGAAAGTCTATTCACCCAAAACCTGATGCTTCAAAATGTTCATAAAGAGAGATTAAAACGAATCCATATGAATTGAGCGGTTTAATACAAGTCTTCTGAAGAGAAACAAATGCTTAATATGATGAACAGATTTAATTTAGGCTTTTAAACGCATATAAACATTGATCAGTGAGCATACATACAGCACGTCAAATATGGTAAACAGAAACTCAATTTTTTTTTTTTTTTTTTTTTTGATAATTATTTAAAATACATTCACCGGCCACTTTATTAGTTACACCTTGCTAATACTGGGTTGGACCCCCTTTTGCCTTCAGAACCAGTGGTGTAGCATCTAGGCATGCAAGGTATGCACGTGCATATGGGCTCGGGTGGATTGGGGGCTCACAATGACGGGCTTAACCCCAAAGTATACTTCAGGCGTCCGCATCACGAAATTTTCGTCATCAGGAGGGTTCGCAGATGTCCGCACTCCCTGTCCACGTGCAGCCTAATTTTCGTGATGGCACGGACAGTGTGTGTACTGTACAACAGCCCATGCGAGAGTGAATTGAGTGCTTGAAAACAAAAGTCCACTAGATAGTGCACAGTGCACATGCCGAACACGTCTTTCTGCAGTGTTGTCAATAACTTGCTATAGCCTATCTATTTTAAATGTAATAAAAATCATTAAGAATCTGAATAAATGGACCATAAAATGGTCCATGCCATGTCTTAGCGATGATCTAGCCTATTGTATCTGACCGGTATTCTCTTTTCTGTCATTTTTCAAGTGGGTTTCTGAAATTTATGCATGCAGTAATGTAAGTAGTACAGAATTTTAAATGAGTCATATTGGTTTTCTGAAAAAACGACTACGTCTGCACATTTTAAGATACTGCACAAGATGTGAATAAATGTAACTCGTACTCGCTGGGGTGGATACTCTTTATTCAACGAAATAAAATGCACATAAAACATGATGGAAACATATTTAGAGAAGAAACTTTTAGTAAATTTATTAGGAATAAAACATGTGCATTAAAAAAGTCTGTGACAGAATAATTAATTCATAACTGGAATAATCTTCGGACTCATCGCATCTGAAATGATGCTATGATCATTCTGAAATTTCAAAGCCAGAGTCGAATCGGTCGAATTCAAACGTAGACTGTGTTGAAAAGCCGTTTTTTGACATTTTTTTAAAAATAGATCCACAATGCAAAGTCAAAATGATGGAGCGCATATAGTGTTGTTGTCATTCCTAGAAATGTTTTATTATTTTTATTTTTTTTTTACCATTTTTGTCTGCATGTTAGTGATAATATCTTCATATTAAAGTCCTGGGATTCATTTGTATAAGACGCACATCCCCTCCACCTTCCGCGAAACCGAAGGGGGCCCGTAAAATTTTTTTTTTTGCATATTGGCCCGGGGCTGACTGTTCAGAACTGATTTAATTCTTCATGGCATAGATTCAACATGGTGCTGGAAACATTCCTCAGAGATTTTGCTCCATATTGACATGATATTATTACAGTTGCTGCAGATTTGTCAGCTGCACTTCCATGATGCAAATCTCCCATTCCGTCACATCCCAAAGCTGCTCTATTGGATTGCGATCTGGTGACTGTGGAGGTCATTTGAGTTTAGTGAACTCAAGAAACCAGTTTGAGATGATTGGAGCTTTGTGACATGTGCATTATCCTGCTGGAAGTATCCATCAGAAGATGATACACTGTGGTCATAAAGGGATGGACATGGTCAGCAACAATACTCAGGTGTGCGGTGGCATTTAAGCAATGCTCAATTGGTACCATTACACCATTACACCATTACACCACCAGCAGCCTGAACTGTTGATACAAGACAGGATTGATCCATTCTTTTATGTTGTTTATGCCAAGTTCTGACCCTCCATCTGAACGTCGCAGCAGAAATCGACACTCATCAGACCAGGCAATGTTTTTCCAATCTTCTATTGTCCAGTTTTGGTGAGTCCGTGTGAATTGTAGGCTCAGTTTGCTGTTCTCAGCTGACAGGAGTGGCACAGGTGTGTCTCATCAGCTTCAATGTTGGATGTGTTATGTGTTCAGAGGTGCTCTTCTGCACCTCGGTTAAAACGAGTGCTTATTTGAGTTACTGTTGCCTTTCTATCAGCTGAACCAGTCTGGTCATTCTCCTCTGACCTCTGGCGTCAACAAGGCATTTTCACCCACAGAACTGCCGCTCACTGGATATTTTCTCTTTTTCTGACCATTCTCTGTAAACCCTAGAAATGGTTGTGTGTGAAAATCCCAGTAGATCAGCAGTTTCTAAAATACTCAGACGAGCCCGTCTGGCACCAGCAACCATGCCACGTTCAAAGTCACTGAAATCACCTTTTTTCCTCATTTTGATGCTCAGTTTGAACTTCAGCGGATCCTCTTGATCATGTCTACATGCCTAAATGCATTGAGTTGCTGCCATGTAATTGGCTGATTAGATATTTGCATTAATGAGCAGTTGAACTGGTGTAGTGGCCAGTGAGTGTATAATAAGAATAAGAATAGATACAATTATCTCTGTATGTGGACAGCATGAGGCCTTTCAGGTTTGTCAGTATGTAGTTTTTGGGTGTTTGTGAGACGCTGACTGGCTGATCTGTAAGAGGAAATGTCCAGCTTCTGTCTATCTGGTGCTGATGTTCTCCGTGTCCTCGCCTCACTGAAGATGGATGAGTTTTCCCTTCATTGGCAAGGCAACTGAATACCAGATGCAGTAATGGGGGAATATTTTACAGGAATGGTTCGCTCTCTACAGCCGAAATCTGACCGTCCAGTGAGTAGAGGATTCGAGTCCAGACAATATCTGATATTTCTGGAAACTCTTTCACGAGTCTATGCTTTATTCTCTTCATTATAATATAATTACGCCACCATTAGAGTCTGTAAACCCTACTTTACATGGTTCCTTCCAGGCAGTTGTTGTCGAGCATTGTAAGGGAATTTCCTGGCTCCACGTTTTGTTTATTTTAAAAATCTTTGGCGACAATGGCAGGAAAAATCGGCTTTTAAACTAAAGCATTTTATGAGCGGAGCTTTGGATGTGACCGCATTAGCGTTGCGGAGCCAATCTTTTCTTGCACACAGATGTGAGTTGTAAATGTAAAGTCCCTTTTCTGTGTCTAACTTTTCATGCTGTTGTAGATTGTGAACGAAGCGGCCAAGTACCGGTACCGTTCTGGGAACATGTATGACTGTGGGAAGCTGACCATCAGATCTCCGTGGGGCTGCGTGGGTCACGGCTCGCTCTATCACTCCCAGAGTCCTGAGGCCTTCTTCGCACACTGTCCTGGAATTAAGGTGAATCACACAGTCACATTTCAAAGAAAAATAAGAAATTATATTCAAAAAATATTCAGAAAATGAAGTCTGTTTTTAGGACCATTGAGATGTTTTGCATTACTTTACTTTTGATGCTGTTTTCATGACAGTTAAACATATTTTTCCCCAAAGTTGTCTTTATATGCTTCTCAACATTTGTTATGTTTAAGTTTTTTGTGCACTGTTAATTAAGTGTTAATTAAGTGTTAAGGGTTCTGTTAGGGCCGTAACTAGGATTGTTAATTTTGTTTTTTTTCCTGACTGTTAACTGACACTCGTTAACTGGTCATTAACCATTAACCGACAATATTGTTAAATTAGAATTAAATTAAATTAAATCAGAATGGATAGGAGTCTGTGACCCATTAAAATGTCAATATTTGTTTTCCAGGGGTTCAGTTTTACATGCGCAAATAGCATGGAGGATTCACATATTGTCACATCACGCACCTGCAGCGCTTCTGTGAACGGAGGAAAACAGAACAACTGTATATATATATAAAAGGAATAAATAGGCCTATATGTGAAATATATTTCACTTAAATAATTAACAGATTAACAAAACAAAACACTGTGAGACAAGTAGTATATGCTGAGTTTTGGTACATTTTTGTGACGCGCTCCAAAAACAAGTTGCAGAAACGAAACCGAGAAAGCAGAAAGCTCAAGTTTTTATTTTTACAAAAGTAAAATGTTTTGTTTTTTATTGTAAGTGTTCACAAACGCAAACCCTTTTCAGTTTTGAATGATGTCTTACTCTTATCTGTATAAATGACAGAGTATTTTAAGTTGTTTCCGCTATTAAAGGAAAAAACAGTTTTTGGTTCTGGGAACGTTTGTACATTACATTAATTAATGTAACATTACAGTAACATTACATTTATTTCTTACCACTAAATTAGTGGGGTGTGCTTCTTTCTTTTGGTCGGTAAACAAAAACTTCTCAGTTAACATCATGCTGTCTTCAATTACGTGTCAAATCTTTCTGAAATCACACTTCACACTCGTGTATATATATAGTAGGCTATGTGAAGTAGGCTATGTGAGCCCAATGGTGGTTTCTCTTTCAGTTTTGCTTTAAATGAATATTAAAAACAGTTTAGAATAATACTAAAATAACACTGGTCTGTAGGGGCTTTGAGCTGAAGCACGAGACTGTGTGATGTGACCGAACCAGTACTGTCAAAGTTTCCAAGGGCATAAACACAGAGATTATCATAGGCTATGAAGGACTCTGTTCACAAAAGGAGTTACTTTAAAATTGAGTGGAGGATACATGTATCTTAGTTAGTATATGTGCTAAAAATAATAATAAACTCACCAGTCTGAGATAGATTATACAGCAACGCTCTTTAATCATCTCACTCACACTGCAACACAGATTTCTCACGCTGCATCGAAAACGCTCAGGAAATTGGAGTTTGAATCACATTCAAAGCAAATCGATGCTTGACTCACTATGAAGTGACCTGCACCAGCATCGTCTGGATCAGTCTGCCGACTGCAGACTTGACATTTAATGAGCCGACATGCAGAGTGTCGGAGCTGATTTAACCTCACCGCTGCTCTTCACTCTTCACTGTTTGATTCTCTGTGCATCACAAATCTTTGTTGTTATGCACCAAATCTTTTATGGAGTCTTTATCCATAATGGTCTATTCAGTTAGGTCAGTTTGAAAATCGGTGTTTCTGCAGAGAACACGTGAAATGCTTCTTCCTGGCTTTTGATAGTGAGTCACTTTTTTTTTTCTTTTAGAGGCTTCTTTAAAATGAACCCAATGAGGAGATGCAGCGATGCCTTTTGAGTGTTGTGTGTCCTTCATAAATGTCCAAATTACTTGTTTTTTTGTTTTTACCTTTAATGAAACAAATATTTGATTTTTCCCGTCTCTCTCTGTTAGATTGTTGTGCCGAGAGGTCCGGTCCAGGCCAAGGGTCTTCTTCTGTCCTGCATTGAAGATAAGAACCCCTGCATCTTCTTTGAGCCCAAAATCCTGTACAGAGCAGCAGGTGAGAGATCATAGAACAGTCACAATGGGATTATGGGTAGCTGACATGAGATACTTGATGTTTGAAGTCTGCAAGGAACCGGTCCTTCAGCGTGACATGCTTTACTCTAAAATGAATTAAAACTGCATTTTGCAAATTCTTATGCATGCAAAAAAACACTATATATAAAGGCTAATGCTTTATGTATTTGAAGAGTGGAGAAAAGAGTGTTTAGTCTAGCATTTGTCATTAAATCACAGGCAATACGGTCTTAAATAGTCTGTGCAAAGCACTTCATCTTTAATAACATGAGATTTTGGCCAAATGACAGAAAAAAATGATCTTCCACATAGCTACAGTAAAATTTGCAAACTGTAAGTTGATGAAAGCGATGCACTTTCTGAATACAAAACATATGTGACCCGTGCTGGCAAAATGAGTCGCATTGAGCAAATTTTCAAAAATGAGTTATTGTTATTTTCACTTTCTCAATTAAAAAAAAAAAAAAAAAAACTTCAAAATGATGTATGATTTGTTGGAATCAGAGAACAAATGACTGAGCTACACCTGTTTGAAGTCGATAGAGTCAGCAAAGTCAATTGAGAAAAATCGAGTTAAAGTTTTCTGAAGGCTCCAAAACAAAATCACCTAGCAACCATACCTTAAAATCCCTCTTAATAACACACACCTCGTCAAAACCAAATATCTATAGGAAAAATATATATTCCACTATTTCTCCCCTCA
This sequence comes from Ctenopharyngodon idella, assembly GCF_019924925.1. Taxonomy (NCBI): domain Eukaryota; kingdom Metazoa; phylum Chordata; class Actinopteri; order Cypriniformes; family Xenocyprididae; genus Ctenopharyngodon; species Ctenopharyngodon idella. Next base: position 4,745,562 of record NC_067235.1, on the reverse strand, counting down.
ATATTTTACTTTAATATTTTGAAGTACTGTAATTCTGTGTATGTATCGGGATTGCACGCTGTCTGAGGCGTCTTTGTGTGCGTGCTTCGGATCTGTCAGTCAGCGCGAGTAAGATCGATTTGTTTACATCATCATGAGTTTGAAAATCACATTTCATTGGTTCAGATTCATGCTATCACAAAGTTGGAAAGCTGCGCTTTAAAACGATACTAAACTTGTGCTGAGGGGAAGCACAAGTGGTGAAGCGAACAGAGAAAAACTGCATTTTTCATGGTCAGAGGAAAGGTACTCCTCAGAAAACATACAAATAAAGATAGTTTTAGATGTTTAATTGCCGTTTTTAGCAATGGGATCACTAGACGAGGGCTTAATGAACTAATTTTTGTGAACCTCAATTTCAACCAAAATCGACATTTTTGACTTGTTTTGCCTGTAGCTCGAAATTAGCCTGTGCGCATTCCAACTCCTTTTGCCAGCATGGGTCGCATATATGTCCGACATTCGCTGGTCAAAAACCTCATAACTCCATTTGAGCTTGATTTTAACATGATAAAAATAATAATATAATGACACATGCAAGTGTCTGGCCATATATAAAGCCAATATTAACTTTAAAAACACAGTGTTTAATTACTTAAAAAATAGTGGTTTTTTTCCATTTCCTGAAAAGTCGCGGTTTTAGACATATATGGTTTCTGCCCGACAGTGATGATATGTTCCAGACAGGTTGATGGGTCAATGTTTGTTTGATCTGAAATCTACTGACATTGTTAGTACACATATATTTTGTGGATTTTGAGTAATATTATGTACAATAATGTTATTTGTGTAATGTAAAAAACAGGGGTTGAATAGTGAAACTGAAACACTGGCCAATATAGTGTTGAGGGTTTCACGTCAATATATACACACAGCCTGGTTTACATTCCATCAGTAAGAGCATGAAGGTTGAAGAGTGTGAAGGTTGAATTAGCAGAGCAATAGCACAGCTGTACATGAAATATTGCTATCAATACAACATAATAGGAAACATTTCAGAGTTCAAAAGAGGACAAATTGTTGGTGTGTCTCTCGCTGGCTCCTCTGTGACCAGGACAGCAAGTCTTTGTGGTGTATCGAGAGCTATGGTATCCAGGGTAATGTCGACATACCACCACATAAAATGAACCACATCCAACAGGAGTAAGTGTTGACGCAAGCGGAAGCTGTCTGAAAGGGATGTGCAGGTACTAACCCACATAAAACCACAGCTGCCCAACTCACTGCAGAATTAAATGCGCACCTTGACTTTCCTGTTTCCACCAAAACTGTTCGTCAGGAGCTCCACAGAGTCAATATTCATGATTGGGCTGCTATAGCCAAACCTTTGGTCACTCGTGCCAGTGCCAATTGTCGGTTTCATTGGTGCCAGCAGTGCAAATCTTGGGCTGTGGACAATGTGAAACATGTATTGTTCTCTGATGAATCCACCTTCACTGTCTTTCCCACATCCGTGGGAGTTACGGTGGAGAAGAAGCCCCAAAGAGGCTCAACACCGACTGTTGCGTGCCAAGAGTGAAGTACGGTGGATCAGTGATGGTTTGGGCTGCAATATCATGGCATTCCCTACTGTGGTTGGTGGGTGCGTCACTGCCAAAGACTACCAAACCATTCTGGAAGACCATGTGCACCTAATGGTTTAAACATTGTACACTGAAGGGGTTGCCGTGTATCAGCATGATAATGCACCAATACACAGAGCAAGACTTGTGACAGAATGGTTGGATGAGCATTAAAGTGAAGTTGATCAAATCGCATGGCCTGCACAGTCATCAGATCTGAATATCAGAAAACATTTTCCTCCACCAGCATCACATAGTGACCTGGCCATTGTTCTGGAAGAGGAAAGGCTCAAAATCCCTTTGGCCACTGTGAAGGGCTTGTATCTGTCATTCTCAAGACGAATTGATGCTGTATTGGCCGCAAAAGGAAGCCCTACACCATACTAATAAATTATTGTATTGTCCATCCACTGTATTTATGCATTATATTGGCCTTTGGAGACCTTGCTCACTATTTATATCAGTGTCTTCATTGACCATTGAATGCTTCATCTACTAATGAAAACTTAAAACATAAAAAAAGACGTGAAATATAATACAGACCTGTCAAACAGGAAAGTGAAGAATGAGCTGCAATGGATATTAACCAAAAAGATGTGGACTTTTTATTCTGAAGAAATAACCAATTAAATAAATACTTTTGTTAGTAGTTTCATTGCCTGTACAGTCAGTCAGTGGTATTAATTTATCTAGTAAATGGATGTTTCAGCTCCCGTCTTACCTGTTCATATATCAGTGTGGTCTTTTGAGTGTTTTGATATTTCAAACAGATTGTTGAACAACTGAATGGTCTTAATATTGCTTGATGCTTTGCAGCTGTTGACTGAAGACATGCGGTTTCTCATTTCTCTCTCTCATTGCCATACATTGTACATGTTTTTCTATGGTATGGCTCCATTTCAGTCAAATGCTTTAGTGCACAATGTTTCTCTCACAAGTGATGAGAGCAATGTGGAGAGGATTTATTGAAGTCGGCATTAAATGAAAATTCACCCTATTTATTTTCCAAATCCATGTTATAGATCTTATTGTAAACGATTCATCCATGCATATGTTTTTTGACCTCGTAATTGCTTAATCAAATGTCATAACTGGAACTTCCAGTGAAACAGAAGACTTTACTCTGGTGACGTATGCAGGACTTCTCCAATCATTTAGTGCTCTTAAACCCCTGCAAGCTCACATTCATCTGCATACACTTTTGAGGGCCATGCCCACATCTAAACATCCAATCAACAACGGATGCATAGAATCAAGTCCCGCCCTATATTTTTTTTCTTTTTGATAATCTCTTACACTCGGATGTACGTCACAATATGGGAGAAAAGATCCGATACATTGCGACAATCATTTTATAATCATGACATTCACAAGACATTACTTTGGACTCAAAATGGTCTTCCTGTAAAGAGCAAATCAGACACCATCTCTTGGTTTCTTCAAGGTAGTTTTTGTTGCTTTCAAATATATATATTAAAAATTATTTACAATTTACATTTAAAAAAAAAAAAATCCAAATAAACTGTTTGTCCGTGATGTACCGTCTTGATTGCTTTTATGCTACAATCTTTTTGCTCATCATGTGACTAATTACTCTGAGGTCTTAGGATCAGGAAAGTGACATCATTAAAACACTAATTGCCTGATGAAACTACATGAAAACACAATCTCAATTCTTTTCTAGTGGCGATTCTGATCTGTTATGTCAAAGAAAAGCCTCCAGAACACATCTGTTATAATACAATGAATAATTGCTGTTTTTATATGTAGCATATGAAAATATTTTGGATAAATACAGGGTTACTTTTGAATAGATATCAGTCTTTTTTCCACATAATGTAATTACAGCATCTTCCATCTGGGGTTAAACTAACCACAGCCAAAACTAACCAGCCGCATGTTAAGCCATTGGTTAGGAGAAGAATTTTTGGTGCAGTTTAAAGCATAAGTAAGTGTGGCTCTAAACGGCATAATCCTCATATCCAAAAAAACGGTTAAATAATGAAATAAAGAGTGGAAAAAGAAAATTGATGCAGTTTTAAGGAAGCCAATGCAAGTGTGGTTTGCCATGAGGATTAGTGCATATTTATCTCCCGATGGATCGCTTTAGATCTGCTCTCTGTCTGTCTTCATGTTCTCTTGAAAATCTGACTTATGTGTCTCTCAAGAATTTTGTTGAATGACTTTAATTTCCTGATTGAACATTGGAGCTTGTTTTAGGATCTTTGGCTCTTTATCATTATTTAGTTTTAATTTTAGACCGGTGCTTTTCTTTTTTTCATGCGGTTATTCTTACATGTGGGAATAAATCCTTCAGACATTCAGTTTGTATAAATCTTGATTTGAAAAACATTATACATTAATGGTAATGTGGAATTTTCCAATTTCCACCTTGTCTTTTTTTTGAATCTGTCATTATTGCCAACATTGACTTTAATGTGATAAATTGTAACTCCTGCAAGTTTAGTTGGCCTTAAAAATGGTTTTGATTTATTACTTGGTATTTAGAAGTTCACATCACCTTATGTGTAAATTTAGATTGAATTTTCTGAAGTATGTTAGTGGTTAGGATGTTAATCGTCCATGTGAAGTTGACTTTTGCAGTACTAGGGTGTTGTGGGTGGTTGCCAAGGGTGTTGCTATGTGGTGCCCTTAAGGATTTAGCATGTGACACTGTGGTTGCTAGGGTGTTCTCCTTAGTCAAACCCCAAGACTCTGTCTAGTTGTGTTTAGAGAGTTTTAGCATTGTGTCAAAAACACACCCATAATAGTCAGCAATGTTGTCTACACTGCAAGCGTGTAATGCTGCTACACCTCTTTGGAAATATGATATCTATATAAGGTATCTTTCATGTTTTTAGCATAAACGTATATCTTTCTCCATCTCTGAATTTAGGTTTTTATTAAAGAGTGGTTTTACCATTAAATCTAGCAGTATTTTTAAATGATAGAGTGTGTGTCCACTGGAAACACATATCAGGCATCCAACAACCTACCGCTCGAAAGAATCTGGATCATTAGTGATGCATTTTTACTAGACTTCATCAATCACTTGAACCCTGGGGTAAAACCTCCCAACCACAAATCGGTGAGCTCAGCCTGAACCGCTCCAACATTCACTGCGATCAATAGCTATCAATCTTTTTTTTTTTTTTTAAATATGTAAATTGAGTGTGATGCATAGCAATATATATATATATATATTATATATATTTTTTTTTTTTGGCTGCAAGATTCTTGCTGATGTTGGGATCAAGAAACAGGCTGTGAATAAACGTTGGGGTCACTGTCAATAGAAAGTGAATTCATTTGTTCTTTGCAACTGAACAGACACCTTAGATTGGACAAGCTTGCTACAAATAGCAGCTGTAGTAAATTTACATTATTATAATAATACATGCATAGGGGTTTAACGGATCGTAGTTGATCTGTGATCCGTATGGCCCAGGCCCCATGATTCGGGACGTATGTGATTCTCAGATTAGTTGCAAAGTTTAACCACCATATAGTGAAAGTTTATTATTTGCATGTCAAGCGATTTTAAACCATTCAAGTGCAAGAAGAGGCGAAAGAGTACTCAACTCAGTACTCGCACGCTGTTTTTTTTTTTTTTTTTTTGTGCACACAGAGCCGCGTTTCAGACAGCGAGTGAACACAGAATTGAGTTCTCTTTGAGTTCTCTTTTGCGTGTCCTTGTGCTTGAATGGACACATACACACGCAACATTATCTCAAAATACCTATCTTGGCAAGTATTCTTGTAAACACAGTCAGTTATGTCTTAAAGGATTAGTTCATATTCAAATGAAAATTACCCCAAGCTTTACTCACCCTCAAGCCATCCTAGGTGTATATGACTTTCTTTTTTCTGATGAACACAATCAGAGAAAGATTAATAAATATTCTGACGTATCCGAGCTTTATAATGGCAGTGAGCGGGATCAACGAGTATGAGCTGAAGAAAGTGCCTCCATCCATCATAAACATACTCCACACGGCTCCGGGGGGTTAATAAAGGCCTTCTGACGCAAAGCGATGTGTTTGTGTAAAAAACGTATTCAAGTTACGAAAAAAGTGTAAATGACCATCGCGTCAGTTACACTTTTTCCGTAAGTTGAATAGGGAAGGCGTAGGACGTAGCGTAAGCTTTTTGAACTGCGAGAGTTTTACACTTTCTTCGTAAGTTGAATACAGTAGGTGGTCTAGCGGAAGCTAGACATTTTACTTCATAACTTGTTTAAATATGGATATTTTTTACACAAATGCATCGCTTCGCTTTAGAAGGCCTTTATTAACCCCCCGGAGCCGTGTGGAGTACATGTTTATGATAGATAGATGTGGATGGATACTCGTTGATCCTGCTCACTGCCATTTTATAAAGCTCGGATGCGTCAGGATATTTATTAATATATCCGATTGTGTTCATCAGAAAGAAGAAAGTCATACACCTAGGATGGCTTAAGGGGGAGTAAAGCTTGGGGTAATTTTCATTTGAGAGTGAACTAATCCTTTAAGTGAAAGTAAACAGTTGAGAAATCAAATTTGTATCATTAAATTGGATCCGTGCATTAGGTCTTAAAGTGACGGCAACCTATGTCTGGTCATTAATGTTAGTTTTTGCTATAAAATTTTTGATGTGGTATTGAAGAAGTACTTAAAGTGTTCAAGTAATAAATGGGAAGCAAAGTTACATTTTTTTTTTTTTTGCTGTTACAAGAGTTCACAACAGGTGCTTAGTGCCCTCACTTGACCGTTATAATTAGATAAATTCATTACATCACATCATTTCTCTCCTGTTTATTTAACTCTGAAATAATATTCGACCAAGGCTTTTCCCTCTTTTAAAATAGGTATTGACAACAACTAGGAAACAATGTTGTTACTCATAATTTCAAGGTAATGTCATCTCTAAACTGGACTAATTTGGCCAGTCATGCTTAAAGTACGAGTGGCCAATAATAAAGGGAGTTTTGGGCTTTGTGTACAAAAAAAGAATAGCCAACAGTTAGTGTGTAATAATACAACAATGTCACTCTTGTATTCTTATTGCAGACCCTGTTTTGATTTCAAGTAAATGGAGCAAATGGAGTCGATATCCTGGAACTGAACACCCTTACATTTAGGGATTATAAGCATCTTCTGCTTAGTAACTCTACACGTCGTGGATATTAAGCACAGTAGTAATGTTTAAGGAGACCTTTCAGTCACCTCAATTGCAACATCTTGACAGCGTTTCATTTCTTGCCTTTGACCTGTATGTAAAAATGTTTTATTGCTATACTGGTTTATGTTATCCTGCGATTACTATTATCAGATGTGCTGCAGGCAAACTACAATACAAAAAATCCTGGAGTAGCTTGCTGTGTGTATAGCTGCTAAGCATTACTTCAGTGTTTAGAGCCAGTTTAAAGAACAAGATGGTTTTTATTAACCTGTTGGCCAAAAGCCTATGAGACTCAGTAAAGCTTTCTAACCACAACACTACTGAGACATCATGAAATGAACTGCTATTGAAGCAATGTTAAGAATAATTGTAAGCAAGTACAAGCAGTTTTCAAAAATAATTGCATTTGCCAAAAAAGTGAGGTACTTTTAAAAGTATTCCACTTTTAATAATAAAAGAACTGGAATACTTCGTCCAAAGTGCGTGTGAAACAATAAAAGCGTTCAGTCTTAGCCCTTCCTGGTTTTCCAAAGAAAGTTTTTACTTAAAGTACAAGCAAAAAATAAACACTTACTGGTACAGAAAAGATCATATGGAATTTTTCACGAACCTCTGTTTCTAATTCTGAGCAAAAGTACAGTCCTAAATCAACTTCAACAACTTTCAACAAAATTACTTTAAACCTCATTGTCAAAGCAGCAAGATTTCCCAGAAGTCGGCAAAGACAATGACTTCAATGAGCATATAAACTGGGATGAGGAAAATGGCTCTAATTAAACATAATTTAACAATAAAGATAATTCAGCATTTAGGAACAAAAACAAAACCTCGTGAGATATGACAACTGTGAAATGTTCTTTCTGTATTCATGCTATTAGGTGAGACAAAAACCTTTCTTTAGCTAGTTTATCTTGTTTCGTCCAGCCTTGCAAAACTCACCCTGCAACTTGCACATCTATCCAACGCCAAAGAAAAGGCAGGTCTTATTCCTTACGTTTCCCCAATACTGCATCTATGAACATCCCATATTCATCAACTCTTGCCCTCTGCCCATTCATCTCAATGCTCAAAAGCCCCATTCTACTGATAAACCTCTCTGGCCAGCTAGAAGACACTTGCAGTGTTGCCGTCTGGAGAAGACTGAAGCCTGGGCGAGTAGTTAAGATCTGAATGGAAGGGTTTCAACTCATCCTGTCACCAAACATCATGCAACCATTTTGTTTCATGTCCTCAGATATGTCCTCAGACTTTTATTCTCCCTTTTTCCTACAGCAATTGAGCAATATAACAGTTTCTTCCAGAGTTTATGGATTTAATCCTAACCTTATAAAGTCAACTGTCACGTTTGATTGAAGGCCTCTAAATGATCAACATGATCAAAACTTTGCTGAAAAACCTGTTACACACAATCTACTATATGCTTTCTGTCATCTAAATGATAGTTTATATTTTTTTTAAGCAAATAAAAAGCGTTTTAGTGTAATTGTAAAAACGTCCACCTTCATGTGTCTTTTTGCTGTGAAATAGTAAAAAGTAAACATAAGAATTACTTTTATATTGTTAGTAATATTTCAAAATGAACACTTGCTGGACTGAAGCAACTTATTTAACATTTTACATTACAAGCTATCAGAATTTTATCTTTCTTTTTGGCCGTATAAATGTCAGCATCTGCACCAAATTTCATATTTTTGCTCAGTTCGGGCCTCTGAATAAAACTGAAGAGTTTTTCCTCCTCTACTTTGACTGTATCGTACTATATGAGCCATAAAAGCCTGATGTATCAAATATGACACTAAGCAAAAAAACAAACTTTTTTTTTTTGGGAATTTTATTATTATTTATTAGCTATTTATTACATATTTTGTCTAAACTGTTCAGTTTAAAAAAAAAAAAGATTTCTTTAGTAACACTTTACATTTAAGGTGTCATTTGTAAACATTAGTTTATGTATTAACATGAACTAACAAAAAGCAATACATTTGTTACAGTATTTATTAATCTTAACATTAATGCAAATATAACTTCATTGTTTGTTCATGTTAGATCAAAGTGCATTAACTAATGTTAACAAATACAACTTTTGATTTTAAATGTATTAGTAAATGTTGATATTAACATTAACTAAGATTAATAAATGCTGTAGAAGTGCAGTTCATTCTTAGTTAACTAATGTAGTTAACTAATGTTAATAATTGAACCTTGTTGTACCAAGTGTTACCATTTCTTCTTTTTTTTATTTCATGTGTCAGGCTTTACAGGGTGAATGTGTGACTTATCTTTATAGGGTGATGTGTAATCTGTCATTTTATTTTGCAGTGGAGCAAGTGCCCACAGAAGCCTATTACATCCCTCTCTCCCAAGCCGAGGTCCTGCAGGAGGGCACTGATCTCACACTGGTGGCGTGGGGAACACAGGTACGTTTGTAAGAACTCATCCTGTGTTCACCATCAGATTATGATTTCAAAAGCTCTCTGGGTGTCCTGAAGCTCAGCTCAGACACTCCACAGGCTTATCCTGCTCAATGACTGATGTACCTTATGACAAAGTGCAGAGAGAAATCATGGGTCATGGGAAAACAAGGACTTTCAAGGCTTGTTTCTAATTGACGATAGTGTTCTTTTTCTTTTTTTTCTGGGAGATAAATGAAATATTTATGATATGCATTACTGTTCAGAAGTTTGGGGTCAGAAAGAAATTCTAGCTTTATTCTGCAAGGATGCATTAAATTATCAAAAGTGACAGTAAAGACATTCATAATGTAACAAAAGATTTCCATTTAAAATAAATGCTGTTCTTTTGAACTTACTATTCAAGTCGCATTTTAACAGACTTCAGACTTGTCTCGGACTCGACCTGAAATGACTTCAGACTTGACTCGACACAAAAGACTTGTGTTGTTTTTAAAATATTCACAAGTCTTTTGTCCTTAACTACTGATATAATAAAGAATTTGTGTTGTGTTTGAATGGTTTTATAATACCTGTGTCACAGATATTTCCCTACGTGTCGTGGTTGATCGGACTCTTGTCATAGAGTTTGATTACATGTCCTTTATTGCGCGTAAACTCCGAAATGTCATAAGAGTCCCATGAAACATGACGGGATACACTGTGCCATATGTTCTTTCGTTTGGGTTTATTATCATGTCAGATCAGCTAGATGCACAGAGTCCGGGAAAACAATTAAAGACGCCGAAATGACAACATCAAATTTTATGAGACATCGTATCCACAAAGGTTAGTCACATTAACTCACACAGCTAGCTATTATACTGTGGTGAAGCTGCATGGCTAATTTGGATTGCCAGCCTGTTAAAATATGAACAAAAATAAAAATAAATAAAAATCAAGCCTTTAAACCTAACGTTTTATTAATCTTTTAGTAGTATATGCAGCTTTTCTCTTTCTTAATGTGTGTCCATAAGAGAGAGATAGAAAGAGATGTTAATCCATTTATTACGTAAAGCTCATATTTTAAGGTATCACAAACACCATGCGTACAGTTTTCTATGGACATTCTTAAACATTCCGAGGTTTGATATTTTCTGATAATGACTGTCATCAATAATAATGAAGCTGTATAACAAACTGCTGTATAACAAACAGACTCACATCTTAGGACCTTTATTACAAACAAAACAGATGATAGAAAGATCATATTATTTTGTCTATATAATACAACTAGGATAAAAAAAATAGGATTTGAGTATGAGAATTTTTTTTTTTTTTTTTCAATGACTCGAGACTCGACTCGGACTCGTGACAAAAGACTCCAGACTTGACTCAGACTCCAGTGATAAAGACTTCAGACTTGACTCGGACTCCAGCTTAAAAGACTCATGAACATCTCTGATCACGACTGTTTTCAACATTGATAATACTAAGAAATATTATTTGAGCAGCAAATCAGCATATTAGAATGATTTCTGAAGGATCATGTGACACTGAAGACTGGGGTAATGATGCTGAAAACTCAGTTTTTATCACAGAAATAAATTACATTTTAAAATATATACACATAGAAAACCATTGTAATAATATTTCACAATATTACTGTTTTTACTGTATTTTTTATCAAATTAATGCAGCCTTGATGAGACTTATGAAACATAAAAAAAACTTACTGACCCCAGACTTTTGAACAGTATTGTATTCACTATTATTATGTTGCTCCATACATTGTTTTAAACATTTTAAATGTACTTAATATAATTTTGTATAATTTTTTTCTTTTCATTATTAAGTCACGTTTATTAGCTGTGCCAGTCTGAACACAAACAGAACCTCAACACTGGCTGGAGAGGCACTGAAACTGCAGCCAACAATAGGACCAAGTGTCATAACTTAGTCTTTAGCGTTAACTGTGAGTTAACATTTGACCGTTGGGTTGCAGATACATGTTATGAGGGAAGTGGCTGCCATGGCACAGGAAAAGCTGGGTGTCTCCTGTGAGCTTATTGACCTTCAGACCATTTTGCCTTGGGACTCAGAGACCGTTTGCAAGGTATGATGTGAACACACATGTTTGCAGAGTTATTTCTTCTTAATGGGATAGTTTACCCACAATTAAAAATTGTCATGTAGGAGATATTTTCTGGAAGCTGCTCTTTTCTAAACAATGAAAGTGAAAGGTTGTTTGGGCTCTTGAACTCTAAAAAGGACCAAAAAAAGTAGAAGTATCATTCCTATTTATGCTCTATGTAGGAGAAAACCTTCAGCTAATAATAACTAAAATAAGGTTTCAGTTTCCAAATTTCTATTTCAGTTTAGTTAGTTAGTTTATTGTCCTTTTCAGGAAATTTGTCTTGGACTCAAAGCTGCAAAACATACAACACTCGACAACAGCATGGTCTCTTTTCTTACTTTGTTAATGTTTTTAATGAAGTTCTAGGGTTTTGTGTAAAAAAAAAAAAAAAAAAAAAAAAAAAAAGACTCTAAATTATTATGATTGTTATTATTATATAAGTTATAAATTATTATATAAGTTGCATACATTTTTTTTTTTTTTTTTTTTTCATTTTATGTGAAATATATATTTTCCAAAGCATATTTTACTCTAAAACTGTGATAAAATCAAAGCCTAAACAAGTTGTTCCAAATTTGAGGTTGATATCTCAAAAAATGAGCTTTCAGTAAGATTTTGTTTAGGTGCAGAACCAGACAAATGAAATTCACTTAGATGAAATTCACTTCCCATTCGTTTCCAATGCAGTCAATTTTGTGACTTTTTTTCAGGACCATTTAACCTTTTCAAATAATGTCCACGATTTTTTTTCCCTTTGTGTTCAAATAGCAAGTGCCAAAACCGTTACCAAGTTTTGTAAAAAGTTCTAACCAAACATAAACCAAAGTGTACCATTTTTCAAAAATGACCGAACAGCACCAGAGGGTTAAGTTCAATGCCGAACCCAACAAACTAGTGTTTAAAGATTTATGGGCCCGTCACAAAACTGTAATGTCATGACAAAATATCTATCAAATTAGAGTTGTAATATTGCTGTAATATTGGTGGCACTTTTCATTGTATGGTAATCTCCCAAATAGAACTGCTGATACAAAATGTAATTGTTCTGACAGGAGCAGTGGAATAGAGTAGCATGTCTTACTGAATCTTTGCAGTAGATTATTGTTTTGGCAGTGTGATCAGGGAGGAGATGTAGATTCTCTTGGGTTGTTTGTTGGAAAGAAGCTCCTTAAATAAACATTAAACCCATTAAACTGCCTCCATGAAACTCAATAGTGTGTTTACAGTAAAGCACTACACACTGTTCACCCTTCTGTTCAGAAGCCGCATGGGAGAATTTCACCCTTGAAATAATTTGTTTGACTTTTCTCTAACAATTTGTACCATATCTCCTTTATTCGCTGCACACGTGTGCTGTTAGTGTTTGGATGTTTGTGATTTTTCTTTTTCTTTCATGAATGTGTGAACCACATGTATAGTTCATTACATTAAAGGATTAGTTCACTTAAGAATTAAAATTTCCTGATAATTTACTCACCCCCATGTCATCCAAGATGTTTATGTCTTTCTTTCTTCAGTCAAAAAGAAATTAAGGTTTTTGAGGAAAACATTCCAGGATTTTTTTCTCCACATAGTGGACTTCACTGGGGTTCAACAGGTTGAAGGTCCAAATTTCAGTTTCAGTGCAGCTTCAAAGGGCTCTACACGATCCCAGACGAGGAATAAGGGTAAAACCATCGGTCATTTTCTAGAAAAAATAAAAATGTATATACTTTTTAACCACAAATGCTTGTCTTGCACTGCTCTGCGATGCACCACGCATTACGTAATCACATTGGAAAGGTCACGTAGGCGGAAGTATCGATCCAGTGTCTACAAAACGAACTCGCAAAGACTAAGTCAAACGGCCTTTACACAAATGATAAAACAATGATGTCCAACGATTTTGAAGTTGGAGGAGAAAATGAGATGGAGTTTTTCACCCTACAGCGGTACTTCCGCCTACATCACGCGTGACCTTTCACATAATGCGTGGCGCATCAGAGTTAATGCAAGACAAGCATTTGTGGTTAAAAATGTATACATTTTTATTTTTTTCTAGAAAATGACTGATGGTTTCTCTAGATAAGACCCTTATTCCTCGTCTGGGATCATGTAGAGCTCTTTAAAGCTGCACTGAAACTGACATTTGGACCTTCAACCCGTTGAACCCCAGTGAAGTCCACTATATGGAGAAAAATCCTGGAATGTTTTCCTCAAAAACCTTAATTTCTTTTCGACTGCAGAAAGAAAGACATAAACATCTTGGATGACATGTTGGTGAGTAAATTATCAGGAAATTAATTCTGAAGTGAACTAATTCTTTAACTGTAGACATGATCTGTTAACAAACGCAGTAACACAATAGCTGCTGTTTTATTTCAAACCGTACAAACTTTGTTTAAAAGTCTGCGTTTTGCTGTCTTTACAATAAGTACCATATGGTTTGCTAATCTATTGCAGTGGCATTCATGTCAAGTGTTCAAATGCTCTTGAGGCCACAGTATATCACACTCATGTGGCATTATTTGGTAGCAGTGTAGAGTAACTTTGTAATTAAACAATTTGCAATGAAATGGAAAAACTGAAGCAATTGAGGAATATGGTTCGTTCATGACCCAAGAAAATGCAGTTGTGTTCTATTAACTTCAATAAATTCAATATCAAAGTGCAGAGCAGAAACATTTTGAATCCAGATGTGCATTGAGCTTTACTAAAAGAAGCAAACAAACATGCATGTCTCTGAATGCTCATTGTGTTTGTTGTTGTTGTGGGACAAACCGATGAACACATTTTAGTAAATAAAGATGTAAAACACAGACCAGTATTTGAAGGTTTATGATCAATGTAAAATGTACTTATAAAAAAGTAAAAAGGCACAAAACAAAGCTTGTTTTGTACCATGTTTGTTCATTTGACTTGGATATGTATGTGTAATGTCTCAGTGAATAGGAATAAAAAACAGAAAAACAAATGTGTACTACTTGCATCCTCACACAGCATGTGTATGTTTTGCAGAAGATTTGAAATATGGCAGATATACACTGTAACACTCAATAAGTTCAGAATCCTCAAAACATTTGAGGAAACTTATTACCTCAAAACATTTAAACTAACTTTTTTTTTTTTTTTTAGTTAGTAGTTAGTTAGTAGAACTTAGTAGAACTTAACATTTTTGTGACAAGCGGAGCAAGGCCAGTGTGGTGCACGGGTGTCTCTCATTAACAATCAGGTCACCAGCATCCCTTCACTCCCACAGTTCTCAGCCCCGCCCAACTCATCATACATACGGTTCATTTACATAAACATCACATTCAGATCTTGGTTAAACGTTCGATAGCAAATAACACGTGCTGTTATAACAATCAAAGAGACTGTCATTATATACTTGCATGTATATAATCAAACAACATACAGCATATATGGTCTTAAAAGTTTTGCAGCCTATCCTCAACCTAACCACAGGCTCTACTCTTCACCACAACCCTAAAACTAACATAACAGAACCTGTAAATCCCAACATTACACAACATTAAACACTAACTTATGTCTCCCTATCATCCCCTTGGAATTATAAGGTTCTATCTGACATTTTTGTCAAAATTGAGTTATTCACATATTCATATTCTGTGACAACTTATTTATATTATGTGATGTTTCTTTGTGAAGTTTTTTTCATTATGTGAAGTTAAGTACATTTTGGTACTTTTTTTAGAAAACAAAAAGGTTCTATCTACAAAGTTTGTTCTATAAGGTTCTATCTGCGTGAGCCAATCAGCACTTCGAATGCACACACAAGGACCAATCAGGATCAGCGTTCTTTGTCATGTTGCCGCGATAGCGGAAGAGAGCCCAGAAAAATGCTAAATCGGTGAAGTGTCTTAAGGTGTGGTAACTGTAGTATAAGTGGAATAATTGACTCCGGGCTGTTGAATTTTTAGAAAATAATGCACACCCGAGGTGGTAATGAGGCCACGATGCGAAGCAGAGCACACCCGGTAATGCACACTCCGCTTCACGTCGTGGCCTCATTACCACCTCTTATACTACTACATAATATTATTACACTGTTTAAAATAAATGTCATTTTTTACAAGAAATAAACAAATAGACACATTTTTATTTAGTAGTATACTGTATGTAATGTACATATAAATAACATTCATAAAAATAACATTCATAACAATTTCAAACATGTCTATTTTTGTACATTCGGTTGTGGCTGATGAGTATTATTTATGCAGTGATTATGAGTAATATTCCATTTTATGCACTGAAACTTTATTGTACACAAGTACAAGTAAATTAGTCATGACCGTTATCAATTAACTACAATAAACATGTAGAAAATCCATATTTGAGTGCTCTACTGTTCATAAGTGGGTGGATGTTTTTTGAAAGTCTCTTCTGCTCATCAAGCCTGCATTTATTTGATCAAAAATACAGTAAAAACTGTAAATTTGTGAAATATTATTACAATATAAAATAACTGTTTTCTATGTGAATATATTGTAAACTGTAATTTATTCCTGTGATCAAAGCTGAATTTTCAGCATCATTACTCCAGTCTTCAGTGTCACATGATCCTTCAGAAATAATTCTAATATGATGATTTGCTGCTCAAGAATTTCAAGAATCAGCATTTTTTTGAAACAGAAAACTTTTTTTGACATTATAAATGTATTTACTCTCACTTATTAGCAACTTAATGCACCTTTTACTGAATAAAAGTATTAATTCTTTCAAATAAGAAAGTCTTACTGACCCTAAACTTTTGAACAGTAGTATATGACACAGATACCTATCAACACCACTAGATGTCCTAATAAGAGTTTCAGTTTTAACTTTAGGACTCAAAAGCTTTAGAAGTCACTGGAAGATGTCCAGAGCCTTTTGGATTGTGATTTGATTCATTGTTAGTCCATGATTAATGATGATTGATTAATACTTTGTGGAGAAATCTCATGAAGAAATGCTTCTGCCTTCTTTCACCCCCAAAATGAAAAAGAAAGTCAGAAATTGTTTTGCATAGAGAAGAAATCAAGCCTACTTTAGCACCATTAAGACTCTTTGTATTGTAATTCTATTTTCATGACAGCGAAGCACCAAAATCCCCACAAATGAAGAAAAAAGCAGTGAAATACAGTTATGAAAATGATCTTGGATGCAATGATTTAATTTATTTATTTTGTAATTCAGCATAAATTAAATTCAGTACAACAAATACTGTCCACATTGAGCATTAAACAGCTGCGTGACGTGACGATCATATGTGGTGTTTAATAAACAGCTGTGTTGAGAGCGACCAATCAGATTTCATGGTAGGCGGGGCTACCCAGCATAATGCACTAAAAATTGCGACCAAGCAAACGATAATGTGATGACCAATTGCGACCAAGCAAATGATTTTTTTCCCTTTTTATTTATTTATTTATTCATTTTTTTTACAGTTGCAGCTAGTTTGAAAACATTTATGATGAGAAAAACATTTTGAAATATGGGTGAATGTGTGGGTTTAGTGTGTTTTCTTAAAGTATCTGCTGTGATGACAGAGCATTGAGATCAAGTGTTAAGTGTGGGTTTTCTGTCTTGAGAATGGATATCTGAGCTTTAATTTTGAATCTTGAAGTGCTTCGCCAGAGAGGAGCTCCATAAATCCTGTCACATTATAAACAGTGTTTTAAAAATGGAAATTGTAGCTTATTTCTTCCATTCCTGAAGCTTTGGTCCTTGAGCTCTGTTCTTTCATTCTTGTTTTCGTTCGGGTCTGAAGTTGCTCTGAATGTAGAGAGCTGAAGTTGAAGCTGTTACTCAGTCGTGGACTCCTCCATGCAGAAGAGCTGTGTGGAGAATTCTGTTGTACTTTTCCCAAATTTCATGTTTTCAGTTTAAATTGTTCTGTATTCGGTTTTAATGGTTTAATTGAATTTAGTACAAATTTATTATCAAAAATGGTGGTAATCCAATGAAGGCATAAAACATTAACAATTTAAGTGTAATCAAATGAAAAATGTAACCATTCCTTTTATTTTTGGCAAACAAAGTGTTGCTCATTTACAGAGAGACAAGCAAAACATGCAGACTTCATATTAAAAAGCAGTCTTTTTGTGCTTTAACATTCAGACACTAGTCCAGATCATGATTTGATTAAAGGGTTTTGAAAAACAGTTCATGTGACTACAGTGGTTCAACTTTAATATTATAAAGCGATGAGAATACTTTTTGTGTGCCAAAAAACAAAATAACGACAATATCTAGTGATGGGCAATTTTAAAACACTGCTTCATGAAGCTTCAAAGCTTTACGAATCTCTTGTTTTGAATCAGTGGTTCGGAGTGTGATTCAAACCGCCAAAGTCACGCCCCCCAGTGGTGAACCATTGAAATTTCGAAATGTTTCGGAACATTTATGACGTAACGGGGCAGTTGTGGCCTAATGGATAGAGAGTCGGACTTGTAAGAGTCTCAGGTCCGGCAGGGATTGTCGGTGAGGGGAGTGAATGTCCAGCGCTCTCTCCACCCTCAATACCACGACTGAGGTAAGACCCTTGAGCAAGGCACCGTACCCCCAACTGCTCCCCGGGCGCCGCAGCATTGGCTGCCCACTGCTCCGGGTGTGTGTTCACGGTGTGTGTGTGTGTGTTCACTTGGATGGGTTAAATGCAGAGCACAAATTCCGAGTATGGGTCACCATACTTGGCCACATGTCACTTCACTTCACTTCACTTCACTTCACTTCACTCATTTACTGAAATCATGTGGCTTTGGCAGCGTGATACACGCTCCGAACCACTGATTCGAAACAAAAGATTTGTAAAGCTTCGAAGTCTTCAAACTGCCAAAGTCACATGATTTCAGTAAACAAGGCTTCATTACGTCATAAGTGTTTCGAAATTTCAATGGTTCACCACTGGGGGGGCGTGACTTTGGCAGTTTGAATCACACTCCGAACCACTGATTCGATACAAAAGATTTGTAAAGCTTCGAAGCTTCATGAAGCAGTGTTTTTAAAATCGCCCATCACTAGATATTGTTGAATAAAGTCGTTATTTTGTTTTTTTTTTGGCGCACAAAAAGTATTCTCGTCACTTCATAACATTGAGGTTGAACCACTGTAGTCACATGAACTATTTTAAATATGTCTTTAGTTACTTTCTTGGCATCTGAAAGTGTTAATTATCTTGCTGGCAATGGAGGCCTCACTGAGCCATTGGATTTGATCAAAAATACCTTAATTTGTGTTCTGAAGATGAACAAAGGTCTTATGGGTTTGGAACAACATGAGGGTGAGTAATTAATGACAGAATTTTTATTTTTGGGTGAACTAACCCTTTAAGTGTACAGCTCTACTTTTCATTTATTCATCCACAAAATTTGCCAAATTCTTCTTTATTTCTATGTAAATGTTGTGGCCTGGTCATCCCTTACCAGAAGCAGATATATCCTCAGCACAGTATTTCATAATAGATAGCCAATGAAACACAACTGGCTGAGTCTGCCTCATACATATTCATCAGTCTTCTCTGCACGCATGAAACACGGCTCCTGTCTTTGGTCAATAAAACAACATGTATCTGGAACATGTTGTTTTCGGTTTCCTGTTACTTTCTCTGGGTGATCCGCAGCTCTGCTAATCAACAACTCTGAGATCTATATATATGCATGTTGCTTGTTGACACAGGGAATCATCTGAAATTGCAGTTAAACTCAAAGCAGTGTTTTTTTTATTCCCCTCTGGTGTCTGGAACTGTTCAGTAAATGTAATAGACGTTCATTTAAAGGATAAACAAAATGGCCAGTTTGCCCCTGCCAGACCAGAAGCTTAGATGATATAATGTGGAAAGTGTTTTTTTCCCCCTTCCATTCGTTCACATTTATGCGGCTGGGACAGGTCTTGAAAATATCATAAAGTGTGTCCTAGAATTAGCACAAACCAATACAATAGTGAAATTATGATGAAAGTTTCCTTCTTGGCTGTAAAGGAATAGATTTAGCCTCACCCTCATGATGTTACAAACCTCCAAAGATTAAAATTTGAAGAATATTGATGACAGATCGTAGTCTATAGACCACAGCTGTCAAGCTCCAAAAAAGCACCATGTCAGTAGTCCATATGGCTCATGCACTGTATTTCAAGTCTCCTGTTGTCATACAATCGCTGTGTTTGAGGAACAAAAGTGAAATTTAAGTAGTTAGGCCCGTGACGGCCCAAGTTGGTGCTCGGCCATCATCCAACGTCAGGTATAGACAGAAGGCTGTTCTCATTTTACCTGAGCATTCCAATACGTGAATATTTTCATAACAAAAAGAGCCGCCTGTAATGAAGAAAGTGATCTACATGATGGATATTCAAAATGATAATCAAGCGCTACTAGGTTTATATATCTGTATTCCTAGTTTCGGTTTCCCTTTTTGAATGACGAATATAGACTATTGATACCTGCTGATATAAAGACAGTTATTTCCTTACACTCAGGCGCAGAACGCACATGCTAGTTGACAGTCGCCTGTAGTCCTTTTGTGTGTACAAGCGCAGCTTTTTGTCCGAGACTCAGCTGACTCGAGGCGACAACACAGTCGGCTTTCATTGCCGCTAGTCTTTTTATGCTGGCTTGATGTGTCACGACCTTTAGTCACTGATGATCTTGCCTTCCTCTGAAGCTCTAAAATGCATCTGCATTTGCATTCATGAATCATGGCAGATTTGACATCATTTGACACCAAATGGCATCATTTGTCTCCTAAAGAGGAAGATTTGTCATTACCATTAAAGACTTGGAATATAGTGCAGAGATTGTATGGACAATTTTAAGATACTTTTGTTATTTATTATTATTATTATTATTATTATTAAAAAATGACTTGTATCACTATATCATAATTCAACTACCTGTATAATTATTTATATATTTTTGAAAGAAATTAATACTTTTATCCAGCAAGGATGCATTCAGTTGATCAAAAGTGACAGTAAAGATGTTTATAATGTTCTAAAAGATTTCTGTCTTAAATAAATTCTTCTTTTCATCAAATAATCCTGGAAAAGTGTATCACCGTTTCCACAAAAAATGAAGCAAAATGAACTGTTTTTAACATTAGTAATATTTCTTGGGCATCAAATCAGTAATTTAGAATGATTTCTGAAGGATCATGTGACACTGAAGGCTGGAGTAATGATGCTGATAATTCAGCTTTGATCACAGGAATAAATTACATTTTAAAATATATTCAAATCCAAAACGGTTCTTTAAAATTGTAATAATATTTCTCAGTGTTTTTACTGTATTTTTGACCAAGTAAATGCAGCCTTGGTGAGCATAAGATACATATTTCAAAACCTTCGTATCATCCCCAAACTTTTGAACAGTAGTGCATAATAATTTTCATGGATATTTGGCAAACCCTTGACCTTGGAAATCCATGAACAGTGCAGATTCACTTTTATATAAAAGAAATTTGATCCCATAAATCATAAGTGTCTGTCCCCATAAATCATAAGTCCAGAGGTGCCCTACACTTTAGATGAGGTGACATTCTACTAAAGCAGAGTTGACATGCAAGGTAAGACGATGCCCAGGTCTCAGGCTTCAGATCCATGTTCCATTGGTGTTCATTTGTCTGGACTCCCAGGACGTGACCCAGTCTGTGGTCCACTGAGATTGAAGATGGCACTTCCCTCCATATGCGAAGGCCAGTGGTCAGCAGACCTTGGAAAGGCCAAGTCCTCATTACAATGGGAGTCTTGTTTCCATATGGGCTCAGCTCTGTATTTAAAGGATATTTTGATTTGCTCCGCTCTCTGGCCGTCTCAGCAGCACAGCTGATGTTCCAAAGCAAACGCACTGCCTCGCCTGGTTAACATGATCAAGATGTGCCCTGAGCCCTGTGGTTCACTGCTCTTGCTTTTGCACCTAGTTAAATGAATGTTTAGATGTGCTGTGTGTTTGTGCAGTGTTGC
Organism: Ctenopharyngodon idella; assembly: GCF_019924925.1. Classification (NCBI taxonomy): domain Eukaryota; kingdom Metazoa; phylum Chordata; class Actinopteri; order Cypriniformes; family Xenocyprididae; genus Ctenopharyngodon; species Ctenopharyngodon idella. Next base: position 4,724,335 of record NC_067235.1, on the reverse strand, counting down.
TGAATGTCTGGAGAGGTTACTTTTAACGTGAAGGTTGGACTTCCTGGTGTTCCTCTAGCTCAGCGGTGGTCCTAAACATCGACTTTCCTAATTTTTTTTATAAGTTTCGAAGGATGCTATTCTTAGCAAGGATGCTGAGGCAACGTAAACAAATGTTATTCATATGAACTGAGTGCAGAGGAAGAACATTCAGCTACCTGGAGCAGTTTGATCACTGTTAGTGTGAATGCACCTTAATTCTTGTGCTACAAAGACCACGTTTCCCCCCAAAACAAGTCATGCATCGCAAAGACCTGTCAAATGGGGTGTAAAATCAGATGGTTCATCACGATACAATATAATAAAGATTCTCATAGCCAGCGATACAATATTTGCAGATACCTCAAAAAATTCTGTGATACAATTACGATACAATGCAATTCAGGGGTATATCGATCAACATATAGATATTATTATGACATTATGTGCCTATTTTAAACAGCCAGTTACATTTTTATTAACTCACATATATAACACAAACATTTATTTGAAAATTTAATATCCTGCACCCTGATTGGGACATACATAAATAAAAAATTGAAGTCACATAGGAGATCAGTAATCTGGTGACATCTTATGACATGACAACAGTCAAGAAAGCATTTAAGGCTTCTGTGCTAAAAATGTAGTGTCAAAAATCTACTGAAAAATAAGTAAATATATGTAGGCATAAATAGATACAATAAAATTAAAAGACATTTCTTTTAAACGTATAGCACAGCTTTTTAATGAGGCAACAACATATGATAGATAAGACAGAACAAATATATAAATATAAAAGGTTCCAATTCAGAGCGGCACAGAGCACTTATGCACATCCCATGCGCCGAATGATGCTCTTGAAGCATCATGGAGTCAAGGCACGCTGCGCTTCTTGTTGGAAAGTTTAAAACACAAAGGGAAAAGATATTGATGCATAGTGTATTAGATCTATGCAACAGTTTATTAAACCTTTTCTTTTAAGTTTTAAATTTCACTTACTGAGTGCGTCGAACAATTCAAAGCGCTCTCTACTCTAGTGTTGTGATCTAACAGACACCTGGTTGAAAGTAACATGATTTAGAAACAGCAATAAACTCTAGCAAGATGAAGTCTATTGAAGCACAAAAATAAGTAAAAGAAGACTCAATTCAGTGGTCAATTTGTGTGCTGTCTGCGATACGGGCATTCTGTGTGTGCACGCTGCTCTTTTGTGTCATTTCTGCAAGGCTTTAAACACGAGCAACTGATAAACTTTAGTGAAGATTCAGCACTGGTCAGATTAAGACAGTGACAGCTCCATAAACTGTCCCAAGCTTCTTTCACCAGCTCTAAAAGGTAGTTTTAACAAGAATGCATGCGTTGGTGATAATGCATAAACTGACATTGTGTGAAAATGTGGAGAGTATGAAAACAAAGTTAGCCTACCTCTTAAATGAAAAATGGTATCTTTTTTTTTTTTTTTTTTTTTTACATGTTGTATCAATACATTGCATCGTTAGACGTTTAATCGATGCATCGATCTATATTGGTGTATATTGTTACACCCCTACTGTCAAACCTAAATCAAGAGGGATATCATTGTACTTTTCTGTACCATTCTCTGCTTTCCAGCCCTAAAATATTTAAGAAACCCCAAAGAAAACCATAAATGATGTGAATTAAAACTGAAATGAGACTAAAATGGACTAAAAATGGATTTCGGTCCTCTTTCAAGTGTAGGCACAATGTGAATGCAAAGTGAACTTGGTTCTTTTTAAGACTTCTCTGTTGTAGAGTTTCTTGGTTACAAAAAATAATGGCTTTTTAGGCAATCCGTAAACTCCTAAATGTTGAAAATGCATGTTTAATAAATGTATGCATTTAATATGCACCTGTCCTTCTCTTCTGGGAAAATGGACCAAAATGATTGATGTATCTTGCAATACACAGATTTTTGTCCATCAAATACTCTGTACAGTGAGAATATCATATTTGCCAACAGTTAGTAAGTAGCAAATTAAGGTTTATAGCAGTGGCATACAGCAACTAAAGCCTATTGGCAACAACAACAGTCTCTTTAATATATCATGCCCAAACCATAAAGAAAACTGAACTCGTCACTTGAATTCAAGTAAATCTGTCGACAGCTCCACAGTTCATAAAACTGACATTAGATTTGTATAGAAACAGGAAATAGCTCAAAAATCTTTGGAATTACACAAATGTGAACGTGGAGTGCTTTGGATTCAAACTAACCCTGACCACCTCGCATTTTCAGTCTGACCTAGATTGTTTTCAATCTTGAGTCTTCTTTAAAAGAACTAAACTCAGACCACTTGAAGTGGACAAAGAGGTGAAGCAAGTGAAAATGGACCCAGTACTCTTCATGTACACACTGTCCCTGTCCCTGATAGAGGACTCAGATCCTTTTTTTGGTCCACTTAAGTGTTCATACTGTCGATTTTTGAATCTAGTCCATTCAATGGCTGACCCTATACTCTCCAAAATTTGATTCCAGAAGCAGCAGCCATGAGAAATAGAAGATTTGTATGGAAGCTTCTGATGACCAAACTATATTGCAATTCATGAATGGAAAACCATACCATTAGCTGAAAGCGAACCATATTCATATAACTGAAGTGACTTGAAGTGCATTCAGTGTTCATCTTTTACATGTGTACATTGCTTCCCTTGACCTTGGTGACGGTTGAGCTACAGGAACACTGCAGTTTAATAATTAAGGCCATACCACGACCTCGCTACGAAAATGTTGTCATAGCATTTGTGTAATGCACAGCAGTAAATAAATCACAATTCCTGCTTCCACCATTCATGTAAACGTTCACATTCAGGAGCGAGGAAGAGACTGAACTGTTAAAGCTGTTTTTCTGCTGCTTTAGAGGAGGATCTTTGGAGTGTTTGTGTTGGGCTCTGCTGTGAAAGACTCTGTTTGGAGTACAACTGTTCCTTTTGCTTCAGAGAATGAGTTTCCCGATGGAGGCTACTTGACGAGATAATGCTTTTCGTTTAGGGTCATACATCATTTGTGCTCACGCTGGCCCCAGGCCTGTGGAGCTGGAGAGATACCTGATGGGTATGCACATAGATGAATAGAGGAGTGACCTGGCTTGTCTTAATGGGATTGTTTGCTCTGTAAAGTGAGACGGTGCATGCGTGACACAGAATTCCGGCCTGTATTCCATGTGGACATGGAGCGCTGTTGGCTGAACCTGTTGAACCCCAAACGAAAGTGCACGTCATTACATGTCTCATTTCACAGCAAACACGGGCTTGACTGTTTTGGTGCAATGACTCTCTAAAGATAATGAATCCGCTCGGATACAGCATGTTTTTGACTTTGGATGAGGAATCGCGTGCTTGTGTGCTCGACGTGGTGTGATGATTACTGGAAGAGTGTTGGAACCGCGAGCCTGACTTACTTTCATCTGCTGGAGAGAAACACTCCACGAGCCTGTCAGCCTCATTTGCTAAGTGCCACGCTTTCTAATGCAGATCTAATTCAAAGACCTCATGATTCAGACCGTTGTGTTTGTATGAAAGCCAGATGGGAGTGCTGTATGAATTATTTATTAATTTATTCAAGGCAGCAGTATATCAAAAAACAGTGCTTCTTGTAAAGTTGAAAGGGTTAGTTCACCAAAAACCAAGGACAATTGTTTCATTTAATCATTTTGTTCCAATTCTGTATGTCTTTTTCTTCCATGTAACACAAAAGTAGTAATGAAGTGATGAACTGAATTTTAACACCGTAACCGAAATTTACATTACAAAAGTTTTCATTTAAAGCCAAAAAAAATAGTTTATTTAAAGGGAAAGTTCACCCAAAAATGTAAATTATACCATGATTTACTCACCTTCAAGCCATCCTAGGTGTATATGACTGTCTTCTTTCAGATGAACACAATCTGAGATATATTTAAAAATATCCTGGCTCTACCAAGCTTTATAATGGTAGTGAAGGCCAAAATAAATGCATCCATCCATCATAAGTATAATCCATACGGCTCCAGATGGTTAATAAAGGCTTTCTGAAACGAAGCGATGGGTTTTTGTATGAAAAATATCCATATTTAAAACTTTATTAACTATAATAACTAGCTTCTGCCAGACAACCATACGCGTTCTGCGCAAGTCGACTTGCGCCAAATGAGTAACCTCTGAAACAATGGCGCAGGATGTAGGAGTATCGTAAGCTTAGACGCCTCTCATGGTTCAAACAAATAGAGCTGGGCAACAAACTCAAGCTCCTCTTCTCTTATATCGAAATCCTCTGACATTTCTCTCAAAATGTTTTTGTTTTAGACTTCTAATTCGTGTCCGGTGTTTTGTTTTGCTCTATCCTCTGTGCTTCCGCGTTCATCATTGCATCATGCGTCGGGTCAGAGGTCACTCTTCCGCCGCAAATCGATGCATACGGCTGTCTGCTGGGTGCTAGTTATTTTACTTTATAAAGTATTAAATATGGATATTTTTCTTACAAAAACCCATTGCTTTGCTTCAGAAGGCCTTTATTAACCCCTTGAAGCTGTATGGATAATTCTTTATGATCGATGGATGCATTTTTTTTCGGGCTTCAAAACACGCCCCTTGTTCACTACCATTGTAAAGCTTGTAAGATCCAGGATATTTTTTAAATATATCTCTGATTGTGTTCGTCTGAAAGAAGATAGTCATATACACCTAGGATGGCTTAAGGGTGAGTAAATCATGGGATAATTTTCATTTTTGGGTGAACTATCCCTTTAATAATCAATATTCAAATAAAAACTGAGTTGTATATAAGTATTTAAATTGCACATAAGGCAGTTTTTGTATCAACTTTTAATGATATAATTATGTTTCTACTCCAAGCCAAGTAATGTCACCTTTATTTATATAGCGCTTTATTCAATACAGATTGCTTCAAAGCAGCTTTACAGTGATAACAGGAAAATGATAGGAAAATGATTCAGCTGTACAGCAGCTCCAATTTGTTGTCGAAAAATAAACATTTAAGTTGTGGCTGTAATAACTTGTTTTCATGACAGCTTTATTCAAACATACATTAAATATCATCTGGATATGATTTTGGGATTCCCTAAAATTATGAAATTTAGGTCTGTTCCTCACACAAACCAGTGCCAAACCATTCCTTTAAAGTCCGTTTAAAGCAATATTAAAATGTGTTCTGAGTTTGTCACACCACAGAAAAATGTGTTATTAACCACCCAGCCAAATTTGAATGAAAAAAAAAAAAAAAAAAAAAAAAAATAGCCAAGTAAATGAAAAGTTGTCAAAATCTTGAAAAGATAAGCAGTATTCTCTGCTCTCAAATGCTGGGAGCATGTCCGCTGTCTGCGCTGAAACCACGCCACTCATGGGAAAGAGTCTAATGAGTCAAACATACTGATGTATATAAACAAAAGAATCACGTTAGAGGGTTGCAAAAATTTGTAGAATTACTGTGGACTTAATAATTATAACATAAGCACACAAGGCAACTTACACTCATTGGTGGGCACGTACTGCCGACTGTGGCACCAGATGTCTGTGTGCGAGACTGGAGGATGAAGGCCGGGACGGGGAGGTAGTCGGTTCGGCCCCATTCACCAATAAAGTTATCACTGCAGAGGTGGGTGTTGGTGGTGATTTGCAGCTCTCCATCAAAAAGTTACAAAATTAATCCACCTCTTCTTCATATCATCATTTTTAGGAAATTTAAATAAGGAGACCGAGCTGTTTTGTATATTATCTGATGCTAATATGCTGTAGTTTTTATAGTGTTAGGGGTGGGGCAATGCTCTGTCTCCAGTGTGTGATCGACAGTTATTATAGTGTTAGGGGTGGGGCTAAAACTGGAGCCACTGAGCATGGCCCCGCGCTGAAAAACTGTTTAACGGTCTAACTCCACAATTCAGCGCTACATAGTTCACAGTCTTTGTAATGTGTTTCAGCTAGTGTAGTAGTCAAGACCACCTAAACCGAGACCAAGACAAGACCAAGGCAAGTCGAGACCGAGTCAAGACCAGACTAGCACTCCTCAAATTCATCTAAAACATCCACAATTACTGCCTGAAAAATGTCTTATTTTCAATCAGTAATTACAATTAGAATAATAAGACACTAAATAGAGCTGTTACTAATCAATTGAAATCACTAAAAACAAAATTCATCTTTAAACTGCAGAGGTGGAACAGAAGTTGCATCTGAATTCGTACATCTGAATTACAAATGCATAAATAATTTTGAGATTAAAGTTTTTAAAATAAAATTTTGTTTATTGAACATTGGTAAAAAATCAATATCACATTTGCCATTGTGCTCACATTTGTGAAAACAGCGCTCTTTCTTGTGATACTGCTTAACTGCTAATTATATAATGTTATCATATAAATATCAAGATCTTATACAAGTACTTTTTTGCAATCATATCTTGAATTTTGTGGGCATTTGTATAAAATTTTTGTGACATTTTTGACACAATCCCTTGTTGATTTCTGACCCGGCACAACAGTAACAAAATAAATGAAATTAGAAATAAGTTATTGATTGCATTTGAAGCAGGAAGTTTTACATCCAATCAAATGAATGATTTTAACAAAGAAATCAGACAATGCAACCGCAATTTAGCGACATCCCCGCAGTTGTGGTCTTGACCGGTCTTGAAATAAAATCCCGAGTCCTTTTAGTCTGAGACCAAGACAAGACTGAGACGTGACCAAGACCTTCAAAAAATGGTCTTAAGACCGGTCTCGAGTACTACAACACTAGTTTCAGCAATACATTAGAAACATTTGCGTTTCCTCAGAATTGACTTTACACAGACTTTAATTTTCACAGAAGAATTAAGGTCAAAATGAATGACTTGAGCGTGAGTAAATGATGACAGAACTTTCATCATTGGGTGATCAAACCCTTGAGGGAACTGTCATACCGTCATCTGTAAAGCCTACAGGTCCTTAATATAAAGTAGCTTAACTTGGTGTTATTCAGTGTTTTTGTATTTCCCCTATTAGAACTTCTGATCCAGCCAGTCAGGATGGAAAACTGAAGACATATTCTGCCAAGACTGCCTTGTTATGCAACCAGAAAGTGTCCCAATATATTTCAGCAGCTTCCAGAGTAATTTAATTGTGCCATTTAGCTTGAATTCAATGTGTCTGTTGGAGTTATGATAGACAAGTGAACAGGTTAATGGGTCTTTGATCCCATCAGACACTGGAACAGATTTTAGTGGACTGCCGAATTAGTCCATTTCAGTCCCACTTCATAGTGCTGCCATGTTAGGCTTTGCACAGTTATCTAATACTCTGCAGACCTTGAGCTTTCAAGATGAGTTCATTGAGTTAGGATAACATATTGTAACTTTCAGAACTTAAAACATTCTGCTCAGTCTAAAAAGAGCATTTACTGAAACTGAGCTGTGGGAATGGCTTTCTGATGTAAGACAAATGGATACATGATCGTGACTGTCCATATTTACACGTCCGCAACACAACACTCTAAAGATCCTGCTGCAGGTTAAAAAACAGTTTGTTTTCAACTACAGGATTAGAGAGAGGGTGGAAAATGGCAGTGAATTACTGCAACTGAGAACCTTGACTGACATTATAAGTGATCCCTTTAACAATTCATCTTGAATGAAATGAAGCAAATTGGTGAATGCAAACTCCCTTTCACGTGTGAAAAGTGGACAGACTGAGTGTTTCACAGAATCTGCAGATGTACATTTAGAACTTAAAGGTTTAGTTCATCCAAAAATTCTGTCATTAATTACTCACTCTCATGTCGTTCCATACCCGTAAGACCTTCGTTCATCTTCAGAACACAAATTAAGATATTTTTGATAAAGTCCTATGGCTCAGTGAGGCCTCCATTGACTGCAAGATAATTAACACTTTCAGATGACCAGAAAGATACTAAAGACGTATTTAAAACAGTTCATGTGACTACAGTGGTTCAACCTTAATGTTATGAAGCGACGAGAATACTTTCTGTGTGGCAAAAAAATAAAATAACGACTTTATTCAACAATATCTAGTGATGGGCGATTTCAAAACACTGCTTCATGAAGCTTCGAAGCTTTACAAATTTTTTGTTTCGAATCAGTGGTTCGGAGCGTGTATCAAACTGCCAAAGTCACGTTAACCATTGAAATTTCTAAACCTTTCGAAACACTTATGATGTAACCAAGCCTCGCTTACTGAAATCACGTGACTTTGGCAGTTTGATACACGCTCCGAACCACTGATTCGAAACAAAAGATTTGTAAAGCTTCGAAGCTTCATGAAGCAGTGTTTTGAAATTGCCCATCATTTAAACAATAGTTAAGTTAAATAAAACTGTCCAGCACGTTGGGCAAACATTTAACCCAACCGCTAAGTTAAAACAACCTAATCGCTGGGTTTGTCCATTTTTAACCCAACTTGGGTTGTTTTAACCCAGCATTTTTAGTTTATATATCAGTATGAGCGTTCTGTGTAAACAAACCAATGATCTTTCCGTTTCTAGTGTCCTACTCAACCAGTTTGGCTACAGGAAAACTAAAGCAGTCTCATATCTTGAGCGGGAAGTGGTGCAACGCTGTGCTTCACAAGGCTAAAGACTCTTTGATGACAACCACAGCACGAGAATATTGTTGGCAGGTTGCATTTGTAAGTCTCTGGAAACAACTATGTGGAGATGGCAGAGGAAGAAAGGCTGGTGGCTTGGTTTATGTCCTGCATATTTATGACCGACTCTTACACGTATAATTACATTATTAGCAGGCATCACTTTGGTTTGGAGCCTTTGGATGTTCTGAGACTTGATGGTTCACACATATTGGTCAGGAGATGGTGTCGTAACTGTCATGTGTGGCCATTGTTTCAGTGCTTTATTTGTGGAAAAGCATTGGAAAATTACTCATGACTGATCTGAATCCAGCGTTTTATGCTTCCCGTTCAGGCTGGACCGTGGCCTAACCCGACACCCATCAGGCCCTGGATCGGCTCTGTTCTCATGTGGCCCACAGACCTTTCTGTCTGTTTTTCAAGGTTTTGTCTGGGGTTCAAAAGCGAGGGTTAGCATAATGCTGCACAGTGAATGCTCTGATTAACATGTTGTATAAGTACATGTGACCGCTGTCCTGCAGGGGTCCATATTAATGAACTACAAATACTCTACTGCTACTGTGAGTAGTTTTTTGCTTATTTTTCTGCAGATATGCTTTGTATAGCTTTCCTATGCGCCTTCAAAGTGCTTGATCAATTACATATACCGTACTGTATGAATTGAGTAAATGTAAGTAAAAAAATTAAGTAGATCTAAGTAAATGTGTTTGGTACATAAACTAATAAAATTGAGTACAAATAATTGGGGAAAAAATTTTCATGAGTAATAGTAACTGTTTTTATTTATGAGTAATATTAACTTTTATAGTGTGAGTAATAAATATTCCACACAACCACATGTATACATGGCCTTTATTGTCAATGAGTACAGCAATACAGCATATTTTATACTGTTTTAACATGTATACAATATTCTAACTTCAGACCGCAGGAGTGTTTCACTCACAGCCGAAAGATGCTGCGACACGACTGACTGCCAATAAACAAACAGTGTACAGTTTTGAGAACATTTTATCATCCAAATTAATTATATTCATTATCTTTAGGAATAAAGTTGTTTATGCACGGCATCAGCTGTTTCAATCACATGAAAAGACAGACGCAATGCGTTTAGGTGACACATTCAGTAGCGGACATCAGACATGCCTTTGGCACAATTCTAATGTCCTTGCGTTATTCAGCCTGAGGGTGGCGCTCAAATGATGATTGACAGACTTTAGTACACACGACAAACGCATAGAATGCCATCTTAGAATTACCTTAATGTAGTGTTTATTGCGTCCGAATGTTGTTTTAGAATGTTATGTAGGAATTCCAGTGAAGAAAACAGTCATGACTATAGACCTTATTCACAGCAGTGTCATCTTTGATTTTTAACGGGAATGAAAGCGAGTCTGTGAGGGATAGACAGACTCTTTAGTGGGTTGTACTAGTATTTAATGTGTTTTTGGATTGTTCTGCAGACGAAACATTGCAAAAAATATCTTTCCAGGATAATTCAGTATACAAAAAACTCCAGACAACATTGTAAGTGATCTAGGAGCTTTATACAGCTTTTTACGTCGGATGCCATTGAAAACACGACAAGTCTATCCCTCACAGCCTCGCTTTCATACCTGTCTGAATAAGGTCTATTCTCAGAAAAACATAAAACACAACAGAACAACTGTAAATAAAAGCTATTCACATGAGCATGTTTAAACTAAAGGATTTATACTCTCATTAATTTAATACGCTACGCCACATAGGAAGAACAGACATGCCAACTAGTTACTGACCTGCGGGCTGTTCTTAATGTCTGCGGGTTGAAGCAACCCCAAATAACATATTTAGCCCCTGGAATGCCAATTTTTACCGGGAAACCACCCCAAAACGCGATTAGTTTTGGGCTAGTTTTGAGTAGTATTTGGGCGGGTTTTGTTGTGAAAACCTGGCATCCCTGCTGGGAAGGGCTCTGAGACCGGCTGCCCCACTTAGTATCATGATTCATGCCTGCCGAATGCGCTACATTTTAATATATTCTGCTCACTTTGTGACTTAAAATAGTCTATAAAATCCAAAATATATTTGTTGCAGAATGCTGAACACATTTATAATTTATTATTAATTCAGCGTATATAGAGGTCTATGTTTGGATGAGCCGCGGCTGCTCACATTGTGTCCCTGTATGTTGTTTTGCATTAAATAAAATTATTTAAAGCACAGTAATGATTTCATAGATAAAATATAACATACACAAATCTGAATTTCACAGAGGAAATGGGCGACGCTGAGAAGAGAGAACTTCTGTTAGAGAATATAAACATCCCGCGACACAACAGTTGAGTTGTTGTCACGTTGGAGGGTGTTAGTGTATTGGTTGATATTGTATTTATATTTTACATGGCCTTTTCACTTATTTTTACATTTAGATTACTGTCATTGCTTATTTAAAGTAAAACACTAATAATTTATTAAGACTGTAAAAGTAAATATCCATGTTTCGTACTGTACAATATAATGTTGAGGTGCCTAAATTTACGTGTAGCATACAAAACAATTGATTTTAGTGTTTTAGAGTTTTTTATTTTTAGATAGATAGATTGGATTTGATTTATAAATAAATGACCTGCAAAGAGAATCTTTACTTCTTCTTGAGGATTTTTCTCCTGAGTTAATTTGAGTTCCATACAGGTACATTTCCGTAAGACTGTTGGCTGGAGCCTGGTGTCATGAGCTTCCGGTAGGAAGATTACAGAGGATTTACTATGGTTGGTTATGTGCTCCTCTAGTTGTCTCTGCAGTCACCACCCTCCTTTATTTATGAGTACTCCTCCTCTCTCCTTTTCTTCTTTTTAATCACACTCCATTTACAGCCTTCATCAGATCTGCTTTTCTGTTCATTCCTGCAGAGTTTGCGTTCCTCGGCTCGGCACTCGCGAGATTTCTAGAATTCCTCTCTGTGTCATTACTTGGATGAGAGCTGGAGAAATTCACACAGGCTCATAAAAAGCAAAAGAGGGATAAGTGGCTTTTTATTCACTCAAAGTTTTCCCCTCTCTTTTTCTTTTTAGTGTCTCCGACCAATGACTTACTCATTTACTATGAAGTGGATGTAGTGACGTCTCTGTTTATAGCAGTCTGGAGACGTAACTATTGTGTTTTCGATAACAAACTTGTGTGCTCATTTTAAGTTCTCTTTGTGTAGGTGGTGGTGGTGGGTTGTAATGATTCAAAAAGAACATGAAATTAAAATTGATCTTGCAGCGTCTCTGAAATGAATGCGATCCAATAGCCAAAAAGCTATTCAGACATTCTAAAGTCACATTAAGCTTCATCTTTTACCATTCAATCAATTCCTGATGGATAAAATCAAGTCCTGCCATGTTTTCTTTGTTAAATTCTCAATTTCACTCATATGCATGACATAATGCAATCAAAATGGCTTTAAAGGGATGGTTCACCCAAAAAATTCTATCATCATTTATTCACCCTCGTGTCGTTTCAAGCCTGCATGACTTTCTTCTGCACGACACAAAAGTATCTTTTTCTCTATACATGAAAAGTCAGTGGGGTCTAATATTGTTTGGACCCCAAAGCTCTTCAAAATGTCTTACACAGAATTGTGGGTATTGATTGCACAGCAGGACTCTCATGGAGAAAATGAGCTGCTCATGGTTCAGTGGCAGCATTATGTAATTGAATGGAGGTTTTGGTCTCCTGAGTGGACTGAAGTTAGTTATGGTTAGTGGAGTGAGGCCTGGATTGGCTCTGCTCTAGTGTAATCATGTGGCTTGATAATTTGAAGTCCAGGTCACGCAGGCTCCAGAGCTAAAAGTGTCCCACAGGGCCACTATCCAAGTCTTTAAGAGATGTTTTTGGTGCTCCAATAAAAGTACGTTTTACAGTTAGAAACTGGGAATGACTGATGTCTCCAGTTTCACACCAGCAGATTAACTTATGTGTTAATAATGTGCAGAATCGCAGCAAACTCCCACTCTCAGAGACATTGAGCTGACGGCGTTTAGTGAGGCACTCACTGAAGGAAACTGTGAGAGGGTTCAAGCATAAGTGAAATCATCATTTACTCACCCTGATGTCATTTTAATGTGAAAAAACATTACTTCCTTTCTTCCGTGAAACTAAAAGGATTCTCTTTTCCGTAGATTTAAAGTAGAAGGTGGTTTATACGGTCAAACTCTCTAAAATGGACAAGCACAAAAGTGCAACAAAAGTAGTCCAATACTCTCACAAGTCCTCTGAAATGCAGGTATTGGTTGTTGTTCTTGTACATTGGAAATTTTTAACTAGTTCTGTTCTATTGGAAAATTGTATTCGTTTGCATGGAATTGTTGGCTGTAATGGTTTGATGTCGAAGAATTGTACAGTTTGTTCTTTTCCATGCAATTACAAAGAATAGACTGAAACATTCACACTCCAAAAAGGACACACAAGCACCATGAAAGTGTGATTAAAGTAGTCTGGATGACTTGTGTGCTATATTCCAAGTCATTAAATAGTGTGTGAGGAACAGACCAAAATGTAAGTTGTTATTCAGTGAAAATATTGACACTCGCAGTAGCTCTCCTATTCTGTGAATGAATATTTCTTTTAAACAATTTTGAGTGAATCTGTGATTTTGTGTCCTTAATAAAGCTTGAAAGTGTCAGCACCCATTCATTGTAAATGTGTGAAAAGATGTGACCAGCATGTGATTATCTGAAAAAGTCAAAGTTTAATATTCGTTTAATACGGAAGTTACTTATTACCATATTAGCTGGGATATGATAAGATGCAGTTTTTATCATTTGAAATGTGCTGCGACTTACAAAGCATCTTACAGAGTGAAATTAACGTCAAGCACACAAAACATGCGCCGAACGCACACATTTGGATTCATGTTGAATGAGATGTAGGTGAGAATGAGTTTATTTATTTAGCCCATTTCCCACATGCCAGTAGTTTCTCTTTCGTTTTTTTAAATAAATTTGCTTAGGTTTGGCATTTATAATAAAGGTTTTTAATGAATACCACTAAAATTTATGTTTGTTTTATACTTAAAGGCACAATATGTAATTTTTCGCCGCTTGAGGTCGCCTATTCAAAACAAAGGCATAGCTTGATGACACCGAGTTTGAGCGCGGAATCATGGGAGATGTCGTCTTCACCTCACAGCCGGTGGAAAAGAATCAGGACAGTACTCGAGCACAAATCATGTTCATGGATGAGATTATTAACGTTACTGTAGTATGAAGCAGAGCAGGGCGAGTGATGTTGGAGCTGAACGAGGCCACTGGAGCGATTGATGATGATGAAATGAGCACAACACACGGCTCGAGAGCTGAACTTTTATTATGCCACAGTCGCCGCTTCCGCTTCTTCCGGTGAAGCGTGTGTGGGGTAAAGCAGCACTGTTTTATCATATTAGATACATTTGTGTGTGTTGAAAATGATGTTATAGTGTTACTCTGTGCGTTCGCTCGGTGGCTGCTGTGAGACACTTGTTGCACACTGCAGTAAGCTAGTTCGATATTAAAATATCATATTAATAAATGCTGGTTGGCTTGTTTTGATAAATGCCATGCAATTAAATTTAAAACATATTGTATGACATAGAAAATACTGTACTAAAAATAAAGCTGCATCTGATTATGCTATGTTAGCCACTTGAAAAAATTGTGTTTTGGTGAAAACATGGTACTCGTGGGGGAAAAAAAAAGAAAAAGAGATTTAAACAAAGCTAAACATGTTGAGCTATATAACAATGATTAGTTTTCTGTCGATGAATTTATGCAAACAGTTGCTCACCTGTCTAATAAAACGCATAATATATTAAAGCATCTTTGGTGTTTCCTGGGTTTCTACAAAATAAAACCGGAACCCGAGACATGTTAAAATTGCTTATTTCTCTGGATTTAAACATTCATTTTTTTTTTTTTTTTTTTTTTTTATATATTTTTCCCAAAAATATTACATATTGTGCCTTTTAATATTTTAATACCATTATTTATTTTGTGGAGTGAGTTGAACTAAAATACATGTTTATAGTGTTATAGTGTGTTTTTTTTTTTTTTTGGTTTTGTTTTTTTTGTGAATTGTATTTACTAGTATTTTACTCTATTTCTGAATGTAATAATAAAATGTGTCTCATACTCTGATGTAACATGATTTGTTTTCTCAATGCAATTTTGACCTGGTGTGATAGTTATGTGCAGTTTATTTAGTGGAAAATTTGGTATATTTTATTTTCTTGCAATCACTTACTCCAGTCCGAGTGTGTGTATGTGTGTTAAACTTACATTAACCAAATAAATATAGGACTGAATGAATTTAGATCTTTTTAACCTATTTATTGAAATGCCTTCTGCTTTCTTCTTGAAGTGTTTTTTTTTTTTTTGCCCTTGTACTTTTGAATTCCTTACTCTTCAGCTCTGAAAAAGGTGTTTATAGTGTTTTTTGATCTTTCTGTTGCTCTGGGCTGGTGGCCTGTTTTTGAGGGATAAAGGCAGGTCATGTCAGGCCTGCCTGAGTTGGCTGAATCGAGTTTAATTGGGCTTTATGGCTTGTTTGGAGCTATTTCGGTCTGAGGGCTCCCCTGGCGTCTAGGCTTCATGTTGGCCGAAGGCCTGTCACTCTAATATGCGTGTGCATGAATTACACTCCGGCCTCCTGTTTCCCATGCGTGCTAATAGCGCTCTAACTCGCTAAAACACTGATTAAGAATTCAGGCTGTGCTTAAAGCCCATTTATCATGGAGATCACATGGTGTTTGTGAGTTGTCCATGTGGTGGCCTCTGATTAAAGGTTCACAAACTATATAAAATATAACGCTCCACAGCAGTGGCACATCGATATTGTGGGCAGGGTGTGTAAATGTTCTCTTCCTGTACTGTCTTAATAGATTATATATTTGGTTAGTCAGAATTGTGAAAGTTGTGGGCAGCTATTTTTATCCCGCTTTCGGCGTATATAGAACAAGTGCAGCTGAAGACTAAGGGGCAGGACTAGTCAAGCAGTTGCCTAGTTTGTATAACCATTGTAACCCAAAAACTGGGTACAAAGTTTGTGTTGCAGATCAAATTGACAATACAATTTGCCAAAAATTGACAACATGAAAAGCACTAAAGATTCATGTAAAACCAGAAAATCTCAATTGTAGCTTTTCAGAGGCGAAAAAAAAACGAAATTTATAAATTCCAATCTATTTCTGTTGGGTTATTTCTAATGTGTCAAGTGGTCAATTTGACCCACATATTTTTGTTCAAAATTAGCTGCACAGATAAAATAAATTAAAGAATTTGTGATGTTTTTTGGTGATGACCAGGGCTTGACATTAACACCCGCCAGCCCACCAAATGCGGGTGGATTTCAGCAGTGGCGTGTAACTTTATATATAATTATATATAAATTTATATATAATATATACAGTCTTTTAAAAAGGCATTTTAAATAATAAACAGTGCAATGAAGTGTCAAAAATATAAATTTTTCGATATATATCCATATATCTGAAACTCTTCAAGTACTCATTTTCCGCAGAATAGATACATGATACCAGCTGCGCTTTCTTACTCTCTCATCTCTCGGACAGTGAGTTGACACACAAACCCGCCTCCCCTCACTCGTTTCATTTGCTCCGGATGAATATTGTTGGTGTTACAGGGCTTGAATTTCAGCATGGGATTGTGCATATAGCTCATAATTTTACTCATTCCCGCAGATTTTGTGCTCACACCCACAAATAAAACTGCATCTCATTACTAAATTGAGTTCTTTTTCACTGTTTATTGCACTTAAAATACACACAAAATAATGTCAAAATGTTTGTCTAGGTGAGTATTCACATAAACACAGTCAGTTATGTTTTAAGTGAATGTAAACACTTGAGAAAGAAAATGCATGTGTAACAGTATAATGGATCTGTGCGTCAGGTCTTAAAGTGACAGCAGCCTAATATACCTGCTGACAAATTATGAGGTAATATTACAAATATCCATATGGTACTTTTTCCCCATGGTATCAATGTCAAAATTGTGGACAGTGAAAATGCAGAGTGTCTAGTAACTTTGGAAATCCATTAGCCACAGTGGCTGGTGAGCAAAAAAGTTCACTTGTAGTGATTATTTATACACTGAGGTATAGCTAAGAGCAAGTATAAATGGTATCTACTGCTATTTTGTCTGGTTCTCAAAACCTTGTGAGGATAAAATGGGTTTCTCAACCTTCTCTGTTCAGTGCTGCAACAGTAGAATTTGAGATTCAAAAAACGAACAACCAAAAAATCTTTGACCGATTTATTTATTTTATTTATTTATTTATTTTTTGACAGTGAAACCAACAATGAACAAGTTCTCATGTATTTAATATTTTAATGTTTGACAAGCTACAATAAAGGTTTTTTGTTTTTTTTTGCTGTTTTTTTTGCTGTTTTTTATTTTGACAAATTGCGAAACCAATGGGGGGTCGAAAACTTTACATGCACATTCATGACCCTAAATGAAAAATATTCACATAATTGACCACAAGACAACAGGAAGTTTAAAGTATTGTCCAGCAGGACCCCTGGCGCTGTGCCGTGCAGGGTGTGTATGGGAACAGCAGTAAACATGATATTTCCCTCCAGCGAGCGGCCCGTCCTAATCACAGCCCTGCTGCACAATATGCAGTAAAGGATCCGCCACCGTCGCCACAGCGGAACAAAGCGCACAGACGTGCTGAGCACAGGGCAGAGAGGACTTTAACCCCTTACGTTCAACATCCGCTTCTCATTCTCTCCGTCCAGATCTGTCCTTTATTCCCATTCACAGCTTTTTGTGCGATATTGCATGTTTATTGAACAGATAGTTCATACTAAAATCTGATAGGTGGACCATTGTAAAATCGCTGATATACAAACACATCAAGTTGAATTCTTCAATTCTATAGTCGAAGTTGTTTGGCATCCTGAACTATACTAGGCATAAAAATGGGAGAAAAAAAATCAATTCTCGGATACATCGCAATTTTGTCTTCAGGGATTCTGACTCAATTCAAGAGTTTAGTTTAGAGACAGTTGTATATTCTGCTTGCTACAAACACAAACACACACAAAACCTTCAAACAAATATATAAACTTGCATAGGTTTTCATGGTTGAAGAAAAATGCAAGGGCTTCATTACACAGGATATATGCTGTGAGAAACGTGCACTTTGCTTGACAATGTGTGGTTTCACCCACCAGTATTTCAGAGTTTTCCCTTCCACATGCGCTACGAAGGCATAATTTTTGTCATTTGAAATGCAGTATAAATTCGATAAACGAAGCTCATTTACTGACAGATGTCTGCTTTTAAATGGGCATGTCTGCATTGTGTGTTCATTCTGAAGGACGCTTTCTGCAGGCAGCGGTCTGTGACGGTGTAAGCGGTTAAATACACTTTCATTTCCAAGGGCTTTTATGATGCAATATTTATATAAATACAGTCAGTTATGTCTTAAGGACAGAACAAAACATCTGATCTGGTATGCTTATTAGGCTTTCCGCTGCCTATGATGACAATAATCAGTAATTATCAAAAATCAATAATGTAGAGGAGTAGAGAAAAGCCCCTCACTGCACTTGTCTAGAAAACTTTCAGATACTTAAAGCACTACTTGTTCGCCTATTAATGT
This sequence comes from Ctenopharyngodon idella, assembly GCF_019924925.1. Lineage (NCBI taxonomy): Eukaryota > Metazoa > Chordata > Actinopteri > Cypriniformes > Xenocyprididae > Ctenopharyngodon > Ctenopharyngodon idella. The sequence goes on along the minus strand of NC_067235.1, from coordinate 4,706,093 downwards.
GTCCCCTAAATGTGCTTTGAATGCCATTTCATGTTGACTTTTAATATATGCTAAACAAAAATGACAGAGTACAGTAACAGAAATAAAAGTCACGTATGATTGTTTCTAATGGTGAATTTTCAGTGTCAGCTGTTATGTCTTTTTCTAGTGCTTTTAGACCATGTTTAATGTCTCCTGTCTGTCCCTCTGCACAAGATTCTTTCCTTAGCTGTGTAATATCCACGAATGTGTCTGAAAGCATTGATGTACTTTTCAAATGCACCGCTAATAAAAACCATTTCATCATCATTGTGATCCCTTGCGCGGTAGGAGAGCTCTGTTACGGCAAGGTTTTGACATAAAGGCCTCAGAGGTTGTGTGTAATTTTTGCTCCCTGAGTAACGTGTAATTATTTCAGGCTATTGTATGGCTATTGTGCAGCTGCCTATATTGAGACTGTATTGCTGTCGCTGCGGTCATTATACATTATGGTTCGGAGCCCATTTAGGAGATGAAGATGATGAAAGGGGTTGTTAAAGCAGCGGTTCTGAATTGGTTTTGCTTCAGGACCCAGAAAAATCTTTGGCATCCACGCTGGAAAAAAAAATTACGGTTAAAAAAAAACGACAGCTGTAGTTGCCAGAACTTTGCCGTAAAAAAATACGGTAGCAACGTTTTAGGTTTTATGGGACAGCACTTAGTTTACTGTCCATTTTACAGTTCGGTTTTTCACTGTAAATTATACAATGACTTATTTTTCACTTCCAAAAAAATGTAAATTTAACGGTATTTACTGTAAAATTACATTAAATGCACCGTTAAATTTATTACAGTTATTCACTGTATATAGTACACAAACTTTCTGTAAACCAATTAACTGTGTTTCACTGTAGCATTTTTACAGTCTTTTCCCGTTAAAATCACGGTTATTTTTTTACAGTGCAAATACAGTACCAGAATAACATCCATTTAGACTTTTTGGAGGTAACTTCAACTTCAGGCTTATTATCTGTTTTTGGTTTTAATTAACTTTATACAGTACTGGCCAAAAGTGATGTGTGGAGGGGATATTTGTTTTTATTGACCTTACAAATTCGATCAAAATATATATATATATAATATTTATTATTTTAAATATGAGGGAGGAACAAAACTTTGTTATTTGGCAAAAAAGGCAAACTACAGCTACAGGTTTTATTTTACTTTGCAAAAAAAAAAATGCATAAAAAAATAAGCTCACAGGAAAAAAACATATTGACTACAACATAACCGATTATTAATATTTAGTTGATTTTCTCTCTTGTTTTTGCATGTTCATCATTTCTTCGTATGACAGCCTGTCCAAAAATTATGCCGCACAATATGCCGATAGTTGTGATTGCTAAAAAAAAAAAAAACAACAACAACAACAACAAAAAAAAAACCACCAGGTTTGCTGTGCTTCTTTGTAGTTTGACACAATTTGGCCACTATATATATATATATATATATATATTTTTTTTTTTTTTACATTATAACCACAAATTTACAATACTAATATTTATGGCTGTCTTAATTTCTTCAAACTTAAATGTTAGCCATATCGCTCTTTCGGTTTTATTCTGATTAATTGTGCAGCTGTAGAGTTGTTTATCATAGAAAAGTCCTTTTTTTTTTTTTTTTTTTTTTTTTTTTTTTTTTTTTAGGATAACCATGAACTCTAAAGCCCCAACAATACACAAAAATATCACCATGACTCTGGTTTAGATACTCACTGCTGTTAAAGTCTCATCAGAACGTGAACGACTTGCGTGTTTTCCCTGTGTGTGTGAGAGAGAGAGGAAAAACGAGAGTATGAGTGTCCAAGAAAAGCCTCCTCTCTCTATTCATCTTGGGTCAGTCAGTCTTTGAAATGAGCGAGTTGAACTGCTGGTGTTGAGAGGTCAGCCGTAAATAAGAAGTTGGATGACAGCGCTGACCACTAGCTCTGTCCTTTTTTAGAAGGATGGCGTTCTGAATCCGAGAGGCAATGAGAAACATTCATCTGTCCGGGATACATAGGCACGGCACATTGGACAATAAAATCGTCATCCGCGCCACAGGCCGTAGTTAATGTCAACACATTAGCTTCTCATTAAGTTGTCTGCTCAGTTCATGAAGACAGAGACATGTGTTTTAAAATGCCACTGGAACCTCATAAAGACAAAATAGGATGACTTCATTTTGAGCCTGTGTTTGTACTCCTAGTTTTTCTTCCTTGAGCTGTTTTGCTGGTCAATTGAAGGCTGTTTTGACAGACTGTATGAACAAGGAATTGAATTAGACAGGAGGCAGTGGGATACCAAAATGCAGCCTTGGTGAGCATAAGAGACTTTTTTCAATGCTAGTTTAGTTACATATTTTAGAAATTACCCCATTGAATATAAAAGGGTGTTGTGTGGCTATTATGTGGTGTCTATTAGCTCTGTGGCATCTACAGTGTCCCTGATAAGTATTTGCACACTTACGCTACATTTAAATGGGTATTTGTATCCCCTCAAGTCCACTTATAATTTAAGCCAATATTTTGTCGTCTCAATCGACGCCTCCTGTTGTGATCGGCTAACATCATTCCATAGAAAAAACACCTGTGCAGTGACGCTGTCTCATCATTATAGCTTTCAACCTCAACCATCCATTAATGGTGTGATTTGTCATTAGCCTTTTCAGTACGTCACTGTGGTATTTCTGGAAAACAACCAAGCCGTTTCATTCGGTCACTGTAGAGTCTCGCTCCAGGGAAGTGACGTTCTGCCCCGTGATACAGTAATAACAGTCGACGGTTGTTTGCGTCTGAACTATCTGTGGTATGTGCTGTGCCTCTTCAGGATTTTCCCTGACGCTCTGTTCACTCCTGATGCTGTTGGATGGGATGACCGGGTTAGCAAGTGCCACATCACTTTTACCTAACTCATGAACTTTATCTGGAGAGTTTTTTGCATTAACTCAGGGGCTAATGCCGTATCTAAAGCAAAATTTCTTGTTTCTTGTACTGCCTGGTGAACCTTCATTATAGATTTTGACCTTTTTTCCTCCTAGACATTATTTGGTCGAAATAACAGTTGGTGGTTGAAGATCTGCTAGGGTCCAATCCAACATAATAAGAGTTTAATTAAAATGATAATCTAAAATGATTGTGTAACAGGTAAATGAGAAACTAAAAACAAACAAAGCTAAAAAAAGTTTTAAAAACTAACTAAAATAAAGTAATATTTAAAGCTTCTTTGGTCTGAGTTGTAAAATCATGTGACGTGCGATATTTTAGTATTGTTTTTATATACTATTAGTTTTTATTATTTTAAATGCTGTTTTCAGTTTTCATATTTTTATTAATAATTTAATGTTCATTTAATGTAATTAGTTTTTTTTATAACACTGTTTAGGTGTAATTTTTTTTTTTTTTTAGTTCAGTTTTATTTGTTTTTTTAGTAATTTTAGTGCTTAAACTTTTTGTTAGTCAGTTTTCAATGCAACATTGACATTTTAACATATATTCAAACAGAAATTTTAAATTGCAATAATACTTCACAATATTACTGTTTTTACTATATTTTTGATCAAATAAATACAGCCTTGGTGAGCATAAACATTTTCATTCTTTCAATTTGGTGATTCATAAACTTCTTTTAAAAACATTTAAAAATCGAACTGACTCCAAACTTTTGAATGTTACACCAAACGCGATAAAGCAACCATAGCAAATCAATTTCTTCTTCGGTTCAGAAGCAGCGTGAGCACAGTACACCAGAAATAGAACAAAGCATCAGTTTACTGTCGTGAATTTGTCGCACCGCATCACATCCAGTGTAGTGTAAGGCTTCAAAAATACTCTGTAAAAAATCTGTGTAAAAAAGAGGAGTGTAGAAGACATTACCATGTTCTACAGTCAGTTTATCTTCCAGTTCAAACACTGTAATTACAGATGAAAAGTTTGAAGAATCTTGCTGAGCGTGATAGTTAAACTGTCTACATGTTTATATCTAGCTACTTGAATAACGTCTGGTTTAATGGCATGGACATTAGAAGGAAACTCTATCACTCCCTTGAGTACTGAGGTTTATTACCGCCACAGTAATGCAAGTTAAGCTTGTTCAGTGGAAGAGCACACCTGCAGCGTGTTGGCCAAGTGTTCTGCTTGATCAAGTATGTCCCTGATCTAATGCTGTCTGAATCTGGTCGCTGTGTTTCCTGGCCAGGTCTGTCTTAAAAAAACATCTAAAACTCAATCAGAAGAAAAATATTGTGTCTTTTGGTCGTGCTGCAGTGTCACAGAGAGTGATTGTTGTGGGACAGCCATAAAAAAATGCCTTCAGTCACACCCTTGCATACTTGCTGTCTTATCGAAATCTCACACCCTTGCTAGCACACAACCTCAAGATTCTGCTGCTGTGCCCGTCTCAGTCCGCTGGTATCTGAGGCATCAGAAACAGTTACAGTGACTCGAAGTCTCTGGCGTTTGACCAAATTGGTTATGAGGTGTGGAATTATTGTTAAATCATTAATTATTCTTCATTTAACTGTCATGTCCAAAATCAAATTTCTTTGTACACCGTGTGCAGAATTATTAGATTTTTTTTTTTTTTTTTTCAGCATTATTTTCTAAATTTTCCATGCACATTTTACCAATTCCAAACCACATCAATCTTAATAACTACTATTTATTTTGGATGTAATCATTTATAAGTGATATATAATTGTTCATGAAGGCTGGAAGTGAAAAACGCCTTATATTCATTTGTGCATAATTATTAGGCAGGTTTTCTTTTACAGGCAAAATGAGCCAAAAAAGAGTTTTAACTCAGACTGAAAAGACAAAAATTATTAAATGCCCATGAAAAGAATGCAATACGAATGCAATACTAGAAATTGCAAAGATTAGGCATGACCGTTGGACAGTGAAATGCTCACTGGGTCAGCAGGGTCAGACAAAAACAGGTAGAGAAGAAAAGACACGTTAACTGCAAAAGAATTAAGGTGAAGAATTAAGTGTGAAACCATCAGGAACCCTTTAGTCTCCAGCGCCACCATTTTCCAGAACTGCAACCTACCTGGAGTCTCCAGAAGTGCAAGATATCAGGATCTCAGAGACTTAGGTTAGGTAAAGAATCCTAAAAAATGACCCCCACTTAATAAGAATCACAAGCTGAAGTGTTGTGAAATACATGAAGACTAGTTTTTTATAGGCTCTATAGTCAGACAGATTGAGAGTGACTCTTGAAGGACCAGCACCACATCCTCTTGTACCACTGTTTGAAGAATTAATCTTCCAGAATCTGGCAGCAAGTTTTGGAAGATCATTTTTAGTCCATCTCCTATCCTGAAAAGTCTGTAGAGATGGACTAAAAATGATCTTCCAAAACTTGCTGCCAGATTCTGGAAGATGAATTCTTCAAACAGTGGTACAAGAGGATGTGGTGCTGGTCCTTCAAGAGTGAAGAGTCAAAAATGATCTTCCAAAACTTACGCTCCTATAATGCCTGATGAGTTTGGAGAACACCTGACAAGAGATTAGAGACCATTCCTCCATACAGTATCTTTCCAATCCTTCAGATTTCCAGCTCCATGTTGGTGCTTTTCGTCATCAGTTCGCCCCACTCATTGCCTATACTCTATAGGGTTCAGGTCACGAAACTGGGATGGCCATGGCAGAAGTTTAGTTTTGTGCTCAGTGACCAGTTTTGATTTTGATGTTTATTTTGGATCATTGTCCTGTTGGAAGATCCAACCGTGGCCCATTATGATTTCTAGCAGGGACAATCAGGTTTTGATTTTTTTTTTATCTGTTGGTATTTGTTAGAATGCATGATGCCATGTATCTGAACAAGATGTTCAGGATCTCTGGCAGAAAAATATGCCCACAATATTAAAGATCCAGCATTATATTTCATTGCACACATGGGATACTTTTTTATCCCTGTGTGCACCAAACCCCACTCGAGTGTTTGCTTTAAAAAATTTTTATTTTTTTTTGTTGTTGTTTCATCTGACCATAGAACCCATCCCGTTTGAAGTTCCAGTAATGTCATTTACTTTTCAAACGTTTTATGGTCAGATAAAATAAATAAATAAAATAACTTTTTGGCTGCACACACTTAAGATGGAAGCCTGCTTTCAAGCTCTCCCGTGTGTCTCTGTGTAAGCACTCAGTGAAGAGCGTCATTGATGTCTATTTACAACATGTTTTTGAAGTGTTGATCATTGTAGCTAATCACAGACATATCTGTTGAGCATGTGAACACAATGGCCAATCAGAGGTGTTTAAGAATCCCCTCAACAGCACTCAAAATGCTAGGGGGAAATGCTGGTATCGTCACATTTTTAAAATTTCAGTACCGACTTGGTACCGAAGTCGGTACATGTACTTTTGACAACCCAAATTCAGACACGGGGTTGGTGTCTGAGGCAAATTCTTGATTCAGAGCAAAAAAGTCACAACAGATTTTTAAGTAATCCATAAAGTTTAAAAAAAAAAAAAATATTATTGACACAAATGTATCCAAAAATACTGTTGAGTTAAAATTCTATAGGAAATGAATACTGGTCAATTTGACCCCCTTTATGCATTCTTGGGGTAGTGATACAAAAAAAAATTCCCCATTCCAATGACCAAGAAATATGAAAATGATGAGGGTCCGAAACAAGTTTTTTTGAGGAATTCATGGAATATCAAATAAATGTTTTCATTGATTAAAATATTTCAAAAATCACAGCATGCCGAGTCGACATGACCCCCTTTATGCATTATAGTAGAGCCCTGCATTTCTGCCCGAGCCCGACGGGCCCCAGCTTATTTACGGCCCACGGGCCAGGCTTCGGGACAATTTTCACGTCAAAGCTTAGAGGCGGGCTGGTCCTCGGGCCTGTTTTAGGCTTCTCCTCCTTTTAATACTTTGGACATCCATTAATTAAAATAAAGCATGAGAAGCTGATGATGGTAAAACAAACATATGCATAGATATAGTGCTGTGCTGGCAGAAACATGATGAGACCATAGCTGCGTCTCATTTCAGAGGCTGCGTGCACGCGTCCTCATGTTTAGTGTAGCAGCGAGTACGCCTTCAGCGCAGCAGCTGGAAGAGTGAGAAAGGAGGGCTGAAACTGGATTAAAATTAGGGATGTTCATTTCGGTGTGACCCTTGTAAAATAATTTTCAACTTTAACTTTAATAATTATTTTCAAGGCTTTAGTTTTATACATGCGCAAATACAGCATATAAAACATCAGAATATGAGTATTCACACGTCACACACTTGCAGTGCTTGAATGGAGAAATTGCGCCGGCGGCTTGCGCACATACACAACATATCAGTTCTCGCATTTCTAACTTGACATCGCAGCCTGTTTATTATCAAAATAAAATACAGTCAAAGTTACACTGCTCAATATATATATATATATAGACTAGTCTGTACAATCTGTGGCGTTCAGCGCTATACTATCGACTCACTTACAAAGCACATATGTGAAGGATGTATTGTTGGAACGCGAGCGAAGTACAAAGCCTATAATTTACATAATAAATAATATTTCGCGAATATGGAAACATTTGGATTTGTGCCGAATTGGAGAGGCGACATGTTCTTTTATTTTTCGTTATGATTCTGTTCTGAATAGGCTACTGTTTATAGGATTTGTTGTCTATAGCTATGTTTATAGTTTTTCTTTTTAAAACGTCTAACTGTTAGTATTAACTGGTCAAACTTCTTGGTTAACAGTTAACCAGTCAGTTATGAGCATCCCTAATTAAAACTTTCCAATGCGGATGCTGTGCTTTTTCTCCACAATTATGTTTCTCTATATGAGAGTGTTCTTCTGGCTGTAGCATGTTGTCTCGTTTTTCGTTTGAAAATGACCATGTTCAGTGGTGACGCTCTGATTTTTGATGCATAGGTAAGACAACCTGTAAGGTTTTTTTTTTTTCTTTTTTTTTTTTCTTTTTTTTCCGCAGGCTGTTACGAGCAGCAGAGCAGCCCGCCTGAGCTTGTAAAAAAGTTGCTTTTTACTGTGGTAGTGCTAATAAACCTTTAAACTAACATTGTGTTATGTTTATATTAGTGTTTTATATCTATGGCTTTTATTGTAGGTAAAACAAGTGTTGATTTGAGAGTCTAAATCGATCAAACGTGCTCAACTCACTGTCGGCCGTTGCGGTCATCACTTTAAGATACATAAACTTTAATTTAACAAAGAAGTGTTCCAAACATTTTTCTAAATTAACTTAATAAAGAAACGAAAAGGATTACAACTACTTTGCAATTAAAAACAAAACTGAACATTTTAATGGCTGCAACAAAGGATGCGTTATGGGGAGGATTAAAAAAAAAAAAGGGCTCCAGTCAGGTTCGGGACGAAAATTCTGACAAGCTGTCGGACACGGGCCGGGCAGGGCCTGAGCGTCTCGGGCCAGGGCCGGGCTAGGGCCTAGATTTGTGGCCCGTGCAGGGCTCTACATTATAGGGTTAAAACAGCAAGATCTGAGAAATTAGTGGCTTCTGGCCACATATAATCTACTTCTGGGAGTAATTCTTCAGTTTATAAGTCCAGGGTTTCCGCGGGGCATTAAAAAGCATTAAGAGTCATTAAATGGATTTTGCGAAAGTTAAGGCCTTAAATGGCATTAAATATCATTAAATTTCCTAATTTTTCATTTTTTAGATAGTTTTGAATAAAACAATAATACTACCAGTTTATTTTGAATATAGGCTTCATAATTGATAACTTTGATTTGCTGTCGCAAAATATGTACACTACACACGCGGAACCAGTTTTGTAATTGCAAAAATTGCCGTAACGCCATTTTGGACAGCGGCGGGCTGGGACCTGGATGCTTCTCAGACGGAAGGGCCAACTTAGCGACTTTTCAGACCCATTTAGTGACTTTTTTCCCAAGAAAGCGCATTGTGACAAATCTAGCGACTTGTTGAAACCTTATCTAGCTTCAGAGACTCACCGGTACTGCCGCACGAGCGCGAGATCTTGTTTTCCTGCCGCCGGCGCACCTCTCTCTGCGTCTGTTCTGTTCATTGAGCGGCTAAGAGCCGCATTCAGTTGAGGCTGTGCGCTCTGTCAGAGAACAAATAAAATGGGTACTACTGAGTGATCATTTTATCGAAAAATGGGCTACTTTCCCATAGACTGGAGTGAGATCATAGACGTCATATCTCTGTCGCGATCCTTCCTGGCATTCACGCGCCTCAGTTCAAGCAGAGCGGACGAACCGATCATCTCTTCCACTTTACTAGTTACAACAACCTCTGAAGGTATGTTGAAAGATACAGTACAACTTAACGAAATCCGTATCATGTCTCATGTGATCGCTCAGTGAGTGTTTCAAAAACGGAAAGACGTCTATAAAACAGATGGTAAAAAAATGTCACATTTACCTCAGAAAAGCCGTTCAATGAACTTGGAGAGGAGAATTTTGCTACATATATGCACTATAGGATATTGCATATCCCTTGTATTTGTACTTAACATGTGCTTCAATATTGAATGTATGTTTGAGTAAATCCGTTTTATGACAGCATTTAAATGTTTTTATATAGCCTAAAAAATAAGTAGAAACATAATTATGTCATAAAAAATGTATTATAACGTTATTATAAAAACTTCTTTATGGGTAATTTATATGTAAGTAGCTTACAAATCGATTAATTTTAACCTTTAATATTATAATGTACCAGCTGTGGTTCCCTGTATAGTTTACAGCATTATTTGATAGATTTTTTTCTTTGAGGAAATTTGCCATTTACTTTACCTTATAGTCCCCAAATTAATCATTATTGAACTGAAGGTAATCAAATTAAAATAAAGTCGCAAGCTCCTGAATCGAAATCGAATCCAGTTGTGAAATTTGTGTCAATGCCCAGCCCTAGTGTCAATATATATATATATATATATATATATGTATATATATATATGTATATGTATATATGTATATATATATATATATATATATATATATATGTATATATATATATGTATATGTACATTTTTCAGAGTGTACTAAAATGCTCCGTTTACATTTTAAAATCACATCTCATGGGGGAGGATGCCTCTACAATCACAGCAAATGTCTTTATCTTATGTGTATGGTGATTTTGTCAGACGTCTCGATTATAAATCAGGATTATAGCACTGGTTTAACATGTCAGGGCTCGACATTAACACTTGTCCATTAGTCCGGGATATGTGGATTTTTTGAAGGAGCAAGTGAAAGAGACTTTCTGATGCCTGGCCGGACAAGGAGCCTAACTAAAACGTCAATACCAAAAAAAAAAAAAAAAAAAAAAACCCTTGGGAATCACCAAAACGCGAGAATGACCGACTGATTTTATTACATTTAGTGTAAGTGGTGATCGATAGTCGATAATAATAGGCTGTTTTAGTCACTTACATTTTAGAAGGAACATTGACTGTGTTTGTTCAATTTTAGCAGCGAAAATATTTTCAAAGATCACAGTAGAACCATAGCACAGAGGTCTTCAACCCTGTTCCTGGGGACCCACTGTCCTGCAAAGTTTATTTCCAACCTGCTTCAGTCACCTGCTTGGGTATTTTCAAACATGCTGAAGAGCTTGATTAGCTGCTTACGGTGTGCTTGATTAGGGTTGGAGCTAAACTCTGCAGGGCAGTGGGTTTCCAGGAACAGGGTTGAAGACATTTTCGCTAAAATTATGTGAGCACAAAGAGTAGCACCAGAGAAGCAAACAAATGTAAAGGACTGACACTTGGCAGAATGCGAATGCAGCAATGACATGATAAATATTCTAATTGCCGTATCACGTCATCTATCGACATTTAGCAACATTATATATATATATATATATATATATATATATATGGCATTAAAAAGGCATTAAAATGCATTAAATTAGATTTGATGAAACCTGTAGAAACCCTGAAGTCTTTTATTAGCAAAAGTGTTTTATTAGCAACTTGTCACTGTTAATATGAGCGCTTTAAAAAAAGAACTAGTCAGTGGATTTGCCAGAGTTCATGAGGTTCATGATATCTCAACTTTGAAGGATGTTTTCTTAGTGAATTGGTAATGGATGGCCTGTTTGTCCATTTAAGTTCTGAAAAAACAATACCAATCTGTATGGTGACTGAAATGAACATTTTAATTATAACATTTGCCAAACATTGAAGGAAATGGCCTGCTGCGGATGTTGTAGGTGTAGTTTCTTCTGTGTCTTTGTGGAGCTCCACAGAAACCTGCTGAACTTCCAGCTCAATAACTAGACCTCTTCACATTCTTTTCAGCAGATGCACAGTCATGAAACATTTATGTCCTTTTTATCTCAAGTAAGATCAAGACTTTTATATAATTACTCGGATTACAGAACAAACCAAAATCTTTCTTCAGGAAATGCCTGACCACCAGCGCAAGGATGAGTGCTCTTGCGATCTGCTGTTTTGCACCTGTTTTTCTCCTTTTGAAGAGCTGGCTTTGCGGCAGGATTTGTCAGTTTTATACCTCGTAGATTCTAATGAGTCCTGCAGATGTTGGGTCGGGGCTTTGCAGCTGTGTCCTGCTGTTGATTTTTATATTTTATTTGACTGAAGTCATAATGACCATTGAAATTGAAGTATAACATCAAACAAAATTCATAATCAGCAGCAAATGGTGTTTTCAGTCTGCACTAATTAATAAATGCAGTGGCCATGTGTTCAAATGCATTGAGCTTCATTGCTCGTGCAAGCAATGTGAGTTCAATTCGGGCTTGTACCATTTCCAGATTCCTCAGACAGGAAGGATTCTGTGTTGATTTGAATATCACGTTTTGCCATTTTAAACACCTCACCTTTGATTCATTGGAATTGGAAATGAGTGACTCAAGCCGGAATCAAACACTGGTTGCCCGATCAGGTTGTACGGTACTGTTACAAAAAAATAAATAAATAATCTCTAAAGGCCCGGGTATACATTTTCCACCTTCCGCTCCATCTCACTCACAGTCGTGTCTGCTGATCTTTCAAAGTATATTCAAGTGCGGATGGACGAGTTTGACACATGCATGGTACAAATGCTTTTTATACTCTACCAGACGTCAGAGGGCAGCACTGAGTCATGTCATTTACAGGACATTCAGTTAGTAGGATAGAAGAAGAAAAGTAGCGCATCCACCATTGCGTGCAAAGTTTAGATCAAGAACCAAAACAAAAACGATAGAGAAGGATAGGATGCTTTATTTTCTGCAGACCCTCCTGATGATGTTGTATAACGCGGACGGCCGAAGTATACTTTGGGCTTGAGTAAACTATGTTTTGCAAATTTGGTACCTTGCTACAGTGTGCTGCAATTCAGCAGAATTCAAGAAGTATGCTGTGAAATGTGAAAGCAACATTAAGATTTAGGGGTTTAAAAATGCATCTATGCCTGATCTGACAATAAAACTGTTTGTTGTTGAGATTTTAGGTTTTGGTGTTATGGTCTAGAATCATGAGCTGAAATAAAATGGACCCAACAATTTTGTCTGAACACAAACACTTGTGCGCATATCCATGTCTTTTTTTTTATTAAAAATAGACTTGATTTGCTAGTGTGGTGTTATAAAATCATCTGATTTTCAGCTCTTTCGGAGCTTTCTGAATTCAGTTGTGTTTCAGCACATGTTCTCTTTCCTTCCAGTCGGTGGTGAAGACGGGTCGGCTGCTCATCAGTCATGAGGCTCCAGTGACCGGAGGCTTTGCTGCTGAGATCAGCTCTACAGTTCAGGTAAGAAGCAGATGGGAAATCAAGGCTCATGAATTAGAGATTGATCAGTACAGATTAGTTCAAGCATGACCTATTAACACTCGGCAAGCGCCAAATGCGAGTAAAAATCGGCGTTGGCGAGTGTATATATAATGTTGTCAATCAAGTTGGCATTTTTTATGAATTCTAACAAAGCAGTGTTGTGAGAAGATGAGCGTGAACAAATGTCAACGACGCTCGGAACAGTTAAGCCTTGCCAATTTAAATATTCAAGCGCAAAAAGATGTGAAATTGAACTTAATTCGTTACTCACACGCTGCATGTGAAGTTTAAACTGTAACAAATTAAACTTTTCTTTCTCTGAGTCTCATTGTTACCACAGGATTCTTTTAGGTTAGTATTGGTTTGTACACCTTAACATTCTCAATTTAATAAAGCATGTACAAAGCATAAGACTCTCATTGATCAATGCATGTATTAACAAACATCATTCAAACCACATACAACCCTCATAACTCAAAGAATAAATGAATGAATCAAAAGGTGCCTTAAATGAGACCTATAAAGAGTCCATAAAGAATCAGAGTCCATAACAAAAAAAGCAGTCCAAAAAAGCAGTCCAAAAAAACATGATAATCCCAGCAAAAAAAAGGAAAAAAAGGTGTAAGGTGTAATTTCTGGATTCCTAAGGCAATGCCACTGAAAAGGAAAAAATAATCCTCAAATGATCCCAGAAGGAGAAAACGTGATAATCCACTGGTAACAGGCCTCAAAAACCGTCAGGCAGTCCTTCAGTCAGTGTGCCAGATCAAACTTAGTCCATTGCACTCGCACAGGTGAGAGCCTGCCATTTTCGAGCACCTTTATTGGCCTGTCTTTCAAGCATGCCACCCCATGAGCTACAACTTCCCTCAAAATGGCCGCGCCTTGACTTCCTTACCCAGAGGCCTTTTACAGTCCTTCCTCCCTTAACACATTCCAATTCAATGTAACAAATCCCCTGCCCCGACAGAAAATGGTTTACATACAAATAGTTTACCTAAATAACCATAACCAAAAATATAAACAAATAAATAATCATCAAAGCATTAATTGAAAAATGTTTTCTCTTTTTCTGATTTGTGGAAGTGTCACAAAACAACCAAAGCACGCGCCCGGAAAGCCGCGTCTCAGACAGCGCACGAATACTAAATTGAGTTCTCTTCATGTCTTCTTGCGCTTGAACGGACAAATTCACGCAAAACTATATTTAAAAAAAAAATGCCCGCCTCAGCGAGTATCCTAGTAAACATAGTAGGTTATGTTTTAAGTGAACATAAATGGTAACACTTTACAATAAGGTTCATTAGTTAATATTAGTTTACTACATTAGTTAACATGAACTAATAATGAACTGCATTTATTAATCTTTGCTAATGTTAATGTAATTTCAACATTTACGAATACATTAAAATCTTGTTAACATTAGTTAATGCACTGTGAACTAACATGAACAAACAATGAACAACTGTATTTTCATTAACTAACGTTAACGAAGATTAGCAAATACAGTAACAAATGCATTGCTCATTGTTAGTTCATGTTAGTTAATACATTAACTAATGTTTAACCAATGAACCTTATTGTGTTACCACGTAAACAATATCAGTATATCGGATCTGTGCATTATGTCCTAAAGTGTCAACAGCCTAATATTCCTGCTGTTGTCTGTGTTTTTAATGTTAATCAAACGACAATAAACAAAGAAAAAATCACTCACTGCTCTTGACTGAATAACTTTTGTAACTTAAATAAGGATTAATCTGTTTAATTTAGACAGTGCAGACTATGCAGTTATTTTACATTTGATTACTTTATTAAATTATCTGAATACTACTCTTAGATCCACCTGAAAAACCTGTCTGAAAACCACTGTTTATTTTATTTTCTTAAGTCACCCGCCATTGCCAGGTGTTGTAAAAACTTAATTTTAGGCCCTGTGTTCAAGTGTTTAGTGCTTTTTGACACAATGATTTACAAAATAATATTTGGACTTCAAAAAAAAGTTCCATTTATTTTTAGACCTGTGGCATAAATTAAGGCTAGGCAAGTTTATTTATATAGCACATTTCATACACAATGGTAATTCAAAGTGCTTTACATGAAAAGGAAACAAATAAATAAGGATAAAAATGGAATGCATAAGAAATAAAAATAACAATAAAAGCAGAGAATACCACTGTCTGGATGGAAGAGTCAGTGAGTTTCTGTGAGAATGTTTGTCTGGTAGCTGTGCGTTTAAACAGTACCCTTGCTCTGGGACTTCCCCATATTGGCTGTCTTTCTCTGTGGTTTTCTCTCTGCACCTAAATAATCTGTTGGACGTCTCCAACAGATCCAATTTTTCACCTAAAATCGACCAGGACTGACCCTCCAGTCCGCACTCAGTTAATTTGGTCCTCGACCTCGGGTTCACTCAAACCCACTACTCTCACCACGCGGTTTCAATTTTGTTTTTATCAAAGAAATCTCTTAACCACACTGGTTTACCACAGAGATGTCTCAACCACTATGGTTTATCCCTTTTCCCCAAATGTTTAGTATAATTTTCTGTGTAATTTTTAATTTGTCTCTTCCCCATATTAGTTTCACTAGATTTAACTTAAGAACTAGTCTGACCAACTAGCTGGCCACCATGGGATAATCATTCTTATTTTTCAAATTCATATTAAACCAATTTACATTTAGATGACTAACTTAAGAATAGTAGAAGCATCTTATGCAACTGACCACAGATATTAAATTATTTGACTCATTTTCTCTTTGTCATCATCAATCATTTAATATTATGCAAAATATACTTGAGTCCTATGAATCCTACCCCAGACTGTTTTCTGTTTTCTGTTTTCAAGCTGACTGGTGTAATTTAAGGCCCTGATATACTCACAGCAAAGTTCTTTTTCATTCTTTGCTTAGGGGTAAAAAGTTTGAAACACCTTTGCAAAAGCCTGTTGCGAACATCCTGAGATCAGCGTTTAGATGAATATGTAAATACGTGCTGCACACTTTCCTCTCAATAACAAAATAAACACACAACAAAATGACAGTGGTGAGAAAACAACAGTTGAGAATAAGAAAGCATCTGATCATGGCAATGTGGATATGTTTTCACCAGCTCGGCAATTCAGCACTCCAGTCAAGTCGTCACGTTTATTTATATAGCGCTTTATACAATAGATTGCTTTAAAGCAAGCAGCTTTACAGTATCAAACATGAAAAACTGTGTCAGTGCTGCTTTCAATTAAAATAACAACCTTAGTTTCTATTGAAGTTATAACACTGAACAGAAGAAATGAACCATGGAAGATTTCCATGAGATGCACCTTCCTTTTAGTTCCAAGGACCAATGGTAGTTGAGAGGTGTTTACCAGAACTTTTCCAAAATGTTCGCTTTGGCAAGCTGTTTCGAACTTCTAAAACTAACTCGAAACAAACTTAGTTTTGGCCTGATTTTGTTTCAAATTACATCACACAAAAAGCAACTTTTAACTTTCTAGTTGCTCATCGATCAAATGTCTTTGATGGAAGTGTTAACAAATCCTGCCTGAGAGGTCAGAGTTACAGCAAAGTGTTTCAAGAAACATTTCTTCTTATCAGTGTTGAAAATGGTTGTGCTGCTTCATATTTTTGTGGGAATTGTGATTAAAAAAAATTCCAAAGAACATTTATTTGAAATAGAAATCTTTAATGTAACTGTATTTACTGTCACTTTTGATCAATTTAATGCAGCCCTGCTGAATTAATATATTCATTACACGGTACAAAAATTGTACTGAGCCCAAGTTTTTGAACAATAGTGTACACATTCATGAGTGTCTCAGATCTCAGCGAGCTCGTGCTGATGGTGGAAATTTTATCAAGAGATTCATCCATGCATAGATGCAGGGCCCATCTTTAAATATAAACATCAGTCACGTTTCCACTGACGTCAAAGTTTGTTAAAGCACCTGTGTGTGTGTGTGTGTGTGTGTGTGTGTGTGTGTGTGTGTGTGTGTGTGTGTGTGTGTGTGTGTGTGTGTTTGAGCGGGGTGGGCACACTTGGGCAGTGATGAGTCAGCCGGATGTGCACAGATAATGGCATTGAACAGAAAAGTTGCAAAAGAAGACTATTAGTTGCACTATGTAAAACCTGAACTGTGGTCCAGCTACTGATGTCTGTGATAACGGCGGCCCGTGAATCTGCCCCCCACCAAAACACCCAGGCCCCAACACAACACATGGCAGTGACAGTCATTTCTGCAGTCATGACATTGCCTTTTGGATTTTGGTGATGTTTGCTCAGGGAAGCATCACTACATCACAAAAGTGTGTAGTCCCACTGAACATACTTAACATGCTGTTGAAAGTGCAGTTCATATACGTGCGTTGCATTATGATTTTCCAGTCGTTTGGTTCTGTTAGCAGATCTTGAAAATCTACTGTACATCCTTTTGCAATTACGGACAGAACACAGTGAAATACACCGTACTGACTGCTGTTTAGCTTGAATTAATCTTGCTTACTTAAAGAAGACCTATTATGGCCATTTTTTTTTTTTAAATAGATTTTAGATTATTGCAGCTCCTCTCTTCCCAGTCTGTCAGTAACGCTCTGTTTAGTTCTTCTAGTCTCTATGAAGCCCCTCCTTCTGAAAAGCACAATGTGCTCTGATTGGTCAGCTGAACCACGTGTTATGATTGATCTGCTGCTTCGAGTTTGTTTGGGAAATGTCACACCCGCAAGTTTCAACACACTACTAACTTAACTCAACCAGGACTCACAGTTTTTTGCATGTCTTTAATAAAATACAAGTTAGAGGGCTGCATTGGGATTGGGGTCCTGCAGGACCCAATGTAAATCTCACGGGAGTCTGCGATTTTTACCTTTGCTGCGGGTGGGAGTGGGTGGTCAAAAAATACAGCGCAGGATTTGCCTCGTAACAAGAAAGGAGTCAACAAAATGAAGCTCGCCGCAGTCCATCAGTAACATTCTCTTCCTCCATAGCAATCTGGAGTAGGCTAGGCCAAGTGATTCATTATTTGAAAGTTTTTTAGTATTATTACTTTATTTTTTGCTTATATATTTATATACAGTATATATATACACACAACAGTTCTTTCTGGTTCTTGAATCTGATTGGCTGAGAGGTCTTTCCAGCCATGCAATATTCTACTAGTATCACCACGGGAACCCTTTCACCTTGTGAATCACTCCGCTGTCAGTATTCTCACAGCGAGTGTCACGGCGGACGAGCAAACACCATATTTTTATAGATACTACTGTTATTTTGTAACGGAATGTAGTTTTTTAGGCTAGAATATAGATGTTTAGACCTCAGATATGCAATTTACAACATAGCGCCTATTTGAAAATTTTAGACGTTTTCGGAGATGTGAGCTCCAGGCCGTCAGCGAGCGTTCAGCATTCATGTATCCGCAGAGAACAGCTTCATCTTGGCCAGTCCTTCGGGAATTTGCCGCTGGCTCTTGTGTAGATAATGTATAAACATGAGGTATAATTCGTTTTGGGTATATCAAACGGGCAATCTTTGGTCTTATTAATGTATTACTTGTTCCAGAGCTAACAGATTTGGCTTAAGGGTTATATAAGTTTAATCACTTTATATTTACATTGAAATTAAATCCTGTACTAACTAGAGCGCTGCTTTTGTATGTTTGACTGAACTGTTTGCTTGTGTTTATTTCCTATTTTACTTCTTATACTGTTATAATGGCTATAGTTGTTGATTTAAATATTATTGTTCAATAAATATTTTATATAAATAACATTTTTTGGTATCGAGAAAGAGTCCATTAATGATTTCGACTTCAGTGAAAGTTACAATAATATGCCATTAGATGGCGGCAAAGACTTTATGAGTGAGTGAGTCAGACGCAAAGACTTTTATATTGAAATGGACTGAAACAAGGAAACAAGGATGTTGTTTTTACTTTAAACAACATCTTACGAGACGCAACTGACAAATGCATTGACTAGCGCAGTCATGGGAAATCCTCTCAAATGTTAAAAGGACAAAGACAAAGATATCGCTTTCCTCAGTGGACATTCAAACTGGTTTTGTGATTATGAATATAAGTTTGACCTGAAGAATATCAGTTAGATGCAGGTAATACACTCACTCAGGCGATCTCTCTCTCATAATACTCTACGTATTACAGTGAGTTTCAATGAAGCGACTCATCGTTCCTTCGTTACTAGATCTAAAGTGACGTTTCAGAATTAGTAATGGAGGCTTGGGCTCAACTGTTAAACTGTCAACTTGAGATTTGAATCCGTGGCAGAAGGAAGTAGTTCCTCACAAAAGAGGGTTTTTAAAGACTCTCCGTCACTGTATGTAATCACAATGCCATAGGTAATCACAGCGTGCTGATATACAGCCAGATCGCACGGCTACTTGTGTGATATTGCTCCTATATATATATATATATATATATATATATATATATATATATATATATATATCACATCATGTGTGTTGTTGAGGTGAGTTGGCCACCTCATTCTTGACTTCTGCAGAGATGGTAAGAATCTAGTTGTGTTATTCTGTCACAGTAGAGACACATTCAGCTTCATGCAGCAGAGATGCTGAAGTCATTGAGCAGAGGATCTTACAGAAGCTGAGACTGTGACAGCAGATGACCATACTGTTATTCCTGGATCGAGGGCTGGAACACGGATATATTTCAGATTAATCTCTGTGTTCCTGGACAACTCCATGGAATAGTTGGAATAATATTTAATATCATCTGTCTCATTTTCTTTGTCTGTGTATGAATAAAACAACCATAAAACATTTCCTCTGGAATGTGTGTGTGTGTGTGAGGGGTCAGGTGTTCTCTATATTGTGTGGACAAAATGGATGGTAAGGTTGGTAATACCAGCAAATTTTGATCTTGTGGGACATTTTTTGGTCCCCGTGAGGAAATCAGCCTATAGAGCATACTATTTTATTTTATTTTTTATTTTATTTTATTTTTTTTAATTTAAAAATGCAAAAAGTTTTCTGTGATAGAGGTAGGGTTAGGGGACAGAATGTACAGTTTGTATTGTATAAAAATCATCATGTCTATGGAAAGTCCCCATAAGGCATGTCTCTCTTTATGATGCAAGCATGTTTTAGACTGTATCTGTGTGTCTAAAGCAGAGTTGAATTTCTTACTTTTCAGTTCATGAGTTCATTTAAATTCATTTGAAAATTATTTAACATACAGCATGTTGAATTGGAACAATTTTCTGCATTGTAATTCACACAACGGAGGATTTTTATTAGTTTAAAGTCGGCATGAAATGAATTTTCGCCCTGTTTTCTAAATGCATACTGTAATTTTTTTTTCTGAATGATTCCTCTGTGCTTACATTTTTTTTTTTTTTTTTTTTAAATTCCCTGTTATATTTCATGTAAACTATCTTCAATACTGTCCAAACAATTAACAGCCATTAGAACAGATGTTAATTTTGCAAAACAGCACCTTGTGCTCAGATAAATAATCTCAAATGACAGTTCTGCATTCTGTTTGCTACTTCAGTTCATTTTCAGCAATAGTGATTTAAAATGCATCTCAAATCAGCTCTGAATGTCACACAACCCTGATTTGTGGAGACTCGTGGGTAAAAAAACATGAGAAATATCCAGTCCTGACATTTGTTACTGTGCTGAGATGATTCAATGTTTCTGCATGTCTGAGTGACAGTGAGGTCTTCTGACATGCACAAACACTGACTATTATCAAGTGAAAAATAGCATGAAGTTCAGAATGATTGTCTAAAAATGGTCTTTCAGATCAGTGCTTCTGATTAATACATCATGTACGTACTAAAGGATCTGGGAGCTAAAGGATCTGAATGGCCGAGAGGAGCTTCTGTAACCGTGTCTGTGAATTTGAGTGACTCCTGGAGAAGATTTACGCTGCTTTTAGTTGTTCAGTTAACAGATTGTAGGTTACAGTCCCAGAACTAAATTAATTACATATTTAGTTTTTATTACTAATGGCTGGTCATAAACCGCCTCATTGATGTTGATTTTGGATTTCATGTTGTAACATGTGGGAAACAACAAATTCACTGGCATTGAAACTCCTGTTTCAATACAGATAACTTTTTTCTGTTTTCTTTGAGTGAGAATTGAAATGTTTGTGAGTATGTGAGTGTTTCAGAGTGTCTGTCTCATATGTGGCTTTGGGCTCCTCAAATACGCAGTGCGCATTTGTCTTTTTTGGCTCTCATAGTCAGTAATATTGGCATTTCCATATCACGATAATCTTTGAATACTCTGTAATCTGCGGCTGTTGCTGGTTCCACTCTGACAGCAAAAAATGTGTTTGTGAGAGTGTGTATATAGATACATTTAAAGATGCATATGTATGAATGGATTATATACACTACTATGCTGAAATTTGGGGTTTGTAAGATTTTAATACTTTTCAATAAGAAGTCAGTAAGAAATTTTATTCTGTCAGGATACATTAAATTTAGTGACTCTAAAGTTATTTATAATATTAGAAAAGACTCCTAAAAAAGTGTCTTGGTTTCCAAAAAAAATATAAATATATGGGCTGTTTTCAACACTGATAATAATCAGAAATGTTTTCTTGAGCAGCAAATCAGCATATTAGAATGATTTCTAAAGGACTGAAGACAGGAGTAATGATGCTGAAAATTCAGCTTTGATCTAGTGTTAATTTCGTTAAAGAAATCTACAACGAAAAATGTTCATCAACAAAGTTTTTCCACTGACTAAGGGGCCGTTTACAAGACACTGGTTTCAACTAAAAACGGAAAACATTTTATGCGTTTTGGCCATTCATTTACATGACAATGGCGTTAAGGTGGCCTAAAAACGCAAACTTTTGAAAACGGGTTTTAAAGTGCAAGTTTTTGAAAACGGTCTCCATGTAAACAACAAAAACGCGAATCTGTGAAAACGATGACGTCATGCAAATGCGTATTACAGTTCAGTCTGAAGTGTTTTATCGCCATCTAATGGCCTGGCAGCAGAATACAGCGTTTTGAGTCATTTTCACGGATTCGTATGAATGGGGATTGTTTTGACAATGGTGTCGTCTGTACACAGAAAACTCAAAGGAAAAACTTCTCTGTTTTAAGCATATTGTTGTCGTGTAAATGTACCCTAAGGCAAGACGATGACGAGGTGATAATAAGGCCATTAAAGGATAACTGTGACTATATCAACATGCCATATTGTGGACAAAAAAAGACAAAACTAAAATGTAGTTAAAAGAACGAAAACTTTACCAAAAACTTTTCTATTTTTGTTGAAAAAAGAGGAGCCAAAACATCCCAGACTTGTGTACAAGACTCTATTAGGCGAGCGTTCATGTTTGCGGTTGCCAGATATCGAGAGCTCAAATCCCAATCAGTTTTTCTGTTAAACGGATACATCTGGCAACCATTCGCACAGTCTCTCTGCCAAGGCGCCATGATCTGAAAACGCCGACATAAAGTGTCATGAGAAATCGAGTCTGCTTAAATGAAAGTGTCATTCAGCTAGTCTGTGTTCTGTCATGGATCTCGACTGTATTGTTTGCGATTGTGGTTGCTGATTGTACTTACGCAACCTCTGTGTGGCAATATGTACAGTCTTTTTTGCCGTTGTTTTAATGGAGGAACATTAATGCAACTTGGAATTATTGAATTTACTATTAGGAATTTCTCTGTTATAAAATTTGAGAGTAGGTTTTTGTTTTACCAGTTTTCATAATGTAGACAGGGCGAGTGTATATCTAAAGTCTTTGGTGATTATTTAGTTTAGGCTATAATTGATAGGCTTTAATAAATCTGTACACTAGATGAGATTAAATAAACCATGCATATGAATCAATATTCTGTTGATTTGTGCTTATTGGTGAAAGAGCAACTTCTAATGAAATATAAAAAGAAATTTCCCAAATGACAATTAAAATTTAGCCATTTTTAATCTTTTTAACCATTATACAGTATGACGAAAATATGACGAAAATGTAAGTTTTCATTGACTAAAACGAGACTAAAATGCTCAGACATTTAGTTGACTAAAACTTGACTAAACAAAAACAGGACAAGGTTGACTAAATATGATCAAATCTAAAAGTTACATTTGACAAAGGACTAAGACTAAATAATAAAAAAATAGCTGACAAAATGAACACTACTTTGATCACAGGAATAAATTACATTTAAAAATATATTCACATCAAAAACAGTTATTTTAAATTGTACTAATATTTCAAAATATTACTGTTTTTACTGTATTTTTGATCAAATTAATACAGCTTTGGTGAGCATAAGAGACTTATTTAAAAAAAAAATCAGTAGTGTATATAATTTATTATATAATGTAATGATATTTATGTGTACAGTGGACGCAAAAAGCACTGGACACTTAATCTACACATACAAATATATTAATATCATCACATTAAATGATGAAAGCAGGTGGCATTTAACTCATATTTTAATTTGTGTCTCTGATACAGAACTGTCAAGTTATCTTCATGATGATAGTTACAAGTATTTGATATAACAATGCCTTTTCATATACTGATGAAACAGTGAAATAGTCTAAAATGAAATGGTCTTGTTTTCAGTCCACGTGCAGTGGCTTCAGACTAGACTGAACTTCTCTGTTCTCCTGCTTTTCCAGTAAGAGTATTTAGAGGTTTCTTCTTGTTCTTCACGTGGGTCAGGTTGGCAGGTACTCTTCCGCCTTTTCCCCAAAATTACCCTTGGCTTTAAAACTGAGGACAATTTACTAAATATACATATTGTAGTGATTCAGTCCACCAAACTGTTTTATAACACACTTTAGCTGATGTTAGATTGGCTAGCTCTGTTTTGCGTTTGTGTTGTAGTTTTGCTGAATGTGCACATATTTGGACCACTTGGGTTGGTTCTGTTTCTCAAATGAAACTTGACTTCAGAAGATCTGGAGTATAGCGCATGAGTTGTACTAAACTACTTCGATGCTTTGATTATCCAATCAGTGATGGTGGAAGAGAAGATAGAGAACATGGATGAACAAATGTAAATGCCAAAAACATCAAAAGTTTGAGAGTGTGGAAAATGGGAAACATTGTTTTTCTGCACTGCATGAATGTATTGGAGTGAACTGAAGTGAACGAATGTGTTGCATCTAATTTTAACTCCTGTCTATCAGCAGATGTCCTGATGTGTCCTTTCCTGGAGTCCATTTCCAGTCATTACAGACCACAAAATTCAGATGCATCACATGTAGATAAATCTATTTCTGAGCAGCAGAAGCACTATGTTCATCTTGCCACATCAAATCCCAAAACGGTGATTATGTGTAGGCCGAGCAACAGGATGCCAGGCTCCTTCTGGCCACTGAGCGGCAGGCCGACTGCAGCTGCGGGATGGATTCGAGCATCCGGGACCTGCCACGGATCTGCAGAGCCTTTTCTGATGTCTCTTGGCAGAGCTGGAACTGCCTGCTGATGCAAATCTAAAACACATTTTTGTGTTTATACAGGACGTCATGTAAAGCAAGCACAAAGCCCTTTAATGAAGCTTGACGCTCTTTTGTAGGCACTTCAGAAAACACCAGCAGACGAGAGAGTTCGCCCAGAGTGCGACATGTTTCACACTTAGCTCATTCATTTTCTGTGTTCGGATTTGGGTACGGAAAAGCCAAAAAGCGTCCATTTAGAGTTGGAGGTGTCTTCGTGGACAGTCAATTTCAGTGTTGGCTTTGTATGAGAGGAAACATAAGACCCTTCATAGCTTTTCCTGATGCACAAGTTGTGATGGTTCTGTGAAAATAAGTGTTGTGTTTTGTCATTGGGAATTGGGTTTGTTCAGCGTCCATTTGGTGTTTTCTGGCTTGATACTTCATTTTAAAGCTCTCCAAAAGCCTCTTATTGGGGTCATGACTAAGGACATGAAGAGATTTTTTCCAGTTGTTGCTGTTTATCATGCAGCTCATGATTTGCACACACAATCTTTTCTAGTTCCTCCATATTTAAGACATATTCTTTAGTTCAACAGTGCTTTGACTATGTCTAGATAAATTACAGTGTAAGGCTGGATGCTTACACAGCTGTTTTTAACCAATAATTGGAACAAAAAGCAGTTGAAAGATGACGTGCATAATTCAGTTATATATCTGACTCCAATATAATTAATCTGACTCCATTAAAATTGTTGTTATTCTTTAACCTTATTCTTTAAAGGTAAAAGTCTTTCTTAAAACTGAAAGGAAAACGTAGGACGTTTAGATAACGAAAGTTACAATCCCTATAGCTTTCAACATTATCAGTGGTAATAGGAGTAAGGGTAGAACTCTTTACTGCCCTAATACTTCAGAAATCCCTTTAAATGTATACATGTGAATTAAATGTGGGATAATGGCCTTCATCGTCACAGCGTGCTAATGCCTAACTGGTGCAATGGATTTATCAATACAACAGCATTCACGAGAAATTCAAGGGAAAAATACTAAAGAGTTAGTTCACCCAAAAATGAAAATTCTCACCCTCATGACATTACACCTGTAAGACTTACGTCTTCAAAACACAAATGAAGATGTTAATTAAACTGTCCCTCCTTTGAGAGCAGTGTTTGAGGAAAGTAATACTCTGAAAAAGTAACTCAGATATGTTGTTGTAAATTGAAAAAGTAATGTTACTTTACTAGTTACTTGGAAAAAAGTAATCTGATTACGTAACTCAAGTTACTTGTAATGCGTTATCCCCAACACTGTTTGAGAGTCTATTTCACCAAAACTTTCAAGCTTCAAAATGAATCTTGAAGACACGCTAGACTGAACACGTTGGTTCTTGTACATCAAGGAAGCACGTTTGAGCTTCCATTTTCCTTATTTGATGCTCTGTATGTGCGTTGACCTTTGTTTGTCTGTGAATAAAAGTCTAAATTAAATCTGTTCATCATATAAAGCAAACGTGCCTCTTCAGAGGACTTATGTCAAAGTGAAATTAGCTCTCTACAATATGAAAATAATCGATTTCATAAGTATTGACATACATCAGAACTGGTGTCTCTTGACTCTAATATAAATAGAGTCAGTGTTGATGCAGAACTTGCAACATGAATGTAGAACAGCAACAAATCAGTGATTAAAGTTTTTCACCTTCACATGAAGGAATACTTTTGATCAATTTAATAAGTGTCAAAATATTTAACTTGAATGAAAACATCAAAGCTTTTTGTATTCACCTTATGTAGCAATGCGGTAGTGATTGCCACCATAGGTAAATAATTGGAAGAATAACAAAATGCTGTAAATGGTCAAATAAATTGCGCTACAAACCAGTGTGTTTTTGATTGCGATAATAAATTAAAACAAGATCTTCGCAATTTAACTTCGCAGAGGCCTTTAGATTAGACTGACCAAATATGATGTTGATCTGATTAAAGCTCTAGGAGGAGTTTGTTAAAGTACAACATCTGGAAATGGCAAAAACTGCAAAAAATTTGCAGAGAAAATTCGAAATATCTCACTTCCTGTTGGGTTTTCAGATTTTGCACCCAGGGACTTTTTTGTAGGTACTGGGCTGTTACATGTGTCTGCCGAATTTCATACCTGTATGTGAAACGTAGCGTGAAGGGCGCTTAATTGAAATTTTGTAGGTGGCGCTATCGAATCATTTTGCCTAATTCTGAAACCCATATCAGACGTAAATTTTCACCACTTCTGATGCGTGTGAAAAGTTTGAGTTTTCGAGCATGTTTAGGCTCTCAAAAATGTGATTCATTTCAGAGAAGAAGAAGAATTGACTGAGCGATTACAATAGGGTCCTCACCATCGGTGCTCGGGCCCTAAAAATAACAAGTACTAGTTTGCAATATCATGCAGCATAACAGACTGTTTTTGTACAGCTAAAATAAATGGAAGCAGATGAGACCATAAGCCTCGACACAATGAAGTTACAATGTCTGCGTCACTCTTACATTAAGAATATGGTGAATAGGCTCTGGAAAAATAAAGATTTGTATGGTACAAATTATTAATGGAGCTGAATGTGTTCTCTGCAGGAGGAGTGTTTCCTCAACTTGGAGGCTCCCGTCAGTAGGGTTTGTGGGTATGATACACCCTTTCCTCACATCTTTGAGCCCTTCTACATCCCGGACAAGTGGAAGTGCTTTGAGGCTGTCAAGCGTATGATCAACTACTGAAACCCAGGTATGATTTTTCTGTCATATGATATAGTGAGAATATGGAGCTCATACCCAGAGGAAAAAACACCTGAATTGTATTCAGAGGCCTAAACTGAGCAAAAATATGCAATTTGGTGCAAAAAGAAAGATGAAATTCTGACAGCTCGTAAATCAATGAGATCTTTATAACAGTATATCAGACTACTTACATAAAATCATAAAAATATCAGTTGTCACTCTATATCTTCCAATAATGTCTTAGTAAGATGATATATTTAAATGCTTAATTTTATGACCAAAGCTCTGTAGTTTTAAAACATATAATGCAATGCAATACAATGATTGAGAGATGAACAAATAACTTGATTTTTAACATGATTTTTCTAAAAAAAATGATGTTTCAATAATCGAGTAATCCTAAGATGCCTCAGTCCAGTACATCTTGAAATAATAATTAACAATATAAAAGTTAATCTTACATTACTTTATAAAAATCAGTAAAGATTTCACAGTAAAAAGACACATGAATGACAATCTGAAGGTGTATGTTTGTACAATTATACTAAAAGGCCTTTTACTTACTAAAAAATTATAAACTATCAATCAGATGACAGAAGGCATGTAGTAGATTGTGTGCAACAGATTTTTCAGCAAAGTTTTGATCATGTTGATCATTCACTCCCAGTGTTGCCATGATTGACACCATGGTAACCATAGCAACATTCAGGCGTGCCTCTTGTTTGAAATTAATATTACACCGACTAAAGACTGCAAAACATGGAAGGCCGCTTCACAGTGCGCTCTCTTGAAGTGTTGCCATGCCCAGGTATTATAAGTGTTTTTGGGCTTGTTGTTTGGGCTTCGATCATAAAGCGATCAAGTTAATGGAGTTATGAAATATGCAAGTCACAATATTTTGCTCTTATTTTTAAATATCAAGCATTTGCATTTATTTAATTTTTTATGGGCTTATTCTTGTTGGCTGTTTTTCTAGCAAGATCTGGCAACATGAATGAGTCAAGGCTCGTACACAGTAAATTTTGCAGTGTTAAATTAACTCTATAAGAGTCAAATTTAACACTCGGCCCGAGTGTATTTGGTCCCACTCAGAATTGGTGATAAATTGACTCTCGTCATTGTGTTAAATTTTCAGAGTTAAATTAACTCTATTTTGAGTAAAGATTTAACACTGCTCAACACTGAACAGTGTTACTAAAGTTTAACACTAGGGGAAATTAACTCCGATTAGTGTTAATATTTCACTTATGTAGAGTTTGTTTACATTTATAATAGTGAAAAATTTTCTCAAATTTTAAAACCAATTGGTGTTTTCAAAACAGAAAAAAAAACAAGTTCAACAACATCACATTTAAAACATTTATTTAAACGCTGTCAGGCTCAAGAAACATACACGTATATGCACAAAAATACGTCACATCTGCATGAAATGACAGTACATCACTATATGCAGTACAGTCAACATCTTTGTTGTAAACTGAGGTCTGAATGAAAGTGTACATCTTGTGTAGAATAGTGTTATAAGTGGTGCCAAAAACAAAGTGTGCCTTAAAAAGTTAGTTCACCAAAAAATGAAAATTCTCTCCTTAATAACTCACCCTCATGTCGTTCCAAACCTATGAGGCTTTTGTTCATGTTCAGAACACAAATGAAGATATTTCTGATGAAATCTGGGAGACTTCTGTCACTTCATTGACAGCCTACACAACTACCACTTTCAAGGAGCAGAAAGGCAGTAAAGACATCCTTAAAGTAACCCATGTGACTCTGGTGATCTGACTCTGGTGATTTTTTTTTTTTTTTTTTTTTTTTTTTTTTTTTTTTTTTTTTTTATTATGCAAACAGATAATTACAATATTTACAGAAAAGAAATTAAATGCAAAATACAAAGACCAACAAAACATACATAACCGCCAGTATGATTTGGGTATGTGTGTGTGTGTGTGTGTGTGTGTGTGTGTGGGAGTGGAAATATATGAATAAAGGAGCATGTAGGAAAGTACAACAGACATAACCAGAATTAAGAAAAAATATATATCAAAAAGGAGGAAACAATGATGAAGATAATAATAGTATCACACGCAAAAAATGAGGAAGGTGACAATAGCAACAGTATTAATAATAAATAATAATAATAATAATAATAATAATAATGATAAATCCAATTAATAAGAAATGACAAATAGTAATAATAGTATTAGCAGTAGTAGTAATGATAAATATTAAGAAATATACTCATTTCATCCGGAATGAGGGGGAGGTTAAAGGATCAGGAAGAGGAAAAATAAAGATAACAGTAATAGCAATAATGATAATAATATTAATAATGGTAATATTGATACAGCCATTAATAGTAATGATAATAGTAGTAGTTGCAATGGCAGTGATAATAATAATAATAATAGTATTAATAATGGTAATATTGATACAGCTATTAATAATAAGATATTATAAAGCTGCCTCTATTCCACTCATGGCCATGGCATAGGATAGACCCCCGTCAGTGTCATGTTGCAACGAGCTATCAAGGTGCGGTGCTGTGGGGCCGAGGGTCCCAAAATCCATCCCCAGCCGTCCCACACATGCCACTCTTACCCTGTCTGTGTTTTTTTTTTCTTTTTTTTTTTAAAATAAATATGGCTGCTTTCATTGTTATACTCATAATATGTTTGTCAATTAGTGTATAATGCATTAAAAAAGCATGGCGTGCAGCATGGAATCAGCCCAGTGCAAAGCCTAGGCCGCCACGCCCACGCCACACTTACCCTATGTGTGTGCATTTTTTTATTTTTTTTTTTTTTTTTTTTTCCCCTTCCTGCTTTAAACTTATTTTATGTTCCAAATGAATGTGTGTGTGCACCTCATCTAATATGTGAAGCATTAAAACAGCGAGACAAGTGCTGAGCCAGCCAGAGACAAGAAATCCCAGGTGAAAGTACAAGCTGGAAGGCGAAAGCCCAAGGCCCCCGGTCCCACATCACACCCACCCACACCTAATCAAAACTGCACATGTCAGGGACTAGTATGCCACAGCCAACCAGGGTCCAGAAACAGCAAAAAAAAAAAAAAAAAAAAAAAAAAAAAAAAAGAGGAGAGAGAGAGATTTAAATGTAATCTTATAAGTATTTTATTTATATTTGATATTAGTCGGTGTTGCTACCTCTTCCTGACCCCCCTCCCCCCAATCATGTGTGAATATTGATGGTGTACCATTGAGGATGGCTTCAGATAAAGAAGGTCGGTGGATTCATGACTGTAGGAAGTTAAAGAGAGATGACCAAGAAGGGTGTAATTCTGATGTATTATTTTGAGTGGAGGTAGACAAGTTTTCCATGGAGATGTACTCTATTAGTAAATTTTTCCAAGTTGTAATATGTATGGTGTTCCTTGATTTCCAGTTCATGAGGATAGTTTTCTTGGCGATAGTTAGAGCCACTAGGAGTAATTGACTGTTTGTACTGTTTAAATTGATTATGGATATGTCACCTAATATACAGAGGGAGGGAGACAGTGGGATGTGACATCCCATAAGGTTGGATAGTGAGTCAGTAACGTTTTCCCAGAATTTTTTAACTGAGGTGCAATCCCAAATAGCGTGTAAATAGGTGTCTGGAGTGTTTTGTGTGCAATGTGAGCATGTTTCTGAAGAAAAACCCATTTTAAATAATTTCCGTCCAGTTAGGTGAAATCTATGAAGTACTTTATACTGTATAAGTTGTAAGTTGGCGTTTTTTGTCATGAAGTAGATATTTTTACAGATTTGTGTCCAGAAAGCGGCATTGGGAGCAATGGATAAGTCTGATTCCCATTTTGCATTGGGTAGGCTTAATGTATTGTCTGATTTGGATATTATTTTATATATTTTGGAGAGTAGTTTTTTTGGGGAGGTTATATTAATTAGCTCTGAGATTGGAGGGGGAAGATCTAGATTAATTGTCTGAGTGTCGATTTTTGATTGAATAGATGATTTGATTTGTAAATATTCCAAAAAACAATTACTCCCAATGCCGTATTTCTGGACCAAGTGGGAAAATGGTGCCAAGTTGTCATTAAGCAGGATGTGTTGAAGTTGTGTGATGCCCTTATCTACCCATGTGCGTAAGTTGAGTGGCTTCTTGTTAACCATAAAATCTGGGTTATTCCAGATCGGGGTGTATTTAGATGGTGCAAGAGGGGTGTTCGTGATTTGATGAAATTTCCACCAGGCTGTCAGAGCTGCGGCTATTGTCGGTGTTTTAAAACAGTGATGCTTTTTGATTGTCTGATTATAGAAAGGTAATTCTGAAATGTTAATGTCTTTACAAATTGACTGTTCAACATCTTGCCATGTGCTTTCTGATGGGTTTGGGTGAATCCATTTGTATATATTTTGGAGCTGATTGGCCAAAAAGTAGTGGTAGAAATGTGGTGCTTCCAGTCCTCCTTGTGTTTTTGGTTTCTGTAGTGTAGTTAATTTAATTCTTGGGGTCTTATTTTTCCAATAGAATTTAGTGACGATTGAATCTAGTGATTTAAACCAGGTGAGGGTGGGTAGTGCCGGAGTCATTGTAAATAAATAGTTTAATTTAGGGAGTATAGTCATTTTAATTACTGATATTCTGCCCATAATGGATAGTGGTAAATTCATCCAGCGATGAAGGTCATCATTTATTGTTTTAAGTAATGGAGTAAAGTTGAGTCCAAATAGCTCTGACAGCCTGGGGGAAACATTAATACCTAAGTATGTGATATAGTTGGTGCACAAAGGAATAGGTGGTGTCTGGGATGTCACATCCAAGCTGTTGGAATGTAATGAGAGTATGGCAGATTTACTCCAGTTGATTGAGTATTCAGAGATATTAGAGAATGAATCAATGAGTTTAATAGTTTCTTGTAATGATGATGGTGGGTCTTGTAAATATAGTAATATATCGTCAGCGTAAAGACTAATTTTGTGGTGCATGTTTAGTGTTTGAATTCCTTTAATGTAGCTGTTTTGACGGATAGCTGCTGCTAGTGGCTCAATGAAAATGGTGAATAATGAAGGGGAGAGTGGGCATCCTTGTCTAGTCCCCCGTTGCAGTGTGAAGATATGTGATGTTAGTCCATTGGTGATAACAGTGGCTGAAGGTGATGTATACAGAATTTTGATCCAATTAATGAATGACTCCCCAAAACCAAACCTCTCTAATGTGGAAAACAGGAATTTCCAATTGACCCTATCAAAAGCTTTTTCTGCATCGAGAGTAACTATGATGGTTTTGGTTTTCTGAGTTGATGAATAATGCATTAAGTTAAAAAGTCTGCGTGTGTTGTTGGATGAAAGTCTACCTTTGATGAAACCGGTTTGATCTGGATGGATTATAAATGGTGTGACTTTTTCAATTCTATGTGCTAGTGCTTTGGCTATGATTTTAATGTCTACATTGATTAGGGAAATCGGACGATAACTTGACGGTAATGTTGGGTCTTTATTTGGTTTAAGAAGGAGTGAAATTGTGGCTGTGTTCATATTATCTGGGAGTTTTGATTTTTGTTTTGATTCAGTAATCATACGGATGAAGAGTGGTGATAAAATGGACCAAAAGTGTTTATAGAACTCAGCAGGGAATCCGTCGGGGCCTGGTGCTTTATTGTTTGGCATGAGTTTGAGGGCATTAAAAAGTTCATGTTCTGATAAGGGAGAATCCAGAGTATTTATTTGATGTTTACTGAGTTGAGGTAAGTTGATACTGTTGAGAAATGAGTCAATGTCTTTCTGATCTGGGTCTTTATTGGAGGAATATAATTTACTGTAAAAATTTTGAAAGATTTGATTTATTTCTTCTGGTGAGTTGGTGGATTTCCCTGCTGTGTCTGTAATCAGTGGTATTGTAGCTTTTTCCTTATTTTGTTTGATTTGATTTGCCAAATATTTACTAGATTTGTTACTATGATGAAAGTTTTCTTGTCTTAGCCTATGAATTAGGAATTGTGTATGTTTATTGATTAATTCATTCAATTTGAGTTTATATTTTCTTAATGAATCCTGTGTTTCTTCTGTTGGGTTATTTATGTTAATGTCTTCTAGTTGTTTAATTTTTTGTTCCAATTCTACTTGTTGATCCTTTTCTTTCCTTTTTTTGTAAACGGAGAATGAAATTATTTTTCCTCTTAGTACGGCTTTCCCTGTTTCCCACAGAAGAGATGGAGATGTTTCCGGGGAGTCATTCATCTCTAGAAAGCATGCCCACTCTCTTTTGAAATAACTGTCAAAATCATGGTCTTTCAGAAGAGATGTGTTAAATCGCCATCTGGTAGTGGGTTTATGTTGACTAGTTGTGTTCCATTTTAATGTTACCGGGGCATGATCACTAATGACTATTGGATG
Source organism: Ctenopharyngodon idella (assembly GCF_019924925.1). Taxonomy (NCBI): domain Eukaryota; kingdom Metazoa; phylum Chordata; class Actinopteri; order Cypriniformes; family Xenocyprididae; genus Ctenopharyngodon; species Ctenopharyngodon idella. The sequence continues at coordinate 4,672,860 of NC_067235.1, read as the reverse complement.
GATCTTCGATTCAGAAATATTTGATATGATAGAATTACTAGTGAGAAAGAAGTCAATGCGGGAATATGAGTGGTGTACTGGTGAGAAAAATGAGTATTCTTTACTGTTAGGATGCTGTAGACGCCAACTATCGCCAAGACTCTGGTGATTTAAGCAAAACAGGACGTGCGTACATGAGAGCACCACGACACATGAGTGATTTGTTGAAATGAAAGCAGTCGTTGTTGTGTGAATGCGTGTATAAAGTTGAGGTTAAACCAATAGAGTCACATGGATTACTTTAATGTCTCATTACTACCTTTCTGGGCCTTGAATGTGCTAGTTGTGTAAACTGTCAACAGAGGGACAGAAATGTCTCAGATTTCATTAAAATATCTTCATTGGTGTTTCGAAGATGAACGAAGGTCTTAGGAACGGCATGAGGGAGAGTTAATGATGACAGAATTTTCATTTTTGGGTGAATTAATCCCATTAAAAATGTCATCAAAGGCATCAAGAGAAGAGGCTGACTTGCATGGAATGACATGTTGATCAAGAATGAAGAACTGGTGAACTGAATTCTTCTTCCCACAGCATAGGGCTGAGCACTTCCAGCGATGTCTTGAAGATGCTCCTTAATAGGGCTGAAACGATTAGTCGACATTATCGACAACATCGACAATAAAAAATTGTCGACAAATATTTTTGTTGTCGAATAGTCTTTTGATCTCATATGATCTATTTGAAGGGCCTGCAATAGCGTGGTTTGACCAGTGGGGCGCTGTAGCGCAATACTGTAATGCAGCCCTCCCGGATCGGATCCAGTAGAAGAAGACACGGTGCTTCAGAGTGCATAGTGCAAACGAAGTCGAACCCGTAAAATGTGGGAGTTTAACATAGCATAAAACATAACGTTTAGCATAACTACAAAAAATGCTGTCATGCAGGGCCACCAACTCTCATTCAAACTCAAACTCATTCAAACTGTTCGCCACATGTCCATTTTCTCACGCAGTGAAACATAGCAGAGCATAGAGGACACAGACAGCGTGCCGACAGATAAGACAGATCAGGTTACTTCTGATATAAAACAAAGTCTTAACTTTTAAATTCTGTCAACTTTACTACGGGATTCAAACAGTACATGTGGTTTTGGCGCTCTTTAATGTGGAGTGATAGATCGCTGTAGCGCTTCAGGTCAAGTGGCACGTGAACCTATTATCTCTTCCTCTTTTCTGCTATTACAGCACGAAAAAAACATGAATGAATATTAAAAAGTATGTTTCAACCGCAGAAAGACCGCAATAAAACATCTTGCAAACAAATATGTCACAAAATGTTACATTTACCTCAGGAAAGCCATTCAGTGACCTTAAACTCGATAGTTAGTAAAAAGAAAAAAAAGAAGAAATCTAGAGAGGAGCATTTTTTCAGAAATTTTTGCACAATATTACATATTCATATTTTTACTCTTATTAAAAAGTTATTACAATTCCCAGACTTAATAAAAACACAGTATGTCATTTTAACAGTATTTTTAACAAATTCATTAAAAATACACTTTAAAAAGCTGAAGTGATTTCCTTGTTTTAATTATTAGTTAAAGTAGTTAAAGTATTGCTAGTCAAATAATCAAACAAAGCATACTGATTAACCAGTACAATAATCGATGATTAGTTGATTAATCGTTCCAATAATCGGTAGATTAATCGATTATCAAAATAATCGTTTGTTGCAGCCCTACTCCTCAATGCTCAAAGAAAACTACAAGAAAATAATAATAAAAATAATAATAAATAAAAACAGACCTTCTAGAAGACAAGATATCCCTATTTGAGACGTAGATGCCTTTTCTGGCCTTGACAAGACAATCCTTTTCCTGATGAACAACAAAGCATTTTAAGATCAACACTGCTTAAAGAATGCTATATGAAGTTAAGGTAACACTTTATTTTAGGCTCTTTTAACTAGTTGCTTATTAGCATGCATATTACTAGAATATTGGCTGTTTATTAGTAATTATTAAGCACATATTAATGCCTTATTCTGCATGACCTTATTCTACATTCTTAATCCTACCCAATATATAAACTTAACAACTACCTTACTAACTATTAATAAGCAGTAAATTAGGAGTTTACTGAGGGAAAAGTCGTAGTTAATAGTGAATACATGTTCCCTATTCTACAGTGTTACCGTCACATTTAAAGGGTTAGTTCACCCCCAAAATGAAAATTCTCACCCTCACGTTGTTCCAAACCCATAAGACTTTTGTTCTTCTTTGGAACACAAATTATGATATTTTTGATGACAGAATGCTGTCAGATTTCCTTCCATTGACTGCCTTTGCAACTGACACTTCGACACTTCAAAAAGTTCATAAAGACATCGGAAAACTAATCCATATGAATCGAGGGGTTTAGTTCAAATTTTCTGAAGAGACTTGATCGCTTGTTATGAGGAATAGATTTAATTTAGGCTTTTACTCACATGTAAACATTGATCAGCGAACATAAGCAGAAGCTTAACTGAACCTTAATAACGCACAAAAACAAACCTCATCCGGAAGCTCAAACGTACCGCGTAACACACGAGAATGAACCTCACTGGTTATGCAGCACGTAACCAGCCCGGTTCTTGTGCGTTATTCGGGTTCGGTTAAGCTTCTGCTTATGTTCGCTGATCAATGATTACATGTGAGTAAGAGCATAAATTAAATCTGTTCATCATAACAAGCGATCGATTCTCTTCAGAAAATTTGGACTAAACCACTCAATTCATATGGATTAGTTTTACAATCTCTTTATGAACTTTTTGAAGCATCAAAGTGTCAGTTGCAAAGACTGTCTATGGAAGGAAATCTGACCGCATTCTGTCATCAAAAAGATCTTCATTTGTGATCTGAAGATGAACGAAAGTCTTAGAACGACATGAGGGTGAGTAATTAATGACAGAATTTTTCATTTTGGGTGAACTAACCCTTTAATGCAACACCATGGCAACAAAACTGCCATGAAAGATGACATAATGAAATTCTCATTTCATTTTGTACCTTCAAATGATACTCCTTGTTCTTTAGCAATGCCTCTCTGTATAGTTTTGATTCTCCATGGCAAGTATCTGGTGGCACTCTCACCAACATAGCAATGCTCCTTAGAAAGACAAAAGCACAGAAAAAGGAGGGGGGAAAAAATATTTTAAAATCCAAGAGCAAAATACACCATTTAAAACTTGTCAAATAATTAAAACTAAAAAAAAAGAAAAAGTGTGATACTTACCTAGCCATTTTTGAAGAAGGGGTCACTGAGATACAGGAACAACACCACAATTACTCATATTTCTCATTCACCTTTCTTGGTTGTGATGTACTGCAAAATAAATTAAAAAATGTGTGTGTGTGTGTGTGTGTGTGTATGTATGTATGTATATATATATATATATATATATATATATAAAAGAGATGATAAAACTATAGTGAAAGATCATATACACACAGTTAATAATATGAAAATTACCCATTCTTTTCTGTCATGTCAGCTGACAGGATATTGGCAGTTTTTCTCGTTTCATCCCCCAAAGACGTAATTTGATTCTATTCATTTATTATAAGCTCCCCACCAGATTTCTGCAGTGGATTCCACCAGCTTAATCATTAAAAAAAGAATCAAAACAAAAACATAAATATGGTATGTAAAAATACTACTTCAAACAAGATTTATTTATACATATTTTTCTAAATGTTTAATCATATAAAGATCAAATTAATGTTGGATTTTTTAATTGATTTATTAGTTTCAACAGTCAGTTTTTTTTTTCTTTCCCCCTCAAATGCATAAGTAATAAAAACGTGTTGCCCACCTTTTTTAGCTTCATCATCTAGCCTCATTCGTGTACTTGAAAACCTTTCTTCAATAATGAGTGTATCCTGTGAGTCAGTGGAGTCAAAGGATGAAGACAGGGACTTGTTTGAGTGCACAGGAGAAGCTTGTTAATTATAAAAAGTTCAGCAATATGTGCTATGCCATGCCAATAACAGTCACTCCTAACAAAGAGTCTGAATTTCAAAATGCGTTACTTGTACTAACAATAACATGTGCCGCTCTGCTCAAGTCAACTGATTGTGTATGTCTAACAGCAATAACGTAAAATAGTTGTTCGTGTTACCGTAACCATTGCAGAAGGTTAAAGTGACGAGAAACAAAAAAGCGGGTGTTTTTAAATGAGACTTTCCGCCTTCCCCATCGCCTTCTTCGTTGCTCAGTGTTGGGCCATGTTAACGCTATCCCACAGCGCCATCTAACTAATGTGTCTTCAATAAAAATGCAATGGTGGCATTTGACAAATCGAATTTATAATTAACTTCATTGGACACATTTTATCTGTCGGGAGCTGAACAGTAGCAAATATATAATTTATATAACATTCGGACGGTTTACATAACATAATTTATTCTGACATGTTTTTGTTCTGTATGTAACGTTGTAAGAAAACATTTCAATCCACAACGACATTACGTGCTACACGTTACGTTTACATTATAAAATGTTGAAAACACCAGCCACAGCCCTACCTGCAAGATTTCGACCATCCAATACATAAAAATGTGTCAGCTTACCCCCTATTGTGACGTTAGATAATTAAACGTTAAAAAAAAAAACTATAAACGCATTAAACGGATATACCTAACTACAGCTGGAAATCAAATTAAGTAAGATTACTGACATAATTTAAACTTTATCATTACCACATTGTGACGAAAACAAGCACATTTCTCCAACATAGGCCTACTGACTTGCAGCGAAGTTACCTATTCGATATTTCCGAGTTTAAACCAAATTACACCAGATCATAAAACTACAACTTATGCATTATTATTATCACAATTGTTAACATCAAATATTAAACTTAAGTTTTAATAAGTTAATTAAAAGAGCTTACCTTTTAGTGCGAGGCAAAGGAAAATGGCGACGAGAGAACTGCTCAGGTCTTCAGAGTTGGCTTAAGGGGTGGAGCTTAACAGACTAAATTTAACGAGGCAGAATTCAATTTTTCACTATTTGTTGTTAAGTTAACTCTTTAAGAGTAAATGCAGATTAACACTGTTTGATTAACACTGTTGATTTTACTGTGTACCTCTTTCCCTGTGATTTTCATGTGCTGCGCATACAGAAAAGAGACACATCTCTGATGCACGTTTAAATGTGTCATTAATAGGGCTGTCCCCGACTAAAGTAGTCGTTCATTTAGCCATTAGTCGACTAATCGCATGTTTATATTAATTTAATTCCTTAAATATATCTGGGAGGTGGAATAAATGCCTCACGCTCCAGTGCACGCAAAAGCTTGCCGCAAAGCACTGGCAAAAGCAGTGATTAGCAAGTTATGTAACTTTTTTTTATAATAAAATAACATTTTAATTGTCTATTAATAAACTAGTGTTTTCTGAGTCAGTGTCAGCTGCAAAGTTGAAGTTGAGGATGCTGACTCATCATTTCCGCAGTATCGCACCTATAGAGAGAAATGCACCTTTCATATGGATTACGTAATCGGAGTATTTGTTTTCGATTCTAATTGGTTCTTTAAAAGTAGATGTTTCAAGCTTTCTATGGATATATTTCTCATGTCTGCTCTGCTGTTCAGGGAGACCGAGATGGCAGAAAGCGCATCCTGTTTGTTTTTTTTACTGTACAAAAGCACGTTTTCTTGTTATTGTGAGTTTACACAAATAAAAGTATTTGACCATTTATAGTTCAAAATGATGTATTACTCTTATCTGTATGACAAAAATTACAGAGTATTTCAAGTAAAAAAAAAAAATGCAAGTGCTCGTGCTGGCGCCTCCATGTCGTGCAGTAAAGTGTGCTATACTTTAGCTTCCACACTCCACACGAACACTTTAGCGCACATTTATCTAGGTTGATGTTAGAGTGAGCGGCCATAAAGTTTCTACTACTTAAATGTTTCAAATGATAAGCCATATTTGAGGTTGATGGATGATAGGCGAACGTTTGGATTTCCTTTTTCAAGACCCGCCGTTAACAATCTCTCCCTCACGGAGACTTGACCACTTCCTGTGGAGTTTGTTTTTTTTCCTGTGACTACCCGACTAATAAAATCTTAGTCGACTAAGCCTCTTTTAGTCGACTAACATTTAGTCGACAATTAGGGGGCAGCCCTAGTCGTTAACAACTAGTTGTTCAGTTCGTTTCCATACACACTGCATAGAAGTTTTGTAAATGCAGTTGTCACTACCTGAAATTTTCAGGATTTACTTCAGTTACAGAATGTGGTTGTCACTCCTGTAAGTGACTGAAGTCTGTGTGTGTACAGAACAGGTGAAGTGACAACCCAATTTAGCTGCAGTGTAGATGCTATTGCCATATAGCAAAACTGAAGTCATGTGCTCCAGATCTACTGTACACAGACCCAAATCTCAGTGCAACCATGTTTGGACCAGCACTGACCTCTTCTTTTTTTCTTTCTTTTTTTATTCACAGGCAACACAGATTGGGAATTTCATCAGTGAACACACCAGTCAATCCCACAGCTAACCAAGTTTCTGCCTGTAGATGGGACCATGTTACCGGACAGGCTGTCACTTTTTGGGAAACTCCAGAAAACATCATTGATCTTGTGTCTAGAAGGTGAATCATAATTTCTGAACACTAACATGTGGACATCACACGGGTGCTGTGCTCTTCTATCTGCTCCTTCCATGTCTGTGCTCTTGCTGTTACCTGGATGTCACCATCTTACGTTTAGTTTAGTTTAGTTTTTTTTTTTTTATTATTATTAAATTGAATTGAGGCTGGATCTTGTGTTTTGATTCTGTCAACAGTTAGTGAATATACCATCCTATTTGTAAAATCTTTGGTTTAATTGAATAAATAATCTCTGCTTTAAAACCTAGTGAGCTGCTTTGCTGTTACAGACAGATGCTGAGCATCCTCCAGCTCTCAAGACTTCAACCACAAACCGTGGACAGAATATAAAGATAAAACGGCATCTTTCATTTTGGTCGTAGTGACAGTGGAATGTGACCACAGCGTTCGAGGCTGGGTGCGGCCGCTCAGATGACCTCAGGTTGAGTGTATTCTAGCATCCATCGCACTCGCACCGTGTCATTACTCACTTAAGCATATTAAATCCGGCCCCAGTGATCTTCACAGAGACACTCTGCTGAGATCAGCCCGTTCGGCCTGCTGGGAGGCCGAGGTCTAACCCTTCTTCATTCACAGAGGAGCGTACATAACATCACATACATAGATGACTGACACATGCTTGAATGAATCTGTCAGCGATGGCTTTCCCAGATTGACAGATTTTAATTAAGATCCACATGCAGTACAAAATCAAAATCCAGACATTGACAAACCAGACTGTTAGCCAACAACACAATACGTAACGTTGCAGATGACTGGCTGTACATGTGTGAGATCCTGCTTTTTATGGAGCTAGAATTATGACAATACTATATTTGAATTATAGACAAGTGTAATTTAATAAAATTGAATATTATGTGGCATTTTACATATTTCTGAATTTGATTTTTTTTTTTTTTTTTTTTTTTTTTGAATATTAAACATTTGAAACTGAACACAACTGAAATGTTTTCATGGCAGAATTTTATAGACATGTATTTTCAAACAGCAGATTTTTTCGTTCTGAAATTTTAGACCGCAAATATCCAGTTTTTAAAAATACAGCTTCAAGTTTTCAAGATGAAGAAGAAATTCAGAACATCAAATTCAATATTGTAAATTCAAAGCACAGAAATTCAGATCGTACAGAAAGTAGGTCAGAGGCCATCCGCAGGGAAGAGTAGAGGCTCTCAGGAAAGTCAAACGGAGCATTTCAGCCAATTACAGAGCTGCAGATGTTTTTCTGAGGCGAGTCTGTGCTTAAACATTTATGAGCTGTATTTATATGTTAGGTTGGCTTTTTCAGCACTTGAAACATTTGTCTAAGTTTCTCTATTGTTTGTTTTAAAGTATATTTGGTGTGAAAGTGATTAGCATGCTACTGTGTCTACACAGGACGCGAGCGACGTGACAATAGAGCCCATTGATTATAATCAGTAATATAATGTCTACACTGGATGCAGGCGGCGTGGCGCAACACCGTGTCTATGCTGGACGCGACGTGCCGCGTCACAACAGCTTGTAGTGACCGCTGCAAAGAGCAAAGATTTCTAGGGGTCCTTCCCTAGAAATAAATATATATATATATATATATATATATATATATATATATATACAGTGGGTACGGAAAGTATTCAGACCCCCTTAAATTTTTCACTCTTTGTTATATTGCAGCCATTTGCTAAAATCATTTAAGTTCATTTTTTTTCCTCATTAATGTACACACAGCACCCCATATTGACAGAAAAACACAGAATTGTTGACATTTTTGCAGATTTATTAAAAAAGAAAAACTGAAATATCACATGGTCCTAAGTATTCAGACCCTTTGCTGTGACACTCATATATTTAACTCAGGTGCTGTCCATTTCTTCTGATCATCCTTGAGATGGTTCTACACCTTCATTTGAGTCCAGCTGTGTTTGATTATACTGATTGGACTTGATTAGGAAAGCCACACACCTGTCTATATAAGACCTTACAGCTCACAGTGCATGTCAGAGCAAATGAGAATCATGAGGTCAAAGGAACTGCCTGAAGAGCTCAGAGACAGAACTGTGGCAAGGCACAGATCTGGCCAAGGTTACAAAAACATTTCTGCTGCACTTAAGGTTCCTAAGAGCACAGTGGCCTCCATAATCCTTAAATGGAAGACGTTTGCGACGACCAAAACCCTTCCTAGAGCTGGCCGTCCGGCCAAACTGAGCTATCGGGGGAGAAGAGCCTTGGTGAGAGAGGTAAAGAAGAACCCAAAGATCACTGTGGCTGAGCTCCAGAGATGCAGTCGGGAGATGGGAGAAAGTTGTAGAAAGTCAGCCATCACTGCAGCAGTCCACCAGTCTGGGCTTTATGGCAGAGTGGCCTGACGGAAGCCTCTCCTCAGTGCAAGACACATGAAAAAACACCCGAAGGACTCCAAGATGGTGAGAAATAAGATTCTCTGGTCTGATGAGACCAAGATAGAACTTTTTGGCCTTAATTCTAAGCGGTATGTGTGGAGAAAACCAGGCACTGCTCATCACCTGTCCAATACAGTCCCAACAGTGAAGCATGGTGGTGGCAGCATCATGCTGTGGGGGTGTTTTTCAGCTGCAGGGACAGGACGACTGGTTGCAATCGAGGGAAAGATGAATGCGGCCAAGTACAGGGATATCCTGGACGAAAACCTTTTCCAGAGTGCTGAGGCCCTCAGACTGGGCTGAAGGTTTACCTTCCAACAAGACAATGACCCTAAGCACACAGCTAAAATAACGAAGGAGTGGCTTCACAACAACTCCGTGACTGTTCTTGAATGGCCCAGCCAGAGCCCTGACTTAAACCCAATTGAGCATCTCTGGAGAGACCTAAAAATGGCTGTCCACCAACGTTTACCATCCAACCTGACAGAACTGGAGAGGATCTGCAAGGAGGAATGGCAGAGGATCCCCAAATCCAGGTGTGAAACTTTTTGCATCTTTCCCAAAAAGACTCATGGCTGTATTAGATCAAAAGGGTGCTTCTACTAAATACTGAGCAAAGGGTCTGAATACTTAGGACCATGTGATATTTCAGTTTTTCTTTTTTAATAAATCTGCAAAAATGTCAACAATTCTGTGTTTTTCTGTCAATATGGGGTGCTGTGTGTACATTAATGAGGAAAAAAAATGAACTTAAATGATTTTAGCAAATGGCTGCAATATAACAAAGAGTGAAAAATTTAAGGGGGTCTGAATACTTTCCGTACCCACTGTATGTATGAAGCTTATCGATCGTCGAGCATTGAGCGTGTCTCGTGCGAAAAACACAGAGGAAAAAAGAAGCAAGCCTGTTGAAAATGCTTTTAATGTGATCCAAACTTTAAAAGTGCATTAAAATAGAAATGATACAAAGTCCTTGAACATGGAAAGCAGCCTATAAGTAGGGCCTAAGTCAGTTTAATACAATTATTTCATCATATATCGGGCTCTGCGCTTTGAACAGAGCAACAGCAAATCCCCAACAGCAAACAAATTCCCATTATTTCTGACGCAGTCCACGCTCTTTGCAGCGGTCACTACAAGCTGTTGTGACGCGGCACGTCGCGTCCAGCATAGACACGGTGTTGCGCCACGCCGCCTGCATCCAGTGTAGACATTATATTACTGATTATAATCAATGGGCTCTATTGTCACGTCGCTCGCGTCCTGTGTAGACACAGTAGCATGCTAATCACTTTCACACCAAATATACTTTAAAACAAACAATAGAGAAACTTAGACAAATGTTTCAAGTGCTGAAAAAGCCAACCTAACATATAAATACAGCTCATAAATGTTTCGCCTCAGAAAAACATCTGCAGCTCTGTAATTGGCTGAAATGCTCCGTTCGAATTTCCTGAGAGCCTCTACTCTTCCCTGCGGATGGCCTCTGACCTACTTTCTGTACGATCTGAATTTCTGCGCTTTAAATTTACAATATTGAATTTGATGTTCTGAATTTCTTCTTCATCTTAAAAACTTGAAGCTGTATTTTTAAAAACTGGATATTTGCAGTCTAAAATTTCAGAACAAAAAATCTGCTGTTTGAAAATACATGTCTATAAAATTCTGCCATGAAAACATTTCAGTTGTGTTCAGTTTCAAATGTTTAATATTCAAGTTTTAAAAAATTAAATTCAAAACTATGTAAAATGCACATAATATTCTGTTTTATTAAATTACACTTGTCAATTCAAATTTAAATAGTATTGTCATAATTCTAGCTCCATAGTTTTTTACATGGCTGCTTACCAAATAAACAAAATTGATTCCTAAATACACAATAAATTATTGATTTTGTTTCATGGAAAAAAAACAGCTTTTGAAACGGCATGAGTGAGTAAATAAACTATTCATAACACATCACAAACAGCTAGTGATGGGGAGTCGACTCGATTCTTCGACTATGAATAGCCCTAGAGTCAGGGTCGACTCCAGCACAGGAATCGACCCTCGTTGTTGACTGTTGCTGTGTCCAAAATAGGGTTGGGCTGATAGACGACGCCATTGCCGATGGCTGACAGACATCACGATGTTGAGAACAGTACGGTAGCACCATTTTACTGTTTCTAGTTGAAGTGAGCAAAACAGATCACACCACCAGCACTCAGGATTGTTTGTGGTAATGATATTTCAGCGCTGTATCCTCTAGTAGTTTTATCTAAAGCCAAACATGCTTTATTCAAGCCCTTTCAGCTCCGTGCACATTCTCTTTCTCCAGAGGCGTGCGACAGTAATGGTGCGTGTCCACTGGCGCAGAGCGAGCGTTTTTAATTCATTTCAATGGAAGTTGAGCTTAAAGCTCAAATGCGAAAGTGAAGCTCCTCCCCCAGTGTCATCGTCCATCGCGATGTTTCACTATAGACATCGTCTGATGCCAATTTGGTAGACTTCGCCCAACTCTAGTCCGAAATTACTTGTTCACTCGTTCGCAACTCACTTTAATATAGTGCATGGCAGTTGAGTGCACTATATCAGCAAGGAGTGAACGAAATGAAGTGAGGAATTCGGACACTAACGTATTACACCGTGCGTCCGAGAGCTGGAGATGTCGCGGAAGCTACTTTGTCACATACTTTTATCCTACATCTGGCCCGTGTTGGGGAAAGTTACTTTTAAATGTAATGCGTTACAATATTGCGTTACTCCCTAAAAAAAAGGAACTAATTGCGTTAGTTACTTTTTATGGAATGTAATGTTGTAATGCGTTACATTACTTTTGCATTACTTTTTCTCACCTGGGCTGGGCTTGAGTGGTTGTTTTTTAATAACAAAAAACAAAAGTTCCATTTTTGGCAAGTGTAAAGACCCTTTCACACCAAAAGTGAAATGAATAAGCCTCAGCCTGAAGGAAATGCATATTTAGACCTGTACAGTAGAGGGCGCAGTTCAAACAAACCTTTCAGCTGTGCTGATATTCTGGATTGCTGAAGAAAAAAGTTCAACACACTTGCTTCAGCAGTAAAAACAAAAAAATGAAACGCATATGTGTTTATCTAAAGTTTTTTTTTGCTTAGTATGGTTGAATTGGATTTGAGGAAACTGAGTCTGTTTTTTATTTTTTTGCCATTGAGATGAGTAAATGCTTGCTCACATTTAGTGTAGAACTACAATAACCATCATGTTCACACAGCGACACAGCACCTCTGAACCTTTACTCCCGATTCTCTCAACATGGGGACAGGAGAGCTGTCAGTCAATAAATGGGAAAACAAAGTAACTTTACTTATTTGAAAAAGTAGATATTTTGTTAATTTAAATTTAAAATGAATGCGTTACTTTACTATTTTACTTGAAGTAAAAAGTAATCTGATTATGTGTTATCCCCAACACTGCATCTGACTTATTTTAGAAGTACATGAGTTAAAGATTTAACGTAAACAACGTTGATAGCTACTCATTTCAAGGTAATGTCATCGCCAAATTGGTCTAATTTGGAAATATTTTGAGGAATTTAAGGTTTCGTGTTGTAAGAAAATTGCGTAATGTCTGCAGTCTTGTATTATTCCTGACCCTGTTTTGATGTAAAGTAAATGTAGTCTGAGTTGACTTCGAAAAACCTGGAATCAAACACCCCTACAAACAACCAAAGAAATAAATTATAAATCCGAAATGTTTCAGTTAAGACTCCAAACACACTAGTATTAATATAAAAAAAAAAAAAAATCAACTAAAAAGTTATGTAATTAAATGGAACAAGGACAACCTTATTGAAGTAAATTCAGCCTTGGCAAGTGAATTGCAATTTCTCTCCATTTAATTCCAGTCTTTGTGTTCTTTCAAGCCCTTTTTAAACTATTTTACAGTGTGTGTAAACATCATTCAGATGATAGCTCAGGAATGGTCTCTGAGGTGTCATGCTGACAACAACTTTCATACATTCCCAAGGAAAGCATGACCTCAAAAACTGAAGACTGTAGCCTGATGCAGTGTAAGTTGCTTCGGATAAAAGCGTCTGCCAAATGCATGTAAATGTAAACTGCAGTAATGTATTTGTGCACATGGATTAAGACATTGATTTCATGTATAAATCAGAGTTCTAGAACAGCTTTAAACTGGTTATTATATAGAAATTATGCCAAAAAGACAAGGTCATTTTCAGCATGCTAGATCTTGACTATTGATGATTTCCTGGATCCCTGTGACAATATAACCGATAAATTATTTGATAGGGACAATAATGACTTGGTATCTATTATTACTACCTACCAACCAACCATAGTTAACCACTCATATTTGTTTAGAGTATCTTCACCAAACTTGGCATAGTTCTTCAGTCTGATCTGTCTGATTGTAGTATAATTTTTCTAACCGACTGGATTTACAGTTTTCCTGTAATAGCCAATCAAAATTCCTAAAAAAACAAAAAAACAAAAAAAACCTTATATTTATGGAATGTTCATGAATTTAAATTTCAACTGTCAAAACTAATAAAAAATAATGTGTTTGTACATAGTCCTGGCTGTCTAAACAGGAGAAAAAAATAAGTGGATCGGACAGATCAGACCAAGCACTATAAGAATCTTGTAGCCAATCAGCAGTAGGGGGCGTGTCCACTCATGATGGGGGAGGAGAGAGAGTGAGCAAGAGGGAGTTTTGAAGAAAGACTGTGAAAGATAAATGGCTGATATTACCAAAGAAGAAAAGGTCAGAGGAATATAATTAGGAGAAGAAGGGTTATGATCAGGAAAGAGCTTCAGGGCCCGCATTATTAACGGTAAAGCTTTCCAGCGCAAGAGAGACTTCAGAGAGCAGGAAGGCCTGAAAACAGATGCCAAGGTTGCTTTGTTTCTGCTCAATTCTTGAGTAACATGGGTTTTGCTATGTTTCACAGAACCAAGCTATGCTGCTGTTGTTGTTGGATCACAGCTGATTCATCCATACTTGCGCGAGCTGTTAGTGGCTGCCTGTGTTTCATAGTGTGTTCATTATTTTGGGGGGCGGAGTAATGAAGGGAGGAGTGTGTTTGGGTGTCGGTTTCTCAGAAATCGCTTACTGTACCTTTAATTAATGTACAAATCATAAAAAAGACTATATTTGCCTAAAGTCTGACAAGGGCAAGACAGATGTTTGAATGAGTTCAGAATCTCCAGATCAAAACACAGGCGAAGAAGCAGAAACAAGAGATAGAAGCACATTGAAAATGTATTAAACATTAAACAGCACATAAATAAAAAATGCCGAACTTTACCGAATTAAATGTCGACCCAGGAAGAGGTACAGGACTGTGAAGCTTTGGGGATTTTGATGGACTCGATCTACTCCATCTATGTTTTGATCATCATTCTGAATTTGATCTGGACATAGTCTTTGACAAGAATGCAGCTTTTTGTTCAAAATGTTGCTTTTTAATGAAACTTACCCACATTCAAGTGTTGATAAAAAAAAAAAAGAAAGAAAGCATGAAGCTAGAATAAAATGTTTATTGTTTGTTTAAAAGCAGAGGCTCTGTTCTTTCTTTTGATATATTCATGTTCAGACATTAAAAAAAATATTCTGGGGCCATAAAAGTTTTGTGAAAATGATCAAAAACGCTGACGCTGGCTGGCAACCTTAACAAAAAAAAAAAAAAAAAAAAAAAAAGCTTATGGGGAAAAATTTTAACAAGATTTTTACATTTTAAAACCTTAAATAATATTTCTGTAATTGTTTAACTATTACTTCATGTAATATTTATTTAGTTTTTAATCAAACTATATAAAATTCCCCTCAAAAAAGAAACAAAAAATAATCATAAAAATAATAAATTTTATTTGCCGCTGTAATCCAAAATCTTCAGAGTCCATGTGAGGAACAGACCCAAATGTCTTTATTCTTTATTCACAGATCTTCATCTCCACTCATTGGCTCTCACCTGCTTTGTCACCGATTGTGACACGCCATGTTTCAGGTGATGTACTTTATGGCCACAACATACACTATATTGCCAAAAGTATTGGGACACCCCTCCAAATCATTGAATTCAGGTGTCCCAATCACTTCCATGGCCACAGGTGTATAAAATCAAGCACCTAGGCATGCAGACTGCTTCTACAAACATTTGTGAACGAATGGGTCGCTCTCAGGAGCTCAGTGAATTCAAGCGTGTTACCGTGATAGGTTGCCACCTGTGCACTAAGTCCATTCCTGAAATTTCCTCACTACTAAATATTTCACGGTCAACTGTTAGTGGTATCATAACAAAGTGGAAGCAATTGGGAACAACAGGAACTCAGCCACGAAGTGGTAGGCCACGTAAAACCACAGAGCGGGGTCAGCGCATGCTGAGGCTCACAGTGCGCAGAAGTCGCCAACTTTCTGCAGAGTCAATAGTTACAGTCCAAGCCTTACATCACCAAGTGCAATGCAAAGCGTCGGATGCAGTGGTGTAAAGCACACCGCCACTGGACTCTAGAGCAGTGGAGACGTGTTCTCTGGAGTGACGAATCACGCTTCTCTGTCTGGCAATCCGATGGACGAGTTGGCAGGAGAACGGTACTTGCCTGACTGCATTGTGCCAAGTGTAAAGTTTGGTGGAGGGGGATTATGGTGTGGGGTTGTTTTTCAGGGGTTGGGCTTGACCCTTAGTTCCAGTGAAATGAACTCTTAATGCTTCAACAATTTCATGCTCCCAACTTTGTGGGAACAGTTTGGGGATGGCCCATTCCTGTTCCAACATGACTGCGCACCAGTGCACAAATCAAGATCCATAAAGACATGGATGAGTGAGTTTGGTGTGGAGGAACTTGACTGGCCTGACCTCAACCCGATAGAACACCTTTGGGATCAGAAATTCCCATAAACACACTCCAAAACTTTGTAGAAAGCCGTCCCAGAAGAGTTGAAGCTGTTACAGCTGCAAAGGGTGGGCCAACTCCATATTAAACCCTACGGATTAAGAATGGGATATCATTAAAGTTCATGTGCACGTAAAGGCAGGCGTCCCAAAACTTTTGGCAATATAGTGTATATCTGGGGGAAATAAATAAATAAAATAGTATAATCATTATAGATTTACACTAGCAACAATGTCTAATATATAGGCCTATTGTTTGGCTGTTTTTGTATATTTTAAAAGACAGTAAGAAAAATTAAATATTTTAATATCAAAGAAGTCATTTTTTCATCTGATTTTTCTTGTAGGGTTCAAAATGGCACAGGCTAAGGAATGCTAAGGAATGTTTTGCCTGTTATTAAATATTGCTACAGCTTATTATTATTATTATTATTATCATTATGAAGTGTAATTCCAGGTGCTTGCTTGCATCCACCAGAAAAAGAGAGCACAACACAGCAAAAACAGACAAGATAACATTTTTAAGATCTAAATTTGTATTATTGTTGTTTGTTTGTTTTTGCACCAGTAGTAAGAAGATCCATACAATCCCCCAAAATTGTGTAATGTCACTGTATTTAATAGCACACATAAGATGAGATAGCTAAGATAGCACAGCACAAGTTTCATTAACTTGAGATCATCTGCTGGTTACTGATCTAGTTATACAAATACCCATTTCTGCAACCAGTTTTTCTCTCAAGCATTTACTCTAAGTGGTACAAAAAATCTGGGGATCCTTTTGTTGTGTTTTTGCTCTTATATTATCTAATATTTTTAATTGTTAAATATGTTTTTTGGTCATATATAGTGAGAGATACGACAGTAGATGTTTGGTCTGAGTTCATGACAGGCTTCAGAAGTGACAGAAATGACTTTAGCAGGAGCCTCAAGGGCTGTGGTGTCACAGTAATGTGCTATTAAACTCTACAAGGGAACAGTTCAATATAAATATACATTTATTATAGATTTTCTTAATAAACTTTCTTATAAATGTTCTTACAAAATATACATTTTCTTACAAATTTTCTTTAAAACATTTTTTTTTTTTTTAAATGTCATACATTTTCTTAAACTTTTTTTTAAAGTCACATTTTCTTACAAAATGTCATACATTTTCTTGTAAATTTTCTTATACATTTTCATAGAAAATGTCATGAATTTTCTTAATGTTATAAATTTTCTTACAAAATGACTTTATTAGTCATTTTGTGAGAACATTTATCAGACATTTTGCTATAGGTGCATCTGACGGTATTGCAATTTGACTTTCAATACCGCCAGACACTAATATTGCTGCTTCAAGTCGAGGCTCCAGACGCTAGCAGGACTTGCTGGCCCTGCAAGACACTGAGGCCTGAGTGAAGGGATGGACAGGTCACTCATGTCAGCCATCAGATGCAAAGCTGACTGAGGACCGAGAACAACAGGATGGCCATGACTGGAGATGTGTGCTGATGTTCTCCGTCTTACTCCATGACCTGAAACAAAACACAAATCAGCGTTATTTGACATTTGACTCAGCAACAAGTTTATGATGATTATATGACTGATAATCAAACTAAACCAAAAACAAAATTAAGCTAATCTTAGACTCAGTACCTTAAACCAGTCATGGAGATGCATCTTCTTCAGAGCGAGCCTCTTCTGTGGTTTAGGCTGCAGACAAGCACAAATCATGTCGCAGCATTCTGTGCAAAAAGACGAGAGAGATATGTGTGATTATTAGCTGATACTTCACACCTGTTCTCTTTGAAGCGGCTGTTCTTTTTCGTATGCATTAGACTTCATAAGAAGAAGATCTCACCTTGTGACAGGCCCGGACTGGTCCAGATGTTGGCACTGATGGTGTACAGGTCTTGGGCTGTGGGAAAATCCCCGCACACCATTTCGAACAAGAGGATCCCGAGTGACCACACAGTCGTCGGCTTTGCATGGTACCTGCCGTCAAACTTGATCTCTGGAGGACGGTACGCTTTTGTGCCTGGAGGAAAGAGACGTTGTGTGATTTTTAATACATTTCCACAGCATGTCGGCTATATATAGGATGAGTTTCTGTGAGCTAATAACAGGTTGATAACACATACCACTGAAGTCTTTGAAGGCAGAATTCTTCATGAGCGCACCACACCCGAAGTCAATCAGTTTGACCTCCATAGTGTCGGTGTTCACCAGCAGGTTCTCCGGTTTGATGTCCCGGTGGAAGACGCCGCGCTCACAGCAGATGTTAGCGGCTTGAATGACCTGCCGCATAACATGTCGTGCTGTCTTCTCGTCGAGGATTCCTCCTTGGACATCCATGAAACTCAGCAGGTCCGTGCAAGGAGAGGGCCGCTCCATGACCATGATATAGTGATCTGTGTCGTCCTGCCAGTCCAGAAGTTTAATTACGTGAGGAACGCTGGGGCCCTTATTGGCCAACAGTGTCAGGCCGATCTCCAAGGGGAGATGTTTGGATTGACCAGGCTAAAGGAAAGAAAATATGACGGTTAGGGAGGAGGTTTCTAAATAAAAACAGTTTGCCTGCTGATAAATCATATGCTATAAATCTCTGTGATTAACATGAATATAAGATGTTATGAATTGAAAACAGCACAGCCGACTCACCACTTTGATGTACGGCATGTTTGGCGTCTTCACTGAATATTTCACAGCCACCTGCTCAACAAAACAAAGACTTAACATTTAGCATGTGCACAGAGGTCAGTCATATCATGCAATCATGAATCCTGAACAATGTTTTGTAGATGATTAAAAAATGTAAACCTCAAGTCCATCCTTGCACCGAGTCGCGGCGTACACAATGCCAAATCCTCCTTCACCCAGCTTGTGGCTAAATTTATAACGCCTGCAAATGTGGTCTATTAAAAGATAAACAATTGTAGTTAGTATGAAATCCAATTATATATTTATTTTATAATAACATTTTCTAATTGTCATAGATTTATTCTTACTCTCGTCCAGGACGTCCTGCTCCAGCTGTTCCTCGGCAGCGGGAAGGACTTCAGAAGTCGGAGCTACAACATGAATCAAATCAAATAATTAATAAGAATAACATATTGTATCCTCAGATTAGAGAGGTTCTTTATTTAGAGGCATTTTGACTTGATATCTTTAAAAATTAAACATCTCATATTATTGGATGAGAACAAAACTTGAGCTGAATGATGATAATCATGTCTTCTGCAGAGCTGCTTTATAGCTGAATCAGTTTTGTTTCATAATTGAATTTTGCATGTCATTGAACTTCAATAATATTGAAGTGAACCGAATCAATATTGAAATGACTTGAGCTGAATAATGACACTATTGTCTTTTTAGAGCTGCTTTACAGCACAATTTAATTTTGTCTCATATTTGATGAAGTTTGCATCACTGATTCTGTTATTTTCCTTAAATGTGAAGCTGCTTTGAAGCAAACTGTATTGTTTAACAAAAATAAAGGTGACTTGAAAAATGCAAAATTGATTTTATTCTTAATTTAAATTCTCACATAATGAGCGGTTTGGTAATGACGCCTAATAAATCTATCCTCAGATCATTTCATTTCTGATCTTCAAAATGTCACACTAAAATGTTTGGTATGATAATGTACAGCAGTGTTTGGGACAGTGATGCTTTGTTATAAAAAGGAAGAAGAAGAAGTTCCTATTTAACAATAATTGTATCATTAAGACATATTCATGTGATTTTACCATCATCACTGAGTTTCTGAAATGTTCCCGCCTCACACTGGTACTCCTCCTCAGCCTGAACCAGGTTATATTTGGCATTTCTGCGGTGGGGACAGTGTATAGCGGGCCATTTCCAGAAGCTCTTGCTCTTTTGCTCCTCTCTCTCTCCATCAATCTCAGCAGCACCAACAACAGGCGTCTCATCAAGCCGATGAGGATGCTTCTCCGCCGTGTTGGTGTTGTATTTGAGTAGCACGCAGGGTTCCTCTAAACAGGCCTTATCAGGCGCTTTGTTCGCTCGTGAACTTAGCTGTCCCATGATAATAAACCGTTTTCCACTCTGTCAAATACTCAAAATACGCCAAGTAATGAAACACTCCGAAACTTCAACCAACAAATCGAGCAAGTGTCTTTCACACCTTTATATGCGTTCTATAATTTGTGACGTCACAATGTTCCGTATTGGCACTGACGAGAATGAGGGGGATGCGTCACGTGATATTTTTGAATGATACAATTCATTTCTTAAGACATTTTATATGAATGATATAATGTTGTGTACGTCGCGGTATGTAAATACAGCCGCGCAGGACAGGAGTGCTAGTTTTTGACATGTTAAAGCGATTAAGAATCATGCATGAATGAGAGAAGAACTGAAAAAAGAGTTACAAATAAACCAGGAAAAAGAACTGCCTTGCCTGTCTTGGTGAGTATATTAACACAAACTCAATCGGTTATGTCTTCAGTACAGCTGGAAGAGAAATCAGATGCGTGTCAATATCGTGCGTCAGGTCTTAAAGTGACAGCGGGCTAATATAGGCTACCTGCTGCTGTGTCCTTTATTATAATTCAAATGACAAAAGAGAAAATCACTCACTGCTCTTTACTGAATAGCTTTAGTAAAAGCTATTGTTTGCTATTGCATCTTTATTCTTATTTTTAATAACAAATATAAAATAAAATAACAAAAATACCTTACTAATATTGATTAATTATAACTTATTTGTAACTTAAATTACTAATATTGTGAAATAAGATATTCGTAACAACGCCCACCCCTTGAAATGTGTGTGTATGTTTGTTCTTTCTGTTTCAAATGCCTATACATACAGTATTTGTTTGAATGAGATGCACACCTTCACTGAGTTTATCAGAATAATATCTTCAGTGATTAGCAATTGAAATTTTAAATAAATAAATACATCCCATACAAAACTATTGTAGCCTATATCGCCAGAGCGTACTGCAAATACAATACATTGTCATTTAGACCAGTATTCAGTCAAAGAAACGAAATTCTGTTTTCCTGATGCGAGACTTTTATTTTGAAAGACGTGTGTGAAAGCTGTTGACGCTTAGACGCAGCAGTTTAAAAACGCGTTGTCCAGATTCACTATCTGCGGTCAGGTGAGATGTTGTCAGGCTATATGTCAGTGTCATTATTCTAACGTTATTTTCATAGCTTTTACGAAATAAATAGTCTCTTAGCTCCTTTCAGCCATTATGTTTGTAGCACTCCAGTTGCTCTCGCAAATGCGGCAGCATGCTGTATATCAGTATCACTTCATTATAAATATAGCGCAAAAGACATTACGAGCGTGCAACGTTGTAATTATGTTTTTAATTGGTCATGAAATTACCATAAAGCATGAACAAATGACATAACTAGTACTTCGTGTGTTTGCTGGGAAGGATTTGCATGCAGGTATGATGTTAATTTTATTCACCAAGAGCAGTTTCCATTAACAGTTCATATTAGTACTGTGTATTTAGTAACCTTTGGTTCCGTAACCCCAAAAATGCCACTTTATTTTCATTTTGTTTTGTATATTTTTTTAATTACATTAGTGGCTCATACCAAACTCAGCAAAAAAAAAAAAAAGTCCCTTTTTCAGGACACTATATTTTAAAGATAATTTAGTAAAATTCTTTACAGATTTTCATTGGAAAGTGTTTAAACAAAGTGTTTTTTTATGCTTGTTCAGTGAACTATAAACAATTTTTGGACATGCACCTGTGGAACAGTCACACTTAAAAGTAATGTCACAGTTCCAATAACTTAGGACATTAAAGAGACCTTTAATATCTTTAATATTAACTAAAACTGTATATTTTGTTTTTATAGGCTAGCTAATTTATAATAGTGGTTTTGTGTAGGTTTGGGGATGGGCTTAAGGCAGGGGTTTTCAAACTGTGGGTCGGGACCCACTTGTGGGTCGCACTGTGAGAAAAGGTGGGTCGCACAAAGTCACTTGGCTGCAGCTAAATTTACGTTACGGTGAATCAAAACCAGTACGATAATGGGCAAACGACTCTTTAGAGAAGATTCTGTTTTTCAAAGGAATCATTTAAATTAAAACACATGAGCAGCGAGTCATTTTGAGGCTGCGTCCTCCGGGTCGCATTTGATGTCTGCATACGTCATCGGGACAGTCTCATTTAAGAAAAGTAACTGTTCAATTACAACGTAAAAAAGAAATTACAGTATTTTACATCTCACATGGTATAACAGTCAATTTTATTACGGTTACTTTTCTTAAATAAAACATCCTTGATGACGTATGTATGCAGCCTACAAGTGCGAACTCGCAACCATACACACACACACACACACACACACAAGAATCAGAGTCTGAATCAACATAGCATTCATTGAATGACTCACTAAATAAGTCGTCTGATTCATTTGTGTTGAACTGTCATGTGTCTGTGTTAGTAACGTACACAGCATTCATTGACCGCGGCCGTATATTTCATTCTTATGACAAGGAAAATAAAAACTGCTCTGTAAATGAGGATGCGTTTTCCCCCATATTTCCATTTAAAAATATTATGGTGGGTCTTGAGATTGATTGTACTTGTCTAGGTGGGTCCTGGAATGAAAAAGTTTGGGAACCCCTGGCTTAAGGGATCTTAAATATCTATAAAATGGTTGAGAAAAAAAAACAGACAAGAATTCATGGTAAACTCAAATACACTTTAATGTCATTTCTATTGAAACATGAATGTCATGCATTTAAATACATTTGTAATTACAAAAAAATCATTTAAAGTCAGTGTTGTGTTAGATGAGAAAAGCATTGAATAGACAAGTATTGAATAATAAATAGCTTTACAAAGAATATATTATAATGACAGCAGCCATATCATCCTGTAGCCCAAGACTGGTTGCCCACTGAAGCTAAGCAGGGCTGAGCCTGGTTAGTACCTGGATGGGAGACCTCCTGGGAAAACTAGGTTGCTGGAAAAGGTGTTAGTGAGGCCAGCAGGGGGTGCTCACCCTGTGGTCTGTGTGGGTCCTAACGCCCCAGTATAGTGATGAGGACACTGTACTGTAACAAGCACCGTCCTTCGGATGAGACGTTAAACCGAGGTCCTGGCTCTCTGTGGTCATTAAAAAAATCCAATGGCACTTCTCGTAAAGAGTAGGGGTGTAACCCCGGTGTCCTGGCCAAATTCCCTTCATTGGCCCTTACCAGTCATGGCCTCCTAATAATCCCCATCCATTGAATTGGCTCTATCACTCTCTCTCCTCTCCACCTACAGCTGGTGTGTGGTGAGCGCACTGGCGCCGTTGTACTATGGCTGCCGTCGCATCATCCAATTGGATGCTGCACACTGGTGGTGGATGAGGAGAGATCCCTGATACGATTGTAAAGTGCTTTGGGTGTAGAGTAGTACATATGAAAGCGCTATATAAATGCATCATTCATTCATTCAATTCAACAGAGAATTTAATGCACATAAAGGCTATGTGGTCAAAACATTTTTTTTTTTTTTTTTTTTTTCAGAAGCTGTATCTGAAGTGGCATTTAGGTATATTTACAAAGACTGTTTAATGCAGCTCAGAGGTGGCATGAATATGAATAAAAAAAAGAAATGATACTGTAAATGTAAAACTAAAATTGCCAGTAGGTGGTGTCAATTCACTGTCCTAATGAGTGAGTCATTCAGTCATTTATTCGACCGATTCATTGAAATGGCTGATTCATTCAGGAGCGAAGCAAGTGACCATCGTTATGAATGGGTGACTAAATCATTTGCTCATTCGATTCGTAAAAAAAAACGTGGATTCATTCAGTAACGAAACGCCACTGTGTGTTATTCGGAGACACACAACAGTTCTGTTGTGGCTTTGTTTGGAACTATATTCATTGGTGAAATTGAGAAATTTTTTTGTCAATGTTGACAATATTGTTGCTAAAATGTAACAGTATTAACTTCTTGTATATTGAACTGTTGTATAAAATCAATATCACATTTGCAATCATGCAGATATTCCTGCATCAAATTTGTAACTAAATTGCATGCAATGGAAGATGCCGTACAGGTCTGGGCCGGGGCAGGTGCGTTACAAGCGTTAATAATTTTAACGCATTATTTTTTCCATAATTAAACACAAAGTTATAGCATTAAATTGACAACCCTAGTACTGAGTGTTGCTGCTCCCCACTGTAGCGTCTGGACCAATCAGACACACAGTTATTCATTGTATTTAATGAAGAATCCAGAAACACTCTCTCTCAAAGTTCTGTGAACCCATCACCCTAAACTGCAACTAGCAGTGTATTATTACTATAATAAATGCACAAAATTTATTGAAATACACCTCATGTTTAATATTATAGTTTCGTCCTTACATCTACAGTAATACAAAATATTGTTAGCCACGACAGTATATATAATAAATACGTGGATCCGCAAAATATTTTCAATTGTTCTGATGGACGAGTGGCAGAATTTTCGTTTTCCTGTGCCAGAGGTTCTGGGTTCTAATCCGCCCTCGTGTCATTTCTTTTATTTTTTTCTCATTAAAACTACAGATGTTTATCAGTGATTGTATATCAAGAGCAGGGACACCTTTATGTGCATTTTGTTTTGTGATTTCACCGGAACGAATAGAGTCTCCGGTCGCAACAGCATTAACCGATAGATTGAAGCGCTCGTCCGTGTGAAGACTGCACAGTGTGCATGAGCGCCAAGAGGACACTGTTGTGCCACTGATAACAGTGACAACGAGCACTCAACATGATTTCAAAAACAGCACATCCCAGCGCCAGATCGCCTATTATTTAACACAAACGAATGAATTGCTAATCACCTAGAGATGTTTCTTTTGAATTAGTATACATCCGTGCCGCGAGATGTTTCAAAAAGTGGTGGGGACAATATCGACCCTGGCAAAAAGTGGCAGGGACATGTACCACCCGTCCCACCCGCAAATTACGCCTATGCAATTTTCCCATCTCATGAATTTCCTTTTATAGGCTTTGGCCTATGTATTAATTCTCTCTTTTGAACTCTTTTGGTATTATTGTTTCAGAGTTGCATACTATGGTTAACTAAAATCACATGGGTAGCATGTTTGGTATCGATGGACTCCCAACTTTCGTTTCATATTTGGTCATTTATGTTACATGTTGCTAACTCTATGACACTAGTATTATAAGAATCTAGAAGATTCTTCTCTCATGCATCCAATCCAATGTCTTATGCTAATATCTTGCTACAGAACAAAGACTCGTAAAGTTCCCTCTGAGGGAACAACTCCTTATTGGCTCAGTCACCTTAAGAGGGTGTGGCATCTTCACACTTTAAAATCACTGATCACAAGATCACAGTCCTTCTTTTACTGAGAAAACTCTGATGTGAAGATGATGCTAAGAAGCTAGAAGCTTCTAAGGAACCCCAAGCTTGTGCCAGGCTCCGGCCTAGACTTTTCATTCACCAAAGATCCTCTGAATCCAACTGGTTCTCTTTCATCAAGACAACATCAGCAAGAACAACTGGAGCCTTAACAAATTGCATCAGGACAAGTTTAATTTAAATTGGTGAGACATGCAAGTATCAAACTTAGTCTCATTATTTGATACATTAAGTATCCTTACCCCTTTTAAAGAAGGGCATGTTAGAACTAAACTGATGGTTTGCTCAAGGCTGTTGATCTGCTGAATCTCAAACAATGCTGTAACTTCTTGCTTTCCTGTATTCTGCTTTAGCTCTCTCTTTCCCTTGGTAAACTGTATGCATGTATGGGTGTGAATGTTAGAGTAGTTTAAGTGTTTAGTCTAGTTCAGTGGTTTTCTACGCCAAGCCCCCCCCCCCCCTCTCCGAATCAATACTGCACGCCCCCACCCCCCCCCTTTTTTTTTTCAATTTACAAAAACATTTGTATTTTAGTGTTATTACTTTTCAACCCCATGTTATTATTTCTTTAAAGAAGAAACTCAAGATAGATTTAAACCTTCAGAGTTCTTTTTTTCAAACATACTTTGCAGACATTCTTTACAACTTAAAAGTACTTACTCTGCTCAGTAATACAGTAACTTAAACAAATATGCACAAGTCAACCTGTCATACCAAACAAGACCACAGGGAGATACCAACGGACTGAATTTAAATACAAAGCGGATCCATTCAAAATTATTAAACACATCATCACTGACCCTCTCAAACTTCTCCAAAACACGCTTTTTTTTGGTGAGCATCCGTTATAAATAATTCACAGTACATTAATTACATTAACCACGCGAATATATTGAACTGTGTTCATGCAGAGACGTTATAACGATCAGTGAGTCAAGAGCGCACGTGCGGTTTGTTTGCGCATAATAACGGACTCGCGCATGCCTTATGTAAGACTCCTGTATGTCACTGTAATCATCTTTACCTTCATTACAATCGTGATTCATCAAAACCTTTTTAGCGACACTGGTTTTCTTTTTCCAACTGAGAGAGTTTGCGTTTTGAGCCACCGTTCAGTCTGTATTTCACAGCAGCAAGATGAGAAATGGCCTGGGCTGAACCGAAACAATCACAGAATATGTACGAGAGAGGTGGTGCCTTGTTTTAAATGTATTTTTTAATTAATTTAATTTAGCTTTTTTTAATGTAACGTATTAATAATTAAATTAATAAATTATATTAATATATTTAAATTAATTTTAAGTTATCTCGCGGCCCACCTGGAGGATCACTGAGGCCCCCTAGTGGGCCGCGGCCCATAGGTTGAAAACCACTGGTCTGGTTAATAAAGTCTTGTTCATGTCACACGTAAAGTCTGTGTTTCATGCTCATATACTGGAGCCGATCCTGACTACATGCTCTGAGTAGTACAGTACAAAAAGAATGTTATTTCCCATAAACTGGAAATGAACATTTCTTAGAATTAATAAACAATTAACACTGAGTGTTCATTGGCCAAACAGATTAATTGATTGTAATATTAATTTTATTACATTAAGTTAATTTTAACCGATCCACATATTTATAATTAATTATAAATAGTTATGATTAATTATTCATATTGCTTTCAGCGAATTTGCTACACCACCTGGTTTGTCCCCGTGGGCCCAAGCAAGCCACACGTGCTGGAACCGACCTCTCACCTTGGACACAACTATTGAAATCTTTTCCAATTTTATTAGATCATCGCCTGTGCCATGGTCCAAAGCTTCTGCGGAGAGGAGGCCCTTCATCCAAGTTATCATTGGAATGTTGGAATTGTGTAACAAAGCAATGAAAAGCAGCACTGAGCACCGATATCAAAATCAGAGATCATATAATAATCCCTTTAGAGTTCTGAATAGTTTACATCAATTTACTGTGCTGTCTGATTACAGTAGACACGCTGCATGTATCATGTATTTCTACACAAAGGGCTTAAAGAAGGAGATGATGGAAAAAAGTCAGAAAAAAAAGTACAATGCTTGCTTTCAGTTTGGTTACTATTTTGAGGAAAGGTCTGGATTAGATGTACCTAGCGCTTCTGACAAAGAGTTTTATGTCCATCTGATGAATGAGGTGCAGTTTATAATGACTGGAAATACTCTCCAGAAAAAATACATCGGGATATCTACTGAAAGACAGGAGCTAAATCAGACATGATGTCGTATGAATCTCTTATGTATTTCTGACTGAAACAGGATATTTAATGAAAAAAATTCTTTATCTATCAGGAATTGATTGGATGTGTCTCTGTATGAAAGGGAGTTGGAGGAGAGGGGTTAAAAAAGTAAGAGGAATTCGTGACATCAGCCAAAAAGGAAAGCCGTTTCAGAAGTGGATTTTGATGACAGATTATAAATTAAGCAAACTTTTTTAAAAATGTGCAGTAGCGTAATAAAAAAATACCTGCAACATGTGTTAAAGTAAATGTTAAACAGGGTTACGCAGCATTCAGAATTGAATTGAGAGTGGCTTTAAAATTTTAATTCAGTTCTTGAATTTGAACGTTTTGATAGGTTTGAAGAAATCTAGGCCTTATGGACAGAAAAAGATAGACATAAAGATGGACCACCAAAGTGGAAGAACACTTAATTTCCCAGAATGCATTATTTGTGCTGATTTTTTTTTTTTTTTTTTTTTGAATTCCAATTGTGTGCAACAGTCGGATTCCAGAAATAAGAATTTTGTTTATTTTCTCAACAGGAAAATAGATTTTGAACGATAATTTAGTGGTTTCCCCACCATTGACGGAATTTTCTGGCTTTCCGTGTTTTCACGGTTATACGGTCGGGGGCGCTATTACTCAATTTCTGAAAGAGTAGAGAACCCCCCCCCCCCCCCCCCCCCCCCCCCCCATTAATCAATGGTACAGTATATACTTGTATTGAAGCCATTCGTCCATATTATTTCAAATTATTTCTTAAAATAATCATGTTTAGCAGCTAAATTTGTGGTGAAAATTTACATTACTATGATGTTGTACAGAAAATACCACCAATCAGAGAGTTGCAGTGAGCAAATTGCGCCAAAAAGCTCTTTAGCTCCCCCCACATAACATAAAATATACAATATATTTTAATTTTATTGCAAAATATGCATATATGCGTGTGTGTGCATATTTAGCAATGAACAAAATATATTGTAATGTAAGAATGTAATCTACAACTTTGAATAGTTTTAATTTTTCACCATTGTTTTTAATTTGATTATGTCATTGGGACTTAATGGGACTGTAGTTCTTTCACAGTCTTGTACCTTTATTTTTATCCGATTTTCTAATTTTTTTTTTTTTTTTTTTTTTCACTTTTTTGCTCCAAATCAACTTTGTAATGTTGTGATCATAGACTGTAAAAAAAAGATGGACGCCGCGACACTGCTTCCTTCCATTGTAATGAACTGAACATAAAACATTCGACGATGTGCGTTGACATGTTACGCAAAAATGTCAGTTTGGAGCCTGGGCATGTGCAGAAGGAATCGTCAGTGGAGCCCGGAGGCGGAGTCGCGGTATCAAACTTCCGCCCAGATGACTGTGTCATCATTGATGTATTTTAAATAGGCTATATAAATGATACACAATTTAAAATTCAAATAATAGGCTATTCTGTTTCTAGAGCAATAATATTTTTGAAGCAGCAAATTCAGTAGATAAACTCAATATAATATGCCACTAGAAACAACTCTAAAATGTCAGAAATGGTCCTGCCATTTTAAATCAAGTTAAACTAACGTTACAGGAGATCGATTGCTGTAGACAGTGCTCTATAATTAATTAGAGTAGGTTATCATTAGTTTCGTCCTGCTAATTATCATTTTATACCCATAAAAATAATTAGTAACTGCCAGATAACGATCACCTGCTTTTTCCCGTCATGGCTAACGTTAGGCGTGTTATCTTAGCTAATAACATTTATTGATTAGCTTATAAAGCCCACATTTAATGTTAACAAAAAAAGTTCAGTGATCCGTCAGATCCTGTAGGTCGGTCAGTACAGTTTACTGCTGAACAACTCATTTTGTCGGTGTGAAATAACACAGAAATCGAAAATTAATAGTTAGCTATATATCTTAATTCTCCCCTCGAAGCTCCAGCAGTCCTCAGAGAAGCTGTCAGTCACAACTGTCAATCATAACGACACGCCCCGTTTCTATAGCATCAAATTGCCAGCTAAAATCAAACTTATCACAAAAACGAACAATTGAATATATATCAGCGTGATAACAACTACCTTAAATGACCAAAACTATCTTTTGGAAAATGTTATTGGAAGTGTAATTTATTTATTTTTGATTCAAGTGCCTTTCCTTTACCTGGAGAGGGCGGGGTTTATGACCTGTACTGCATCCAGCCACCAGGGGGCGATCAAAGAGCCCGCAGCTTCACTTTTCAGGACTTATGAGGCACACCCGGTTGTGATTCTCCTCGTAGCTGGTTGGCTTGGTTCATGACTTGTAACTCTTTAACAAAGACTTTTTTAAAATCACTATGGAAAAACTGAATGGAGAAAAAAATAACCGACGCCACTGAAAAAGTGGGCAAACTCTATTCATTCCTATATGTGTCAGTATTCAATTCTGTCATTCCAATTCAAATTCGAATTTAACATACTGTGTGTTGTGGCCAATTCAATTCAAATTCACACTAATGAATTGAAAGGGAGTCAATTATTCAAATAAATTCATACTAGAAAGTAAATGGGGTCAAATTCATGATGACTAAGTACAGATAAAGATGAGAAAGTAGCCAGACTTTGGCTCCAACATGTGAATTCCCACATTAGACAGAAAAAAAAAATCATTTGTACCCTTGAAAACAGGAAGAGCAGTTTAATTGAGCCTGACGTGCACTGACTGACTCTTTTCTCCTCCAGCAGACTCGAGGGACTCTGATGCTAACGAACGGTTGCTAGGGAGAGACCAGAAACACTGGGCAGTGCAGGTAATTTGGCTGACAGTTGGACAGAGCGTTTGTTTATACACGAATGCCACGCTGTTGGAGACAGAAGGACAGCTCTGTCTCATGTGACGCAAGTGCTTCTAACTGCATGTGGCAACAAAATCATTTTCACCTCTAATTTAAGGATCCTTTCATAGAACGCTCCGCACTTAAGACTAATAGCAAACAAGATACGTCACGCTGTGAGCCGCATACGTGACTTCCATTGACCAGAAAGCTTTATAGTCCACAATAATGACGTGCTGGGGAATTTCAGCTGTTGTTGTATGAGACATGAGCACTGATACAATATATCCCCCATATACACTATACTGCAATATCACAAATGCGAGAGTGCTGCTGTTCTGAATATCATCACGGCTGTGATTCAGACCGATATTAGATACATTACACCTTGTATTACTACACTACCATTCAAAACACATTGCAATTTAAAATGAAATGTAATTTATTCCTGTGATCAAGGCTGAATTTTCAGCATCATTACTCCAGTCTTCAGTGTCAAGAAAAAAATCGAAATGTAGACTAAAATTCAGATTTCAAATTATATTTAAAAATGTCTTAAATTATTATTAAAATAGTAAGCAAACACAGTCTGTGAAGCTTTAAATTACTAAAAAAGCCCATTAAACTATCATAAAGTGACTTCATGCGATCACTTTATGTGAAACCATTTTAAACAACCCTGGCTAATTGGAAACGTATCTGGCTACATTTCTGCAAAATGATACATTGCTTCTTGCACGTTTCATGACACTTTTAAAGTGACCAGTGAGTGGGGGTTAAAATCGCGTTCAGTTTTATCCAAACAGATAGACTTGATTGTGGTAGTGTTTTAACACATTGGTTGTTCGACGTATCATGAAAGTTCCAAAATGAAATGTCCGGTTAGTGGCGTTAATCCTAACCTACAGTGTTAAAGGGATAGTTCACCCAAACATGAAAATTCTGTCATCATTTACTCACCCTCAAGTTGTTCCAAACCCGTAAGACTTTCGTTCATAAAGAGATCATAAAACTAATCCATATGAATCGAGCGGTTTAGTCCAGATTTTCGGAGAGACTTGATCGCTTTATATGATGAACAGATTTAATTTAAGCATTTATTCACATATAAACATTGATCAGCGAACATAAACAGAAGCTCAAACGCGCTGTGTAACACACTAAAACTAACCTCATTGGTTCTTGCAGAAGCTCAAATGTGTTGCGTAACACACCAAAACTAACCTCACTGGTTCTTGCAGAAGCTCAAATGTGCTGCGTAACACACTAAAACTAACGTCACTGGTTCTTGCAGAAGCTCAAATGTACTGCGTAACACACCAAAACTAACCTCACTGGTTCTTGCGGAAGCTCAAATGTGCTGCGTAACACACCAAAACTAACCTCACTGGTTCTTGCGGAAGCTCAAACTTTCTGCGTAACACACCAAAACTAACCTCACTGGTTCTTGCGGAAGCTCAAACTTTCTGCGTAACACACCAAAACTAACCTCACTGGTTCTTGCGGAAGCTCAAATGTGCTGCGTAACACACCAAAACTAACCTCACTGGTTCTTGCGGAAGCTCAAACTTTCTGCGTAACACACCAAAACTAACCTCACTGGTTCTTGCAGAAGCTCAAATGTGCTGCGTAACACACCAAAACTAACCTCACTGGTTCTTGCGGAACCTCAAATGTGCTGCATAACACACCAAAACTAACCTCACTGGTCCTTGCAGAAGCTCAAATGTGCTGCGTAACACACTAAAACTAACCTCACTGGTTCTTGCAGAAGCTCAAACTTTCTGCGTAACACACCAAAACTAACCTCACTGGTTCTTGCGGAAGCTCAAATGTGCTGCATAACACACCAAAACTAACCTCACTGGTCCTTGCAGAAGCTCAAATGTGCTGCGTAACACACCAAAACTAACCTCACTGGTTCTTGCAGAAGCTCAAATGTGCTGCGTAACACACCAAAACTTACCTCACTGGTTCTTGCGGAAGCTCAAACTTTCTGCGTAACACACCAAAACTAACCTCACTGGTTCTTGCAGAAGCTCAAATGTGCTGCGTAACACACCAAAACTAACCTCACTGGTCCTTGCAGAAGCTCAAATGTGCTGCGTAACACACTAAAACTAACCTCACTGGTTCTTGCAGAAGCTCAAATGTGCTGCGTAACACACCAAAACTAACCTCACTGGTTCTTGCGGAAGCTCAAATGTGCTGCATAACACACCAAAACTAACCTCACTGGTTCTTGCGGAAGCTCAAACTTTCTTCGTAACACACCAAAACTAACCTCACTGGTTCTTGCGGAAGCTCAAACTTTCTGTGTAACACACAAAAACTAACCTCACTGGTTCTTGCGGAAGCTCAAACTTTCTGCGTAACACACCAAAACTAACCTCACTGGTTCTTGCGGAAGCTCAAATGTGCTGCGTAACACACCAAAACTAACCTCACTGGTTCTTGCGGAAGCTCAAACTTTCTGCGTAACACATGATAATGAACCTCATTGGTTTTTGCAGAAGCTCAAATGTGCTGCATAACACACTAAAACTAACCTCACTGGTTCTTGCGGAAGCTCAAACTTTCTGCGTAACACATGATAATGAACCTCATTGGTTTTTGCAGAAGCTCAAATGTGCTGCGTAACACACTAAAACTAACCTCACTGGTCCTTGCAGAAGCTCAAATGTGCTGAGTAACACACTAAAACTAACCTCACTGGTTCTTGCAGAAGCTCAAATGTACTGCGTAACACACCAAAACTAACCTCACTGGTTCTTGCGGAAGCTCAAACTTTCTGCGTAACACACCAAAACTAACCTCACTGGTTCTTGCGGAAGCTCAAATGTGCTGCGTAACAGACCAAAACTAACCTCACTGGTTCTTGCGGAAGCTCAAACTTTCTGCGTAACACACAAAAACTAACCTCACTGGTTCTTGCGGAAGCTCAAACTTTCTGCGTAACACACCAAAACTAACCTCACTGGTTCTTGCGGAAGCTCAAATGTGCTGCGTAACACACCAAAACTAACCTCACTGGTTCTTGCGGAAGCTCAAACTTTCTGCGTAACACATGATAATGAACCTCATTGGTTTTTGCAGAAGCTCAAATGTGCTGCATAACACACTAAAACTAACCTCACTGGTTCTTGCGGAAGCTCAAACTTTCTGCGTAACACATGATAATGAACCTCATTGGTTTTTGCAGAAGCTCAAATGTGCTGCGTAACACACTAAAACTAACCTCACTGGTCCTTGCAGAAGCTCAAATGTGCTGAGTAACACACTAAAACTAACCTCACTGGTTCTTGCAGAAGCTCAAATGTACTGCGTAACACACCAAAACTAACCTCACTGGTTCTTGCGGAAGCTCAAACTTTCTGCGTAACACACCAAAACTAACCTCACTGGTTCTTGCGGAAGCTCAAACTTTCTGCGTAACACACCAAAACTAACCTCACTGGTTCTTGCGGAAGCTCAAATGTGCTGCGTAACAGACCAAAACTAACCTCACTGGTTCTTGCGGAAGCTCAAATGTGCTGCGTAACAGACCAAAACTAACCTCACTGGTTCTTGCGGAAGCTCAAACTTTCTGCGTAACACACCAAAACTAACCTCACTGGTTCTTGCAGAAGCTCAAATGTGCTGCGTAACACACCAAAACTAACCTCACTGGTTCTTGCGGAAGCTCAAATGTGCTGCATAACACACCAAAACTAACCTCACTGGTCCTTGCAGAAGCTCAAATGTGCTGCGTAACACACTAAAACTAACCTCACTGGTTCTTGCAGAAGCTCAAACTTTCTGCGTAACACACCAAAACTAACCTCACTGGTTCTTGCGGAAGCTCAAATGTGCTGCATAACACACCAAAACTAACCTCACTGGTCCTTGCAGAAGCTCAAATGTGCTGCGTAACACACCAAAACTAACCTCACTGGTTCTTGCAGAAGCTCAAATGTGCTGCGTAACACACCAAAACTTACCTCACTGGTTCTTGCGGAAGCTCAAACTTTCTGCGTAACACACCAAAACTAACCTCACTGGTTCTTGCAGAAGCTCAAATGTGCTGCGTAACACACCAAAACTAACCTCACTGGTCCTTGCAGAAGCTCAAATGTGCTGCGTAACACACTAAAACTAACCTCACTGGTTCTTGCAGAAGCTCAAATGTGCTGCGTAACACACCAAAACTAACCTCACTGGTTCTTGCG
This sequence comes from Ctenopharyngodon idella, assembly GCF_019924925.1. Taxonomy (NCBI): domain Eukaryota; kingdom Metazoa; phylum Chordata; class Actinopteri; order Cypriniformes; family Xenocyprididae; genus Ctenopharyngodon; species Ctenopharyngodon idella. The sequence continues at coordinate 4,638,359 of NC_067235.1, read as the reverse complement.
GAAGCTCAAATGTGCTGCATAACACACCAAAACTAACCTCACTGGTTCTTGCGGAAGCTCAAACTTTCTTCGTAACACACCAAAACTAACCTCACTGGTTCTTGCGGAAGCTCAAACTTTCTGCGTAACACACCAAAACTAACCTCACTGGTTCTTGCGGAAGCTCAAACTTTCTGCGTAACACATGATAATGAACCTCATTGGTTTTTGCAGAAGCTCAAATGTGCTGCGTAACACACCAAAACTAACCTCACTGGTTCTTGCGGAAGCTCAAATGTGCTGCGTAACACACTAAAACTAACCTCACTGGTTCTTGCAGAAGCTCAAATGTGCTGCGTAACACACCAAAACTAACCTCACTGGTTCTTGCAGAAGCTCAAATGTGCTGCGTAACACACTAAAACTAACCTCACTGGTTCTTGCAGAAGCTCAAATGTACTGCGTAACACACCAAAACTAACCTCACTGGTTCTTGCGGAAGCTCAAACTTTCTGCGTAACACACCAAAACTAACCTCACTGGTTCTTGCGGAAGCTCAAACTTTCTGCGTAACACACCAAAACTAACCTCACTGGTTCTTGCGGAAGCTCAAACTTTCTGCGTAACACACCAAAACTAACCTCACTGGTTCTTGCGGAAGCTCAAATGTGCTGCGTAACACACCAAAACTAACCTCACTGGTTCTTGCGGAAGCTCAAATGTGCTGCGTAACACACCAAAACTAACCTCACTGGTTCTTGCAGAAGCTCAAATGTGCTGCGTAACACACCAAAACTAACCTCACTGGTCCTTGCAGAAGCTCAAATGTGCTGCGTAACACACCAAAACTAACCTCACTGGTTCTTGCGGAAGCTCAAATGTGCTGCGTAACACACCAAAACTAACCTCACTGGTTCTTGCGGAAGCTCAAACTTTCTGCGTAACACACCAAAACTAACCTCACTGGTTCTTGCAGAAGCTCAAATGTGCTGCGTAACACACCAAAACTAACCTCACTGGTTCTTGCGGAAGCTCAAATGTGCTGCGTAACACACCAAAACTAACCTCACTGGTTCTTGCGGAAGCTCAAATGTGCTGCGTAACACACCAAAACTAACCTCACTGGTCCTTGCAGAAGCTCAAATGTGCTGCGTAACACATTAAAACTAACCTCACTGGTTCTTGCAGAAGCTCAAATGTGCTGCGTAACACACCAAAACTAACCTCACTGGTTCTTGCGGAAGCTCAAATGTGCTGCATAACACACCAAAACTAACCTCACTGGTTCTTGCGGAAGCTCAAACTTTCTTCGTAACACACCAAAACTAACCTCACTGGTTCTTGCGGAAGCTCAAACTTTCTGCGTAACACACAAAAACTAACCTCACTGGTTCTTGCGGAAGCTCAAACTTTCTGCGTAACACACCAAAACTAACCTCACTGGTTCTTGCGGAAGCTCAAATGTGCTGCGTAACACACCAAAACTAACCTCACTGGTTCTTGCGGAAGCTCAAACTTTCTGCGTAACACATGATAATGAACCTCATTGGTTTTTGCAGAAGCTCAAATGTGCTGCATAACACACTAAAACTAACCTCACTGGTTCTTGCGGAAGCTCAAACTTTCTGCGTAACTCACCAAAACTAACCTCACTGGTTCTTACGGAAGCTCAAATGTGCTGTGTAACACACCAAAACTAACCTCACTGGTTCTTGCAGAAGCTCAAATGTGCTGCGTAACACACTAAAACTAACCTCACTGGTTCTTGCAGAAGCTCAAATGTGCTGCGTAACACACCAAAACTAACCTCACTGGTTCTTGCAGAAGCTCAAATGTGCTGCGTAACACACTAAAACTAACCTCACTGGTTCTTGCAGAAGCTCAAATGTACTGCGTAACACACCAAAACTAACCTCACTGGTTCTTGCGGAAGCTCAAACTTTCTGCGTAACACACCAAAACTAACCTCACTGGTTCTTGCGGAAGCTCAAACTTTCTGCGTAACACACCAAAACTAACCTCACTGGTTCTTGCGGAAGCTCAAATGTGCTGCGTAACACACCAAAACTAACCTCACTGGTTCTTGCAGAAGCTCAAACTTTCTGCGTAACACACCAAAACTAACCTCACTGGTTCTTGCAGAAGCTCAAATGTGCTGCGTAACACACCAAAACTAACCTCACTGGTTCTTGCGGAAGCTCAAATGTGCTGCATAACACACCAAAACTAACCTCACTGGTCCTTGCAGAAGCTCAAATGTGCTGCGTAACACACTAAAACTAACCTCACTGGTTCTTGCAGAAGCTCAAACTTTCTGCGTAACACACCAAAACTAACCTCACTGGTTCTTGCGGAAGCTCAAATGTGCTGCGTAACACACCAAAACTAACCTCACTGGTTCTTGCAGAAGCTCAAATGTGCTGCGTAACACACCAAAACTAACCTCACTGGTTCTTGCGGAAGCTCAAATGTGCTGCGTAACACACCAAAACTAACCTCACTGGTTCTTGCGGAAGCTCAAACTTTCTTCGTAACACACCAAAACTAACCTCACTGGATCTTGCGGAAGCTCAAACTTTCTGCGTAACACACAAAAACTAACCTCACTGGTTCTTGCGGAAGCTCAAATGTGCTGCGTAACACACCAAAACTAACCTCACTGGTTCTTGCGGAAGCTCAAACTTTCTGCGTAACACACAAAAACTAACCTCACTGGTTCTTGCGGAAGCTCAAACTTTCTGCGTAACACACCAAAACTAACCTCACTGGTTCTTGCGGAAGCTCAAATGTGCTGCGTAACACACCAAAACTAACCTCACTGGTTCTTGCGGAAGCTCAAACTTTCTGCGTAACACATGATAATGAACCTCATTGGTTTTTGCAGAAGCTCAAATGTGCTGCATAACACACTAAAACTAACCTCACTGGTTCTTGCGGAAGCTCAAACTTTCTGCGTAACACACCAAAACTAACCTCACTGGTTCTTGCGGAAGCTCAAACTTTCTGCGTAACACACCAAAACTAACCTCACTGGTTCTTGCGGAAGCTCAAACTTTCTGCGTAACACACCAAAACTAACCTCACTGGTTCTTGCGGAAGCTCAAATGTGCTGCGTAACACACCAAAACTAACCTCACTGATTCTTGCGGAAGCTCAAATGTGCTGCGTAACACACCAAAACTAACCTCACTGGTTCTTGCGGAAGCTCAAACTTTCTGCGTAACACACCAAAACTAACCTCACTGGTTCTTGCAGAAGCTCAAATGTGCTGTGTAACACACCAAAACTAACCTCACTGGTTCTTGCGGAAGCTCAAATGTGCTGCGTAACACACCAAAACTAACCTCACTGGTTCTTGCGGAAGCTCAAACTTTCTGCGTAACACATGATAATGAACCTCATTGGTTTTTGCAGAAGCTCAAATGTGCTGCATAACACACTAAAACTAACCTCACTGGTTCTTGCGGAAGCTCAAACTTTCTGCGTAACACACCAAAACTAACCTCACTGGTTCTTGCGGAAGCTCAAACTTTCTGCGTAACACACCAAAACTAACCTCACTGATTCTTGCGGAAGCTCAAATGTGCTGCGTAACACACCAAAACTAACCTCACTGGTTCTTGCGGAAGCTCAAACTTTCTGCGTAACACACCAAAACTAACCTCACTGGTTCTTGCAGAAGCTCAAATGTGCTGCGTAACACACCAAAACTAACCTCACTGGTTCTTGCGGAAGCTCAAATGTGCTGCATAACACACCAAAACTAACCTCACTGGTCCTTGCAGAAGCTCAAATGTGCTGCGTAACACACCAAAACTAACCTCACTGGTTCTTGCGGAAGCTCAAACTTTCCGCGTAACACACCAAAACTAACCTCACTGGTTCTTGCAGAAGCTCAAATGTGCTGCGTAACACACCAAAACTAACCTCACTGGTCCTTGCAGAAGCTCAAATGTGCTGCGTAACACACTAAAACTAACCTCACTGGTTCTTGCGGAAGCTCAAATGTGCTGCGTAACACACCAAAACTAACCTCACTGGTTCTTGCGGAAGCTCAAATGTGCTGCGTAACACACCAAAACTAACCTCACTGGTTCTTGCGGAAGCTCAAACTTTCTGCGTAACACACCAAAACTAACCTCACTGGTTCTTGCGGAAGCTCAAACTTTCTGCGTAACACACAAAAACTAACCTCACTGGTTCTTTCGGAAGCTCAAACTTTCTGCGTAACACACCAAAACTAACCTCACTGGTTCTTGCGGAAGCTCAAATGTGCTGCGTAACACACCAAAACTAACCTCACTGGTTCTTGCGGAAGCTCAAACTTTCTGCGTAACACATGATAATGAACCTCATTGGTTTTTGCAGAAGCTCAAATGTGCTGCATAACACACTAAAACTAACCTCACTGGTTCTTGCGGAAGCTCAAACTTTCTGCGTAACACACCAAAACTAACCTCACTGGTTCTTGCGGAAGCTCAAATGTGCTGCGTAACACACCAAAACTAACCTCACTGGTCCTTGCAGAAGCTCAAATGTGCTGCGTAACACACCAAAACTAACCTCACTGGTTCTTGCAGAAGCTCAAATATGCTGCGTAACACACCAAAACTAACCTCACTGGTCCTTGCAGAAGCTCAAATGTGCTGCGTAACACACCAAAACTAACCTCACTGGTCCTTGCAGAAGCTCAAATGTGCTGCGTAACACACTAAAACTAACCTCACTGGTTCTTGCAGAAGCTCAAACGTTCTGCGTAACACACCAAAACTAACCTCACTGGTTCTTGCAGAAGCTCAAATGTGCTGCGTAACACACCAAAACTAACCTCACTGGTCCTTGCAGAAGCTCAAATGTGCTGCGTAACACACCAAAACTAACCTCACTGGTCCTTGCAGAAGCTCAAATGTGCTGCGTAACACACCAAAACTAACCTCACTGGTCCTTGCAGAAGCTCAAATGTGCTGCGTAACACACCAAAACTAACCTCACTGGTTCTTGCAGAAGCTCAAATGTGTTGCGTAACACACCAAAACTAACCTCACTGGTTCTTGCGGAAGCTCAAACTTTCTGCGTAACACATGATAATGAACCTCATTGGTTTTTGCAGAAGCTCAAATGTGCTGCATAACACACCAAAACTAACCTCACTGGTCCTTGCAGAAGCTCAAATGTGCTGCGTAACACACCAAAACTAACCTCACTGGTCCTTGCAGAAGCTCAAATGTGCTGCGTAACACACCAAAACTAACCTCACTGGTTCTTGCAGAAGCTCAAATGTGCTGCGTAACACACCAAAACTAACCTCACTGGTTCTTGCAGAAGCTCAAATGTGCTGCGTAACACACCAAAACTAACCTCACTGGTCCTTGCAGAAGCTCAAATGTGCTGCGTAACACACCAAAACTAACCTCACTGGTTCTTGCAGAAGCTCAAATGTGCTGCGTAACACACCAAAACTAACCTCACTGGTTCTTGCAGAAGCTCAAATGTGCTGCGTAACACACCAAAACTAACCTCACTGGTCCTTGCAGAAGCTGAAATGTGCTGCGTAACACACCAAAACTAACCTCACTGGTTCTTGCAGAAGCTCAAATGTGCTGCGTAACACACCAAAACTAACCTCACTGGTCCTTGCAGAAGCTCAAATGTGCTGCGTAACACACCAAAACTAACCTCACTGGTTCTTGCAGAAGCTCAAATGTGCTGCGTAACACACTAAAACTAACCTCACTGGTTCTTGCAGAAGCTCAAATGTGCTGCGTAACACACCAAAACTAACCTCACTGGTTCTTGCGGAAGCTCAAACTTTCTGCGTAACACATGATAATGAACCTCATTGGTTTTTGCAGAAGCTCAAATGTGCTGCGTAACACACTAAAACTAACCTCATTGGTTCTTGCAGAAGTTCAAACGTTCTGCGTAACACACCAAAACTAACCTCACTGGTTCTTGCGTAAGCTCAAACGTTCTGCGTAACACACCAAAACTAACCTCACTGGTTCTTGCGTAAGCTCAAACGTTCTGCGTAACACACCAAAACTAACCTCACTGGTTCTTGCGTAAGCTCAAACGTTCCGCGTAACACACCAAAACTAACCTCACTGGTTCTTGCGTAAGCTCAAACGTTCTGCGTAACACACCAAAACTAACCTCACTGGTTCTTGCGGAAGCTCAAACTTTTTGCATAACACATGATAATGAACCTCATTGGTTTTTGCAGAAGCTCAAATGTGCTGCATAACACACTAAAACTAACCTTAATGGTTCTTGCAGAAGCTCAAACATGCTGCATAACATGAGAATGAACCTCACTGGTTTTTGTGGAAGCTCAAATGTGCCTACCCTTTAACAAAAGTAATAAAAATGCATTTGATGAAGCAACTATTGCTGCCTCTACATGTATTTGAGCTCATTTATCATGACTCGTACCAGAGTGAGATGCCGTGCACATTTAGTACATTAGAAAAGCCAAACATATTGAGCTGGTTATGGGATGCGAACATCAAAAGGTATCAGTTTACAAATCATGCACTATGATAAAAGTGTTTTGAGGTCATAACATATTATTGTGTGCAAGGATCCACGTGAAAATAAGTCTTTATTAATTGATGATCTGCATCTGTAATCATAATTTTTATGAAAAGGAATCAAAGTTGTTGGGGTTTTACAGACACTAGTGTTAATTTGAGATGGAAACTGCAGTGAATTATATGTATAGGTATGTTTTGGATGTTTTCATTGTTTTGTCAAAAAATGTATATGTAGAGGCATGATTTTCCTGTGAGCCTAGGTTGAGTTTAAAGGACCCAAACTTAAATTGTTATTCACTGACAGTCTCCTTACAGTGTAGCTCTCAGATGTCATTTTCCATTTTGCAGTTTCAAATGGTGCTATTTTTTTTTTTTTTTTCAATTTAAATGAAGATGTGAAAAACTTTGGTAGAAATCCATCATATGACTTGTGCACTTTTCTTTTTTTACCTATTTAGAGAGCTTGACTATGCATTTGCTGTTTTATGTAAAAGATCTGCATGAAGATTCTTCAAAATTTCCCCTCGTGTTTCACAAAAAAACAACATATGACTTACAGTATGATGCCTGTTTTGTAGAATGACACCGTTGCATTTCACTTTTCCAGTGAAGTTACTGAGTACAATGGCAGTGGAGGGTGCTGAAGGATCCAAAGCAGTGGAATTTGAGTTTGGAGCGTGCATGAGTCATTTGAGGTCAGTCAGGGAAACATATGATGAGGGAAAGCATTCTTCTTTCTCTGGGGATTGGAACAAAAACACACATACATTCACACAGTGAGGCTCTTCTATAAGTGCTGGAAGCAGAACAAGCCCGGACAGCCAGTGTAAACGGGAGCTACCTCACTCTCGGTCAGATCAGGACCTGTTCTTATGTGCATGGAATTAAAACATATGTATGACTTTGAGATGAGCGTCTGATGTCACTTCAGTAAAAAGTAATGATATTGATACATGTGGAAGCAATTTTCTTGCAATATCCAGTGCAGCACTGTACTGCCAAGACGGAACTGCCTGTGGTGGCTTAAAACACTGTATTAATGGACTCCATCAATGATCATCTTTGCTTTTGAACTGAATGTGAATAATGGAAAATAGAAGCACTCTGACATTTTGAAGGCTGACTGGCAGATGAATATTCACTAGAAAATTGGAAATTCACTAAACTTTATTAGAATATATACAATTACTGCATATTTTAATGCCTCATTCCTGATCCATAACAACCTTTGAACTTTTTTAAAAATGAATATCCTTGATGTAATTTAAGGACATTTTTCTATAAAAGAGTAAAACACACATCTGCTCTGATCAAGCTTGATTAATTCTAACCTGATTATTCACACACTGGCAGGAACAGGATAGAATAAACAGCTAATGAGAATTACAATAGCTTAAATTGAGCTCGTCAGCTTGAAGTTAACTGATATTTTTCTTCATATTTTTGTGTTTAACTTGAAAGTTTGATAATATATTTATTTCGGTAATTTGATCAAACAAGATGAAATACGTTACAGCGACACAATCCAACATTACCACATCAGAATTCATCAAGTCCATTGCTAATACTTACTGACGCTTGTGCTGTTACTGCTTGCCCACTGATGTCACTTCCTGGAGGATTATGTCATTTAGGAATTGCCTTTTTGTTAGTCAAAGGGGTTTTACAAAACACTAAAGCCACTGTCATAAAACTTTGAGCATGTGAAATTTCTTCAAACACTGCAATAATCAAGATGTAATGCTTACTAACTAAAATTGCTTGCTAAATAACAAATAATAATACATTCAAAATGTGTGGCAATATACCATCTTCTATGGATTCAGTCAAGAGGTAAATCTGACGTTCACATGAAATCTTCTGTTGCATGTCTTCTCAGCATACAAATTTGAACTTGAACTTTTGTACAGCAAAATTTGAAACTTCGCGTATGAAAGTAAAATGAATGCAAATCCTAGAGTGTCCGATATAGATGGTAAAAAAGAAGTGAGATTGGGAAGATAAGAACAAGCTGAAGATGTAATTTATTACCAACTAAAATTAATTAAAACATTTCCAAGAAAACATGTTTTATTTGAAACATTTTAATTAGAGAAAGAAAAAAAGTGGGGGAAAAACACCTGAAGTGTCAGTTGTTCATTGTAGAAGTTGATGCAACATCCGATGACAATAAACACAGACTCAAATCAATGTAGTGCAATGATTTAACATTTATCTCTTATTTTCACTTAATTGTGATGTTGGGATAAAAGAAAACTAGATTATATGATTTTGATCTTTAAAATAGCATGTCTGATATTTTATCTAATATGTGATAAAGACATAAAAGGAAATATGCATAGCCGTCATGCTTTGCAAATAATGCCTTGTTTTTTATATTTGCATGTTTGAAGTAGTGAGACAATAGACTTCATAAATCTAAAGAAAATATGTTTGTGACTTAAGGGGTGAACAAATCCAGAAACAGAAACATTAACTATCAAAGTTCAAGTAAAGATTATTTTGAACCATAGATTACAGCCAGGGGCAGAAATAGTATTGTATTAAAGCTGAGCACTTGGTATTCAATGTTTCTTTCAAGACAAGTTGATTGATTTTTGAACTTGATTCAGCTGTTTAGCAAATTAAAGACTTTAAAAATATGTCCAGCTATATTTCCTCAATGAACAAATTAAAAAAAATACCCAAAACGACCACAAATATAAAGTCTATATACTCCCTTCTACAAAAAGTCAAAAAGCATTAAAGTGAGGGATGTTAACCTGCCTAGACAAAGGATACTGTCCTGTTTTTTCTTTGTATATTGTTTGCTTTTTCTTTCACCAAATTTCATGTGTTTCGTTTTCATATTTAGCCTAACTGATGTGAGCTCCGTGCCCAACGAGGAGAGACAGTCTCTAATTAGAACAGCGGAGACACATATTTAGAGCTCTGTGCGGCTTTTGGGAAAATTTTAGGTTGAAAGGACAAGGAAAGAAACAATTCTTCCAGTGGAGAGTTTGATATGCTCAGCACTGGCAGTTAAACAGTGGCAGTTAAACCCTTCAATGACAAACATCTGTCAAGTACATGACAGAACTGATGAATTATAAGGTGTTATTTGACTTTTTGTTGACAGTGTTCAATTCACACATGTATATTTAGTGGTGTTTGTTCATGCATTATTCCTATTGCTCACACTTGCAACACTTTTTGAGTAAGTTATGTGCAAAATGGGAATATTGCATAAAACATTTGCAAATAAAGCACTGTTTCCATCCCAATGTGTTCAAGAGTACTTCAAGTAACTTGAAGTGAAATTGGTGCAAAATATCTGCAATAAAAATTGAATCGGGGAAGCCACTGTGGCTCTTTTTTCATATATTATAAATGAACGTGCAGACAAAACGCAATAAACGCTATCATATTACAGTGTCTTGCATTCAGATGGTGTTTGGGAATGCAATTGTGTTAGTTAGACAGTTCTGGGAAGGAATTAAAGCAAATAATTTTGATGACAGACTTTGGCTCAGGCATTTCAGAACAACCAAACATTTGTGATGCTGTGCAATGAAATTGGTCTACTGGTTGGTCCAGTTATCCAATCACATCCACTGTTGAGGCAAAGTTACATGAGTTTACTATTGCGCATCAAGGGATTTATTTGGTAAATGTGTTTCCATCATAGTTTATATGCATGTCTTCTTATCAGATGAACAATTTATCCACCTCAAATGAACGCATATGTGTTTAATTAGGGATGCACTGATACCATTTTTTAAGGGCCGAATACGAGTGCTGATATTTTTTTTTCCTAGTACTCGCCGATACCGATGCCTATACATTTATTAATTTCTCTCTTTTTTTTTTCTTTTTTTTCTTTTTTTTGGTGATGTTGCAGTTTTCCAAGCACAAAACAGTGAGACTAATGAATGTACAACTTCTATATTATTACTCTAATGAAAAAAGTAATAATTTTTATGTGCTTGTCACAAACTTAAAGAACAGTGTCCAATAACCTTCAAAGGGCATAATTACCAATATATATAATTGTTATATAAAAAGAAATTTACAAACAAATTACAAACAATACAACAAATACTATAGATATACAAATTAAATAAACTTGTTTTTCAGATACAGTAGGTTTATTTACCATGTATACTTTTATTTAACATATTTTGTTGTTTTATTAACATTAATGACAAATATAGGCTACGGTCCCTTTAAGACGGAATCCATGGATACTGACACATATCCTGTTTTCACCCAAATGTTTACGTCCACTTAAGCCATAACCGACTGTATTTACGTGAGATACTCCACACGATGGACATCTTGACAATTATGTGTGCATTTTACCATTCAGGCGCAAGAAGAACTGATCGAGAGAGAGAGCGCTTCTGGTCTGTGTCATTCAGCGTGATTCCGCCTATCCTGTCTTCACTAATCGATAACAAATTGTGATTGAAGGCATGCAGGTCGCAATGTGTGGGTTGCCATCATTAATTTTGAAGTATTTCCACACACCTGAGGCTGACATTGTTTCTGCTGCTGCTGCCATCGGTGTCGCTGTGCACAGGAAATTCTGTCAGTTACATCATGTGAGGTATCGGTCTTTGGTATCGGGGTTATTTTTACCAGTACGAGTACAAATACATGAGCTTGGTATCGGGCCCGATACCGATACTGGTATCGGTATCGGTGCATCCCTATTTTTAATGCATTTTAGAATTTTGGGACCAGAAATGTGGTGGTGGGATATTTGACTTGAACTAGTGACTTCGAACCTAATTCACAACATGCCTCCATGCAGATCGATCAGTGGCCAAGGCCTTGGCATCCGTGAGGGTGATGCGTTGGTTTCTTAGGTCATTACCGATTTGCTTCAGCCAGGTCTTCTTCAGCGTGGCACATTGAAATTTCCAGGTCAGCGGTGCCAGAGAAGTTAGAACGGCAGTCGTGTCCAAACCACTGCAGAAGTGGCTTCTGGATGGCCTCTTAAGTTGTAGGCTGGTCGCCGCACTCTTTTCGGATGCATTTGTTCCGGAGTTGGTAGTGCCGGGAGACGCTGAGGATTTGTCAGAGGCATTGCATTTGGAAGACCTCGAGCTTGTTGAGTTCCGACTTAAGGACGGTCCAGGTTTCTGATCCATATAACACGATAGGAATGACCAGGGTTCAGTAAAGTCATATCTTAGTTGCATTAGTGATGGTGGTCTTCCTTCACAAACACCACTACAATGAGGTGAACGCCTCTATTGCCTGGCCGATTTGGCTAAGAACATAGGTGGTTGAGGTGATCTTCTTTTCTTGGACCAAAGATCCTAGGTACTTGAAGTCTTTTACTTGTTCAATTTGGACTCCCTCAAGGTGGACGGGCACTGGTGAGTCGTCAGTCATCATAACTTTGGTCTTTTCGACGTTGATTTTCAGTCCATATGGCTCGGCAGATACTCCGTATCTGTAACAATTTCAACTGTGAGAAATGCTAATACATCCGGGGGAGCCGATGCACTGGCACTGGGGCACCAGGGTGCCAGCGAAATGAGGGCTACTGGCCAATAGGGTGGAGGAAGATTAGAAAGAAGGATCATCACACAGAAAATAGACCTTTGCCTTGCAGCGTGGAATGTTCAGACCAGTCATCACATCGGCCAGAAAGAAGCTATCGTCAAGGAACTGTCGGTGACCAAGATCTTGATTACCGCTCTGTCCAAACTATGACTCATCGGAAGCTGAGCTCAAACCATTCAAGACCCAACAACCAAAGAGACATCAATACTGTTCTACTCTGGTGGAAAACTGAACGAGAAGCCTATTGGAATAGTAGTAACAGCAATAGTAACTGTGGTATTTTGAAAATTGTGTCCGAACCCAACAGTCATTCTCACTGACTAGAATACTAACACTTTAAAAGCAAAACATCTTTGATAAATATCGCCACTGACAGACTGTATGTATATATATCTAAATTAGAAAGCAGGAACGCTTCTACTGCTCTGTAATTGGGCAAATTACTCATTTTAATTTGCATCATTTTGATTTCTCACAGTCTAAAAGCACTAAAAAAGCCTCATGGTTGTGACAGATTTTAAAATTTCACATTTAAATTGCGGTAATGTACAATTAAAAGGTTACTGCTAATGCACAGAGCCAGAGAGTCATATATTTAATTGCTCGTGGGTGCTTGTTTGTTTTTATTTTTCCCCGGGGCTGCTCAGTGCAGCGTTTAACTGGCCAGTCTTTTCCCATCATAAAGATTTCATGTAACAAATCAGTCAGCACATGGCCTGGCTGCCCAGATGTGTGGCTTAAACATGCTGCTAATTAAGGCCCTTACGGCCTCTGATCTTACATTGCTATTTACTGAAGAGAGCCGCTCTGGCCAATAACCCGTCCTCACACTTCTCTCGCTCTCCTTGTGCAAGTCCAGATCTCAATTTTAGAGTAAAATATTTAGGTTAGTCATTCCAGGAATGTCATACTTTCAGGAGGAAAAATGCATTGAGAACTTGCAGCTGTTTGCATAGGGAAACCCTGAGGCTCCTGGACTCCTGCATTTCTGCACATGTGCGTGATCCCAAGAGCACCGGATCAGACAGGCCTTCAGACGCCAGAGCACGTGTGAGGAAAAAGATGCTGATCCATGCATGAGCAGATGGAGGTTTGTTTGAAGGTGGTCTGTCATAAATTTTGGAAATGAGTATTTATCTAATGAGTCTAGAAGCATTTTGTTCACATAGTTTTGAGCCTTAAGATCTGTTCCAAATTTCCAGTTTGAAGGCATCTCATGCAAACTTCTGACACAAAACTTCTTCAAAAAGGAAGGAAGGAAAAAATCATCCAAGATGGCAGATGTGAGTGAAATGTTGATTATAAATATCAAAATTCACTTAATATTGCAAAGTACAGGTAAAAAGTTGTTTCAATCTGGAAATTAAATCACACAGAGTCAAAATTGCTTTGTTGAGAGAAGCAGAAAAAAACTGATTTAGAAGTCACATCAGTGTAAAAGTCACATTTTATAATTTAATTCAGAAATGTAAAATTCCGGTAAATAAAATTAAACATTTTTGTAAACATCATAAACATGTATTTTAGTTCCCCTCACTCTACAACAAATACTTCAATTTTTTACAGGAATATATGTATTTGTGTATAATATATATATATATATATATATATATATATATATACAAAGTTGCTTTGGAGTATAAATTACAGCAGTTTTCATGTTTAAGAAAAAAACAAAAAAACAATTGTTTTGTGGAAAATATGGTAAATAAAATTGACTATTTTACCCAGTATTGTGTGTGCTGTATATACTTACGGTTATTAGAGTATCACATTGTCTAAACTCAATTTGAGTGCTCTGTGCTGCTGTCAGTGGCAAGCAACAGGAAAATACTAATACAAGTCTTTAATATATTAAGACAAAACTTAAAAAGAAACAAGAAAAAAATACATGAACGAAAAGACAATCAAACTAAATATAACCTTGAAACTAACATAACCCCTCCCAGAAGGTGCGTCCTCTCACCATAGAAAATAGTCCAACAGAGGAGGGAGGGGGTTTTGGAGGTGGATGCAGAGCTGGTGATGGGAAGGGAACTGGAGTGGAGTTGACAGATTTGGCCAAGGTGAAGCTGACGGAAGAAGAACCAAGGTGGAGCCCTGGTGGAACGACTGACGGAGGCGGAGCCAGGAGGGGTGGAGATCCGGCCAGGACGATGGTCGAGGATGACACCGCAGGACTGCAAAGCCAAGGCAGAGCCGCTGGCTCGCAGGACAGAGGTGGAGACGTGGTCCTTTTAAAGACTAGGCTGACACCAGAGGGAGAAAGAACATTGTGGAGGTGCTGGAGGGAAGGAGTGGAGCCAAAGGTGTGGAGGGCTGAGGCACAGCCGGAGGCCCGGAAGTCAGGAGTGGGAAGGCGGAGCCAACGGGCTGACAGGTCGAGGTGGAGTCATGGGCCTGGAGGCCCAAGGTGAAGCCAGGGGATTTGTCTGACAAGGCTGAGCAGGTGGTAGAGCTGGAGGGAGTCAGCAGTGAGGCTGGAGTAAAGGGGTCAAGGGGATGTGGCGGGTCAGGCGGGTCCGGGGATGTGGGTGGAGCCAGCGGAGAGAACAGAAACAATGGGGCGGGCAGAATATCGGGCAGAACCAGGTCATCCAGGAAGTTACCAGGGACAAGTTGAGGGGAAGAGAGTTTGGACATGGGGCCTTGGGTGGGGATTGGGTCCGTAGTCCCCAAGTCATTGAGCCAGTGCTCCTATTCTGGCTCTATGGTGGACTGCTGTGATGGTGCTGACTCCAGGGGGGACCTGGTGGTATGCTCCAGCCTCGGGACAGACGCGACAACCAACTCTGGCTCCAGGGCGGATGTCGTGGCTGGCTCTGCCTCCAGGGATGGAGGGAGCTCTAGCTCATGGTACTCGCTGGCTTGGGATGGATGTTGTCATCCCAGCGCACCTCATGGTAGAATCTGAGGAACTTCTCCACGTACTCCAGTGTACGACTGTTATGCAAAAAACAGTCCATAGTTTGTTTGTTTTTTTCTTAACTTTGTCTAGGTCAGTTCACAAGACACAAGAAAATACTAAAAGTCTTTAACATATTCTCAGGAACACAGGAGATTGCTAGAGATACAAAACTCAGGAACGCAGGAGAATAATTACACATCACATAGTACATAAATACGAGAAAACAGGGAGTATATATACACAGGGACAAACAAAGGAACTCACCAAGACCCAGGTGCAACTAACTAATAAGTAAAACTAAACTGAAAGGAAACAAGAAACAAACACATGAACAAAAAGACAATGAAACTAAACATAACCCTAACAGCTGCTTGTATGGTGGAGTTTATGCAGTTTACGTAGAGAACGTAACAAGTGTGTTGCATTATGAATTGCTCTCTGGTGACAACAGACAGATTTGGCAGCAATAACTGAGGCAACAGCTTTTGGTCTCATGAACATACATTTTAAGTGCTTGATCTTTTCATTGAGAAGTGCGCTTGAACTTGTCATGCTCTTGGACAAGGGTACAATTAGTATTTTTCCCAAATAAATCTACAATACAGGAAGCAATCTGTCACTGATCACATTCAAAAACATATTTATTCCATTATTCCTTTTGCGTTAGGGGCATTTGCATAGAGTAACAACCAATTACCTCCCATTTTCTGTGATCCAAGGTGCCATTTTTTAGGATGTTGCTTATACAGCAGACAGCAATGCCTGAGATAATATAGTTTAAATAAATATACCACAGATGTAACTGCATAGTCATATTATGATGTGCAAATTTTTTACAATATTTACAAACTTTATGACAAGGGGAATGGGTTCCAGTGTTTGTGCATGTTATATGTTACATGTTATAACTGATATGTAATATAACGTTTATTTGATGGATCAAAATGAACAGCATTTATTTTAAATAGTAATATTTTGTAACATTGTAAATGTAATGAAGGGTTGGCAGAGTGGGGATCCATTTGCAGCTTTTATTAGAACAATCACCAAAGCAGACAGGGGCAAGGGCAAAGACATACAGGGACGGGCAATGGTCGAGGCAGGCGGCAGACAAATGGTGTCGAGTCACAGGCAGAGATCAGGGCAGACGGCAAGAAAACACAATCCAGTACACAGGCAGAGATCAGGGCAGGCAGCAAGGAATCACAGAGAATAAACAATCCAATGGTAACAGGGAAACAGTCCACAAGAAACCGCTCAGTAATGATCACCGGGGCAAATCAAGACTTCGCGGTGTGTGTGTGTGTGTGAGTGTGTGGCTTAAATAGTGTGAGTGTGATGAGGTGCAGGTGTGTGCGCAATCAGTCCCAGGAATGAGGGCCTATGGGAAACGTAGTCCGAATGGGAAACAGTCAGTATTCAGGTGATGGCTCCCTCCGGTGGTGCGGAGGAGGAGGCGCGGGAGCCACATTCGTGACAGTAAATGTCTTTACTGTCCTTTTTGATCAATTTAATGTCCTTGCCGATAAAAAGTATTTTCTTTTTAAAAAATCATTTGAATGGTAGTATATCAAGGTTTCCACAAAATTATGAAGTAGCACAAATGATCATTTCATCACTGATAATAATAAGATGTTTATTGAGCACTAAATCCAGCTTTTCCATCACAGGAATAAATTACAGTTTAAAATATATTCAAATAGAAAACAGTTGCTTTAAATTGTAAATATATTTCCTCCTGTTTTTACTGAATTTTTGATCAAATAAATGCGGCCCTGGTGAGCATGAAAGACTTTCAACATCATTAAAAAAATAAATAAATAATTATTCCAAACTTATATGGTTTATGGCTAATTTGTGTTAGAACCAGCAGTGTGATAATAATTGGACCATCATATAACTGATAACTGCTGCATGCTGGACCAATTCCATCACAACATTATAACAGATGAGTCTAATGAGATTGTGTTGTCATTCCAGAACCAGTAATCACAGTTTGGTTATGATTTCACTCCATAAATTTGTGTCTTATGTTTCTAATGTTGTTGCTAATGGCACAAACCAGCCGTGTTGCATGTTTAAAACTCAAAAACCATTACAATCCCCTTGAGTTCCTCTTCCACCAGCAACAACAACAAAAGAATAAATCTGTCTGGATGCTCATCTGGGAAGCCACTAACAAGCCCTTGTGAGTCAGTATGTCTGTAGTGTCTTGTAAAGAAGAGATCATGCTCGTCCTAGCAAAATTACACTCCCAAATACGATGAACATGAAATACACTTACATTGACGGTTGATGGGCTTCCGGTTGAGCGAACGCTGGCGTGTATAAATGCTGCTGTTCTCTCTCCGAGCTCTGGACTTTGATCTTTGAGTTTGTTTTTCTGAGTTTCATTTTGTTTCGTGCAAACACAACAACCTACAAACGGACTTGGATAATCCTTTTAGTCGAGCTGTATACCTGCCAACGCAAGCTTTTGCCACCACGCAACAGGCTGTTCTTCTGTCTTCTGTGAGTAAGTTAACACTTTCTTTCGGATTATCGGTTGTTGGTTGTACGCTAGTTTGACAGAGGTGCCTCTTAGAAAGGGCTACCTTTTCCATATACTTGCGCTGTGAAGTGGCTTAGTTGTTTGGTGTGCTGGGTAACGTGGTTTTAAAATCTGGCTGAGTATATGCGGCTGTAGGATGTTTTACCTTCTGATGCTTTTATGGATTTTTGCGCAGTGTCCTAGGTCTCTTTTATTGCCTTCTGGCTTGTGGAATTCTAATATGTTTTTTTTACTCGTCTCTGGATCTGCATCATCTAAACACCAAAGTCTGGTTACAACTGCCAGTCAGACTCTACAGTCAATCTCTGTGTTGCTTTTGGAAACTCATCTCCAGCCTCGCTACGTTCTTGTCGCAAACAGTGTATAAAAATGCTTCTACAACTTCAGCTGATGGATGTACTATACCCGTCATCTGGCCTTCCTTTTGCCGACTGCACATTAAAACACACCATGAGGATGGGAATTTTGTGAATTTCTGTCATCCAAAATATGTTTTATCAGGTGCTCCGCCAGGCATTCTCAACGACAGGTAAAATGGCTCTAGTGAATGCTAGGACATTGTCAAATAAAACTTTAATTTTAAATGACTTTTTTAACTCTCATGCCTTGGATATTTTATTTGTGACTGAAACATGGTTAAAGAATGGTGAACTGTCCCCTTCTGACTGTTCTTTCTACAGCACTCCTAGGCCAAGTGGACATAGTGGTGGCTTTGCCATGATTTTTAGAAACTCATTCAAATGCAGACTTCTGCCTGTAGATGCTTTTTCTGGTTTTGAGGCACAGCTCCTAAAAATTGATCTAAATGTACTCCTAAAGTCAGTATGACCTGTATTCGTGAGTTTTCTGAGCTTCTGTCCAATCAAGTGTCTCGCTGCCATAGGCTGTTGGTCTTGAGGGATTTCAACATTTATGTCTGTTGCCCATCAAAAACTATGGTTAAAAACTTTATGAGCCTTATGGACTCACTCAGTTTTGTACAGCAGGTCTCTAGCCCAACACACAATTTAGGCCATATACTGGATCTTGTCTTGAATCATGATTTCTCTATGCGTATCTGTGAAGTATTTGATGCTGATATTTCTGATCATTGGCCTGTGGTGTTTTAGCCTGTTATTCCATATGATCAGCCCCTAAATTCTCTGCGAGGTTTTAGACACAATCGGTCCCACCCTTTTAACTATAATAAACAGCTCCTTAATTAACTGAGTTTTTCCATAAAGTTTTAAACATGCTATCATACAGCCCCTATTAAAAGGACCTCATCTTGACCCCACTGTGCATAACAACTACCAGCGTATCTCTAAGCTCCCATTCATTTCAAAGGTTTTGGAAAAAGTTGCACTCTTACAGTTTACTTCATACCTGGATACTTTTAATATTCTAGACCCATTTCAGTCTGGTTTTAGAGCATTGCATAGCACTGAATCAGCATTGCTGAATGTCACAAATGACATTATGCTGTGAATCGATTCTGGGTCTTCTGCTATCCTGATTCTTTTAGATTTGAGTTCCGCATTTGACACTATCGACCATGACATTCTTCTGAAACGTCTTGAGTGTGTTGTTGGAGTCCAGGGGAGGACTTTCTCTTTAAATATCGGGTCATTCACTTCACCCTCCCCACCTATCCATTGTAGTGTTCCACAGGGATCCATTTTCTGCCCTTTTTTATTCTCCCTCTACATGCTCCCTTTAGGCTCAATATTCCAGAAATATAACATAAATTATCATTGTTACGCTGACAACTTCCAACTATATCTTCTAATCAAACAAGGAAATTACTTTTCATTAGATCATCTCTTCTCATGCCTCAATGAAGCCAAGACCTGGATGCTCCTTTGTGCTTAATAAAAATCAAGGAAATTAATCCAACGCCGTGGTACAACGAGCACACTCGGGCCCTAAAGGGAGCTGCCAGAAAAATGGAGAGCAGCTGGAAGAAAACAAAACGTTTTTCGCATTTCGTGGAGAGAGAGAATGATTGAGTACAGAAAGGCCTTAAAAACTGCTAGATCTGCCTATTTTTCAAATCTTTTAGAAGAAAATAAACACAACCCTAGGTATTTATTTGATACAGTGGCTAAATTAAGAAATAGAGCTTCAGCTTCTGATGTTTCCAAACAGCACAGCAGTAATGACTTTATGAACTTCTTTACTTGCAAGATTGACAATATTAGAGAGAAAATTATAACCATGCAACTGTCTACAGTACCGCGTCAGATAGTGCACTGTAGTGTCCCTGAGGAAAAATTCAATTCATTCACTGCTTTAGGAGAGGAAGAATTGTCTAAACTTGTTAAATCATCAAAATCAACAACATGTATGTTAGACCCTATACCAACTAAGCTATTGAAAGAGATGCTTCCAGAGGTCATAGATCCTCTTCTTAATATCGTTTAATTCGGCTTTATCACTAGGATACGTACCAAAAAGTTAAGCTGGCTATTATTAAACCTCTTATTAAAAAATCACAACTTGATCCTAGAGAATTAGTCAATTACAGGCCGACCTCAAATCTCACTTTTCTTTCAAAAATACTAGAAAAGGCAGTATCATCACAACTATGTTCCTTTTTAGAAAGAAATAGTATCTGTGAGGATTTCCAATCAGGATTTAGACCGTACCATAGTACTGAGACTGCTCTCATGAGAGTTACAAATGATTTGCCCTTATCATCAGATCATGGTTGTATCTCTCTATTAGTGTTATTGGATCTTAGTGCTGCATTTGACACTATCGATCAAAACATTCTTTTAAATAGACTCGAAAATTATGTTGGCATTAGTGGAATTGCATTGTCATGGTTCAAATCATACTTATCTGACCGTTATCAGTTTGTAGTAGTAAACGAAGAGATGTCATATCGATCACAAGTTCAATATGGAGTACCGCAAGGCTCAGTACTAGGACCGTTGCTGTTCACTCTGTACATGCTACCCTTGGGAGATATCATTAGGAAGCATGGCGTTAGTTTTCACTGTTACGCTGATGATACTCAGCTCTATATTTCTTCGTGCCCTGACGAAACTTACCAGTTCATAAAATTAATGGAATGCATAGCTGATATAAAAAATTGGATGACTGGTAATTTCCTACTACTAAATTCAGAAAAAACAGAGATTCTAATTTTTGGACCAAAAACTTCTTCACATAATAACCTAGAATATTGTCTAACACTTGATGGCTGCTCTGTTAAGTCTGCGTCATCAGTTAGGAACCTGGGTGTGCTCTTTGATAGCAATCTTTCATTTGAAGGCCATGTTTTTAGCATCTGTAAAACCGCATTCTTCCATCTTAAAAATATATCTAAACTACGACATATGCTCTCAATGAAAAATGCAGAACAGTTAGTTCATGCGTTCATGACCTCAAGGCTCAACACTCTACTAGGTGGTTGTTCCGCTCACTTGATAAATAAACTACAGCTCGTACAACATGCAGCAGCTAGAGTTCTTACTAGAACTAGGAAGTATGACCATATTAGCCCAGTTCTGTCAACACTGCATTGGCTTCCTGTTAAACATCGAATAGATTTTAAAATCTTGCTAATTACTTATAAAGCACTAAATGGTTTAGCTCCCCAGTACCTGAGCGAGCTCTTAATGCATTATAGTCCTTCACGTCTATTGCGATCTCAGAATTCAGGCCAGCTGATAATATCTAGAATATCAAAATCAACCGCAGGCGGTAGATCCTTCTCCTATTTGGCACCTAAACTCTGGAACAATCTTACTAGCATTGTTCGGGAAGCAGACACACTCTGTCAGTTTAAATCTAGACTAAAAATGCATCTCTTTAACCTGGCATACACATAACACATTATCAATTTATGTTTTCAAATCCGTTAAAGGATTGTTAGGCTGCATAAATTAGGTCAGCCGGAACCGGGAACACTTCTTATAACACTAGATGTACTCGTTACATCAGAAGAAGAATGGCATCTACACTAATATTAGTCACTCCGTTTATCCCAAGGTTTACCGTAGTCAACTGGATCCAGGCCATATCCAGGTGAGATCAAGGACCTGCGCCTTGACACGACCACAACATAGCCCTGAAGTATCAGCAGAGATTGAGTCAACTAGATCATCCACTGTGAAGGCCTCATCGACACGACAGCCGGTGGCATAGTTCCTCAACAAACCGTCCATACCGGCGTGATGAATACGATCCTCAAATGGATGGAACTGGAATAAATACTTTGAATGTTGTGATCCCATCGGACTTATGATAGCTACCTGAATCGTAACAAAGCACTGTTCGCCAGAGCAACAACTCCGTTAAAACACATTTAGGTTCCTTAAGTAACACTTTGAAATTGTGATTCATGCACTAATTTATTCTCGATTAGATTACTGTAACTCTCTGTATGTTGGCCTACCTCGATCTACACTGTCTTGGTTACAGATGGTTCAGAATTTGATTGCTGACAGGAACTAGGAAAAGGGATCATACGTGTATCTCCCCTGTCCTTGCCTCATTGCATTGGCTCCCCATAAAATGTAGAGTTGACTTTAAGATCCCTCTTTTCGCATACAAGGCATTGCACAATTTGGCCCCGGATTATATTTCTGATCTTATTAAGCCATAGACAGCTGTTAGGTCATTAAGGTCTTGTGATCAGCTACTTTTATCTGTTCCTCGTTCTCGTTGCAAAAGCTCTGGCCTCTCCATCACTGGATGCTTTTAAAACAAGTTTAAAGACTTGTTTTTACTCTTTAGCATTAGAGTGATGCTGTGCATGTATTTTTGAATAGTTGGTGTTCTATGTATATCCAATTTGCTTTATTTTAAATTTTTGATTTACTGTAAAGCACTTTGGATCAACGATGGTTGTTAAATTTGTGCTATATAAATAAAATTTGACTTGACTTGACTTGAAATGCATTAAAGGTGCAATTTTTCTTTATGTAAACAGCCCAAACATACACTGGGTGAACTTTCTCATGGAGTGAAAAAGTACATCCTTTTTTGAAGAAATTGTGAATTTGTTGTGAATCGTTCCACACTGCCAAGTCTTTCTGAAATAGTTTAGACTCGCCCGCCATCTCCTCCTCTGGGAGTTAGCAGTGGCTCAGGTCACTGCGCACCATTTACATTCCGGGCAAACTCAATCATGCAGCCGACGCACTCTCAGGACAGCTCATGTTCCCAGGAGAATGGACTCCAACCCCAGGTGGTCCAGATGATCTGGAGTCGGTTCGGGGATGCACAGGTAGACCTGTTTGCCTATTCTATTTAGAAATGCCCAGTCAGCTCTGTGCTTTCCTTTCCTCATGTTGCTGTGTCCCGTTCGCGCATTGTGTGTTTACATGGACTGCACTCAGAGCTTTAGAAGCCCAGATCAGCTCTTTGTCTGCTTTGGAGGCCATCAGAAGGGAAAGGCTATCACCGAACAGGGGATGGCCCACTGGAAAGTGGATGCCATCGACTTGGCGCACTAGGTCCAAGGTGAGCCATGTCCCTTTGGAGTGAGGGCTCATTCCACTCGGGGTGTTGCCTCCTCCTGGGCATTGGCACATAGCGCTTCTCTGGCAGACATCTGCAGAGCTGCAGGCTGGGCATAACCTAACAAATTCATGAGATTCTACAATCTCCGAGTGGAGCCGGTTTCTTCGCTTGTGTTGGGTACAAACAGGTAATGTACGGGAAGGCTTGCTCGGTGTCTTGCTTGCAGCGTCATTCCCCTCTAACAGAGGGATATGAGCACTTTCTTGCTCTTCAGGTGAGTTCCCCTCTAGGTGAACCCTGAATCGAGTTCCTCCAGCATCCTTCGGCAGTCAGATGCGGCAGAAGCGCCTGTCGCCAAGCCCAGTACTTGTGTGCATGCCCAGCCAGTCAACCCTTGTACTGGGCTAGATGCCCATATGATGTGATTCCCCACTCCATGATACGTGTATTTCCCTGTGCCTGTAGTGGCTCTTCCCTGGCCAGGTAGGACCTACCACAGAGATCTTCCATGTGTAGCATGTTATTCCATGTGTCTTAATCCATATGGTTAACCTCCACGTTTCCTCCCTTCGGGTAGGGTGTGGTCTCCGTAGCGTTCCCCTCCTATGGGACTGGCCGTACTTCCTCAGCATTATGGTCATGGCTGAAAAATAATGGGAATTGAGTTCCGAAGCACTCTTCCCAGGGGTAGGAAAAGCAGCTTTGACCACCCCCACAGTAAACCCTGTCCATGAATGAAGTGAGTAATGCCGGTCTTATTTATACCTGAATTTCTGGGTAGGTGTGACTCTGCAAATCTCACTGGCCAATGTTCATTGGCTCATTTTGTTACCACTTGGAGGTGATTGGGCTCCCAGACGGGAACCCATGACGTCATTCTGACTTAATGTATCCCCCGTTCCTCCTTCAGGGAACGGGGGTTACATTACTAACCTAGACGTTTTCTTTTCTTTGCTTATGAAGCTGTGACTTCTCACCCTCTTTTTTGTTGTGAACACCTGTGCATGTTGTGCACTGTTCTGTACCACAATTTGAGTGCATTGCAGGCCTTGAAGGCCTCCTTTAGATCATTCCTTTGGATCATCTCCTAGAACACATCAGTCCTTCTCCGGCGATGGAGGATCAGGCATTCTGTTAACCGTCAGCCAACCTGGGAAAATAAAAAACAACACATATAAGGCAGAAATTAGTTTATAGGGTTGTGTTATTGCAATATGGATGGCCATGATATAGTGGGTCTCTTACTTTACTCTGCTAACTGGTTGCCTTTTACCGTGCCCTGGCGCAATTGTTTGGGTCTCTTTAAATAAAATGCACATGGACAGTCCATTTTCAATGTATTAAATGGGCTCAAAACTTGGTTACACCTTGTTTTATGGTTATTTAAAGGCTAACTAAAAGTTCTATTTAGGCAGTCTTGCATCCTGCTTCTGCTGTTCACAAATTAGAGATGTGTGGATTAGCTCTAACCTCACCCGAATCCGCGGTTAAAAAATAAACCATTCACCCGCCACCCACCCAACCTATGATTTTCTCTGATTTCCGCTCTAAACTGAGACTATACCAGAGCTGTGTCCTTTCCACCCTACTTTACAGCTCTGAATGTTGGAGAATGACAGAGAATGCCCTTACCAAACTTTTAACTTTCCACACGAAAAACCTCCAAAGAATTCTGCAAATCTTTTGGTCCAAAACCATCTCTAACCAACAACTACTCGCCCGGTGCAAGCAAGAAAGTATGGACACCTTCATCATGAGAAGGCAATGGAGATGGATTGGACACGTCATCCGGAGGGAACAGGATGACATCGCCTGGATTGCCCTCTTCTGGACACCAGAGGGTAAACGAAAAAGAGGAAGACCTGGAAGAACACCTGGCATCGAACAGTAGAAGCAGAACTGAAGGCCCTGAACCACACCTGGGGTACCATTCAGAAGCTGGCACAAAACAGACATAAAGGGCCATAAAAAAGACATGCTTTAAAGGCTTTTTGTGATGACGCAATGATGCTCTTGAATCAAAACTATAGGTCCCTATAAAGCTATTCACACCAGACACAATCAATCATGGCGTGACAAAGTGTGATTTTGAATGAATGTTGAGAATGGATGTTGAGTTCTTGTTATCATAGGTGTCTGAGAACTGTTTGATAAAATGTCACAGTGACTACAAAAACATTGATTTATATATTATTTTTGCACTTTAAGTATATTAATATAGGTTCCTATTTAGGTGTTAATTTTTATACTTGAAATATATCTTTAACTGTACTTTAAAGGGTTAGTTCACCCAAAAATGAAAATAATGTCATTTATTACTCACCCTCGTGTCGTTCTACACCCGTAAGACCTCCATTCATCTTCGGAACACAAATTAAGATATTTTGATGAAATCTGAAGACTTAGTTAGGCATGCATTCACAGCAATGGTACTTCCTCTCTCAGGATCCATAAAGGTACTAAAAACATTTAAAACAGTTCATGTAAGTTCAGTAGTGCTTCGGAGCTTTACAAATCGAATCAGTGATTCGGATCTCCTATCAAACGGCTAAACTGCTGAAATCACGTGACTTTGGCACTCCGAATCACTGATTCGATTCGTAAAGCTCCGAAGCAGTGTTTTGAAATCGGCCCATCACTATATTGTTGAAAAGTCGTTATTTAGTTTTTTGGCGCACAAAAGGTATTCTCATCGCTTTATAATATTAATGTAGAACCACTGAACTCATATGAACTGTTTTAAATATGTTTTTAGTACCCTTATGGATCTTGAGAGAGGAAGTAGCATTGCTGTAAATGCAGGCCTCACTGAGCCATCGGATTTAATCAAAATATCCTAATTTGTGTTCTGAAGATGAACGAAGGTCTTACAGGTGTGGAACGGCATGAGGGTGAGTAATAAATTACATTATTTTCATTTTTGGGTGAACTGACCCTTTAATTCTTTCCCTGCTGGCGTTCCTCAGAATTGTTGTGTCATAAATTACAGATTCCATTAATAGCGTGAAAGAGTTAAAGAGATTTATAAGTAAATTCCTATGTACACATTAGAACACAGAATTAGGAACATAACTCTTTTCTTTATTAAATCAATATTTTCAAACAATAAGACAGTATGTAAAACTATGCGAAAAAAGCATTTAATAGGCTACTCAATCAAAAGAGAATACTTAATTATACTATATCTATATAGTATATCTCAATCAAGAGATTGAGTACAAGTAGGCCAATAGGCCATATATAATTAGACTTTTCGGTTACACTTTATTTTAAGGTGTCATTGTTACAGTATAATTATATATTTAAATACTGAGTAGTATTCATTACCAACATGTACTTACTATAAGGTTAGGGTAGGATTAGGATTTGGTTGGCTGTTATTACTATGGTAAGTACATGTAACATATGTAAGGACACTGTAAAATAGTGTTACTGACTTTTCTGTCAATATAAGTCAAGTATACATACTTAAGTGTAATTTAAGTATATTTCTGAGAAGCACATAAAAGTAGACTGAAAGTATACTTTTTTATTCTTAGTTTGAAAGAAGTATACTAATAGCAAACTTTAATAAACTTCTTTTTTGTAATGGACATTTCATAAAAATATATAGTTCCTCATTATTTTATACTGAAGAAATCACCATCCCCTGTGATAGCTGTGTCCGATTCATGAATGAGCTAATTATTTTCAATGAACCCGTTGAATTGGTTCACAAATCTTACTAAATGATTCCTTTGTGAATTGAGCTGATCCGATTGCAGCTGTTCTTGAGTCAACAACTCACTGATTCAATGATCTGGTCAAAATGAGCCAAGAACCAGGATATCATCAGAGCTTGAATGTGCGCATGACTGATTTCACAAAAAGTAAGTTACTAATGTCAAATTTTTGTAGGCCTATTGATTATTATAAATGAAAATCATATTTAGGGTCATGACTGTCTGTTATTTGTGAAGTAAATCTGCTGTAAAAGGGCTAGCTGTTTAAGCCCATTAAATTGCTTGAATGCGGACATGTCTGCATTTGTGTGTCACCGTCTAGCCATCTGGTGTAATATTTTATTGGGGTAGCTGTACTTTTACTAAAGTACTTCATTTGTGTACTTCTTCCACTACTGTCAACAAGGCCTTTTAGGGCCTCTAGCACCCTGCTAAAGACCTCAAGATCACATCAAAGCTCCTTTCAGAGACTTTCGTCTCAAATAGATCCTTGTTTTGACATTATAAACCTTTTCAAGCTTATGTAGGTTTCAGAACATTTTCCAACATTCAATCTTGATCAATCTCTGTTCCCTGATTAGGGCCAAAGAAGAGCACTAAATCTGTTTATACCATATGTGTGTCTGAGCTATACCATTGTCTTATCAAAATGCCTGTTTCCTCTCAAGGATTCAGTGCTGACTGCAGGATGACATAAATCTTGGATTGCGTGAATTCATTCGTTGTCTGCACACATATAAGGCGAGACAGAAAGTATTTGCCCATTACTCAGAGACAGTTAACTCATGCATGACCTGTAATACCAGATGACAATATCACTTAATTTCCTGGTGTTTAGTCTGCAGAAGCTTTTCTGAGTGTTTCGATGACGGTCAAAGCATGACCAGACCACACATCAGGTTAAACCTCTGCATGAGACTCTCCAGTACCCTAATTCTCAAATTTTTGTTACAAGCTGAGACTCCACAGGTTGTCATAGAGGAGGTATTTCTGCTATTTCTCCAACAGTAGCCACATTCAAATCCAAACTTAAAACATCTGTTTGGCTGTGCATTTACTGAATGAACACTGTGCTACGTCCAAAACTGATGACACTGTATTTTATGTATCCTCTTATTTATTCTAAACCATTTTAATACATTTTATTTACTTTTGTTATTTTTATGCATGCTATTTTTAATTCCTATGCATCTGCTGTATTTTGATTATTTTAATTCCTTTTTATGTAAAGCACTTTGAATTACCATTGTGTGTGAAATGCCATATACAGTGCTCACTCAGCATAAATGAGTACACCCCCTTTGAAAAGTAATATTCTAAACAATATCTCTGTTCTCTAAGTTATATTATTAACCTTACTTTCAGTAAGTTCAGTAAGTTAAACTTAGTCTTGTCAACATTTTGGAAATTGTTTTTGTGTTCATTGAGATATTGTTTAAAATGTTACTTTTCAAAGGGGGTGTACTCATTTACGCTGAGCACTATAAATAAACTTGCCTTGCCTATTAGAACCAGAACTGTGCAATAATTCAAGGCCCTTGACGGAATCAATTTATACTGGCTTAAAAGGGCTTCCTAAAGAGACTGTATTAAAACACCCCCACTGAGAATACACAGTGCCATATGATCCAGCAGGCATTATAATAAACGAGGGCTGTTGTACTGTATATTTGCCATTCTATAACTCTTGAAGAAATATGTGACCAAAATTTAGACTTAGTGAGAGATTCTGTTGTAATGTTCAGCCCTATTGGTTGAGTTTACATTAATTAAAAATGGGGTCAGATTAAACTGTGTGAGGGTTTGGAGTGTTTAAAAAGATGAGACATACAACAGAAATAAAGTGAATAAATAGTGTATTTACAACTTTCACGTGGAACTTAAAACAACACAAAAATAGAAAACTTAGGCTGTTAAAAGCATAGAGTCCATTGGTTCCATTCCATAAAACAGTCCTTAAGAGTCCTAGCATGCTGAAAGTCCCAATGTGCAAGTGTCCACCGGTGTATATACAAAGTTCTCAAAAGTGATAATCCAATGAAAAGTGATGTGCTTGGCTGGAAAGGTAAATCCTTAAAAACAACTCCTCAATCCAGCTTGTGGTCATTTTGATTAATGACCCTGTTTGTTTGCCATGCTACCTCCTAGACCTAGACCACAGCCAGGACCAAGGCCCACGGCAGAGTCGAGGGAGAGAGGAGCCATGGTGGTGATTTGGTTAGATTTTGGTAGAGCCCAAGTTAAAGACGGAGAGCAGATGAAACCAGGCAACACCAATGGTCCTGGAGGCGGAGCTACAGTGATGAGCCTCTGATGTGGAGCCAGGGTGCCAGAGGACTGAGGCGGAGCCAGTGGGAATGAGGACCAAGGCAGAGCCGGAAGGAAAAAGGAGCCCGACGGAGCTGAAAGGGGTAAGGGACGAAGTGTAGCTAAAGGCCTGTAAGTTTGTGACGCAGACAGAGTGATGTCTGACCAAGGCGGAGCTGGAGGGAAGAGGAAGCCCTGTGGAGCCGTAAGGATGGAGCTGAAGGATAGAAGAGCCAAGGCAGAGTCAGCAGTTCGAGGGGCCGCGGTGGAATGACAGGATTACTTGCTGGAGGCAGAGCTGGGGATCCCCTTTACTAGTTTACTACCCGTAATGCTCGTAAACCACTAATACTCTCACGGTGGCACATGATGTTGCCGGCTCACATACCTGGACAGACATGATGCCCGGGCTCCTGGGTGATGGTTGGCTCAGTCCTCTTTACTGCCGCTGGCTCGTGGACAGGCTCATGCTTAACATCTGCGGTGGGCTCTGCCGTCATGTCCGTGCAGTGGGGTGATAACTGGCTGGGCTTTGAGTCCGGAGTGGGGCTGGTGATGTCCTCCGTAGATCCATTGTTCACCAGCACCCAGTCCACAAATGCAGCGAAATTCCCCCGAGGACTGACACCGGGCAGGCATGCTTCCGTTTCTTCATTCAGGCTGATATAAAAGAAGACGCACAGAGAATGGTCCGGAAAGATATTTCAGCACGCCAGTTGTAAAAATCCACTGGTGTGGACCTTGAGGGATTGCTGCTCTTGCTCCATGCAGAGCAGCTGGACGGCTGGTAAGTCCATTTTTTATACTCGTTATTAAGGGTCCAGTATTCTGTCATGGTGGGTTGAAGTGAAGCGCACTACAAAGGAGTAGAAAAAAGAAAGTTTTTATTAAATCCACATGGAACATACAGGAGATCGTAGGAGAAAACTTAAACACAACCATGTATAACCTAGACAATACTGGACACTGAACTAATGAAACTCAGTGGCAAAGTGACATGACGTGAAGGCCAAGAATGGTAACCCATACTTGGAATTTGTCCTCTGCATTTAATCCATCCAAGTTAGTGCACACATATTAGGAGCAGTGAGTAATGAACACACACACACACTGCAAACCGTGAAAGGGTTTAAATACATGGGGAAGAGAAACAGAATAGGCGTGTGGAATTGAATTAACAGCCAGGGAAACTAACTAGGAACTCAAACAGGAACAGAGCCAACAGAGTAAAAATGAAACCAAAACAGAGCATAACAGAATATACACATTACAGACATACAAAGAAGTTATGAACACATGCAAAAATGAGAAAACCAATTAAATATTAATAACTGCTTGTAGTCAATGTATGCTTTTTCTTGTGAGCTTTTTGTTTTTCTATGCATTTTTAGTTACACTTTATTTTAAGGTGACGTAGTTATATTGTACTTAAATAAGTACTGAGTAATATTAATTAACTACATGTACTTACTATAGAGTTATGGTTAGGTTTGGTTTAGGGTTAGTTACTTGTAATTATGCATAATTTACTGTTATATCTACCTGTAGCGTTTGCCTTTTTTTGCCAAATTTTGTCAGATAAATACCTTAACTAAGTATGTATACATGTATACAACTATGTATATATAACACAACAGTGGTACTGGTATCTCATAACAGCACATACAGCTAAATATTGGCTTACAATCTTTAAATATACATGTTTGCCTATAACCAAGTTTAATGTTTTGTTTTTCCTTCATATTTTAAATATTTAAAAAAATCTGAAATATTTTTCTCATATTTTAATCGTTTAATCAAACATGTAGGGTCAAAAAACAAAACAAATATCCCATCCAGACATCACTTTTGGCCACTACAGTATATAGATGGATTAGAAGCTGAAGCTGATAGATTCTAGACTTATAATAATCTAATCAGTTGAAATTAAGTACACTTTAGCCATTTGACTCCAACATGGCTGGCAAACCTAATCAAATCAGCTGGTCAGACACTTGCAAAGGAACATAAGGAGATAGTTTACCCAAAAATGAAAATTTGATGTTTATCTGCTTACCCCCAGGGCATCCAAGATGTTGGTGACTTTGTTTCTTCAGTAGAAAACAAATGATGATTTTTAACTCCAACCGTTGCGGTCTGTCAGTCGTATAATGCATGGCAATGGGAACACAATCTATAAGAGTAAAAAAAAAAAAAACACGCACAAATAAATCCAGATTAAACCCTGCGGTTCGTGACGACACATTGGTGTCCTAAGACACGAAACGATCGGTTTGTGCTGAGAAACCAAACAGTATTTATATAATTTTTTACCTCTAATACACCACTATGTCCAACTGCCTTGCGCATCCGGTTGGTGAGGTCTGAACGCGCTCTGACAACGGAAGTGATGTCTTGCGCCTATACTTCAATGAGTGCGAGACATCACTTCCATTGTCAGAGCGCATTCAGACCTCACCAACCAGATGCGCAATGCAGTTGTGTGTGTTTTTTTAATTCTCATAGATGGTGTTACCATTTCAATGTATTATATGACTGAAAGACTGCAACAGTTGGAGTTAAAAATCATCATTTGTGTTCTACTGAAGAAACAAAGTCACCTACATCTTGGATGCCCTGGGGGTAAGCAGATAAACATCACATTTTCTTTTTTGGGTGAACTATCCCTTTAATGACAATTTCTACAATGATGGATGTTGAAAGTTTGTGTCAGGAATATAAGCAAGACCTAAATATACTTCCATCCATCTACATGTTAAGAAAATAAACCAACAGGGCTCTTAAAAGAGATTTAAGAACATTGATTCTAAAATGTGCTTTCAATTAGTGCAAGGGATCAAGAGTGACACATAACACCAGCGCTCAAACAGCTGTCTGATATTAGCGATGCACTCGAAAGAAACTGAGAACAATGTTTGCTATAATATGCTTTCTTTTTCCTATCGCCTAAGAAAACTAATAACTTTTTTTTTTACTGTACACAACTAAAGAAAATGCTGTTTCCATTGACATTATGCTCCCAGTTTTTGATTGACACTTCATAATTTTCACTGGAGTTCATTTTTTTTCTGTTAAGTTGTTGTTTTTTCCTCCGATGAAGTAAGAAAGACTCCAGATGATGAACTCAGTGATGAAGTTAAATGGAAAATGGATGTGCAAACTTTTGTTTCTTTCACAGGCTGTGAAATCATTTTAATGGGTCTCCCCTGCCCATAAAACATCTACTGGTGCTGCAAGCATACATTAGCATTCCATCTGCCGTTCTTAAAGCTTTTGTGTTTGATTTGAGTGTATGAGCTAGATCAAAACTCTTGAAGAGATACATACACATTTTTCAATATATTTTAATAGACTTACAGTAGAAGTCTATTATTTTGTACATTTACCCCACTTCCATTTTACTGTAATTGTCAAACACTTTTTTGCTCATTTTGCTTTAACTGGTACAAAACAAAATCATATTCTATTGTAATCAGAGGCATGCCACAGCTGACAGCTTAATCTGTATTTGATCTGGAATATTGAAGCAAATATTGGTGATGCTGAGAAAAAAAAAGAAAAAAAAACCCCCTAGAATTGACCCTAGAATAATTTAAAACAATTTCAAAGTTTTTGAAGAAAGTCTTTTATGCTCACAAGGCAGTAAAACAGTAATATTATGAAATATTACAATTTAAAATAACTTTTCTATTTTAGTATATTTTAAAATGTCATTTACTCCTGTGATAGGAAAATTTCTTTCAAATTCATTCTAATGTTGCTGCTCAATTATTAATAATGTTTTTATTATAATTATAAATGTTGAAAACAGTTGTGCTGCTTCATATTTTTGTTAAAACCAAGACGTTTTTTTTCCATTTTTCATGATTCTTTGATAGTTCAAAAGAGCATCATTTTTTCTTTTGAAACATTATTAATGTATTCACTGTCACTTTTAATGCATCTTTACTGAATAAAATGTGGATCTATTTTATTATTATTATTTATAAAAAAATAAAAATAAAAAAATAAAAACTTACCCCAAACTTTTGTATGGTAGTGTATTACAGTTTCCATAAAAATATGAAACAACACAGCTGTATTCAACATTGATAATAATCATAATAATAATGACATTAATAATAATAATAATAATAATTTCTGAAGGATCATGTGACATTGAAGACACTGATGCTGAAAATTCAGCTTTCCTGTTATTGCAGGAATAAATTACATTTTAAAATATATTAAAATGGAAAACAGTTGTTTTAGATTAGTAATAATATTTCAATAATATATTTGATCTAATGCTCACCGCCTTGGTGAGCATAAGAAAATTCTTTCAAAAACATTACAGCATTATTCCAATATTTATTTATATAAATATTTATATATAATATATTTTTATAAACTTTCTTGCAATAAAGGAATAGTCAAGCTCCAAAAAAAAAAAAAAAAAAAAAAAAAAAAACACCATAAAAGCACCATTAAAATAGTGACTTCTGCACTATATTCCAAGTCTGTTAGGTCTGTTGTTTCATACTTTTTGGAGCTGTTAAACGTCATTTTAAAGCTGCAGTCCATAAGTTTTGCCTCTTTGTCGCCATCTCTGTTTGAAACCTGCAATTGCAGTTATTTGTGGAATTATCGTCTTTACGTGGGTTGTGCATCAGCACGGCTCCTCAGCACGCATGAATCTAATGTTTGCTGTCAGTCACGACACCGGTGTGGATTCTGTATTTTGGAATCACAGATTCTACATCTTGGAAGTATGACCAAAATAAGAATTTTCACTGGAAAATGTCATCTGAACAAGTAAGTAACAAATCTGCCACTTTTGTTCTGAACAACTGAGAAATAAAGAATTAGCCTACAATAAATCACGCTGCCAATGGTGATTAAATCTAATGATCGCTTAGCTCGAATCACGTCAAACCATGCAAATTATTATTATTGTTATACTTTGTTCTCAAATTGTTAATGTTAACAACATCAGCATTGCGTGACTATGTGTATTTACTGTGTATTAGCGTTAGCTGTAGATTTCAATTTCTGTAGCCACTCCGCAGTCCGAAGTCTTTTGCTTTTGACTACGGGTGAATCTCCAGTTGTCACTGATGATTGTCATTTGGACTTTTCTGGATTACAATCTGCCCTCAAAATGATAAGTTTAATTATTCCAGCTGCTGTGAGAAAAGGCCATAAATGATCCGCTACCAGCAGCATCCTCCATATAGCCTACTTAGCTGGGACTCCTTCTTTCTGTTTACAGATGTGACGTAATGAAGCAAAGACAAACGGTGACATGCTTGAATTTCCAGCGAAAACCCACCAGTACCACTCGAATTATAAAACATTATTACAAGCTTACCGTTGTGAATCGGGCTAAAGTAAGGAGATAATTTTGAATACTGGCTGGTTACGTACTTGCTCAAAAATTGATTTTGGATAATTTTTAACCAAAAAAAAGTTTGCTGCAGATTAAGGAAAACAGCTCAGTGAAAATAATGACAGAATTGACTTAAATAACTATTACTTCAAAACAATCTATTTGCAAGCAATTGTTCCAAATCCCTTCAGAAGCATTTAACAGCAAATATTTACATTAATCTATATATATGAGCAATATCTCACTTGTAGTCGTGCGATATGGCTGTATATCAGCACGGCTATGATTTGGCTGTAGGCACGAAGCGGCAGCCATATCGCACAGCTATGAGTGTGATATTGTGTTTATACAACCGTTCGATGGCACGAGTGTGTAAATAAATAAGAACAACAACGGAGTGTCTTTAAAACCCTCTTTTGTGAGGAACTACTTCCTTCTGCCACGGATTCAAATCTCAAGTTGACAGTTTAACAGTTGAGCCCAAGCCTCCATTACTAATTCTGAAACGTCACTTTAGATCTAGTAACGAAGGAACGATGAGTCGCTTCATTGAAACTCACTGTAATATGTAGAGTATTATGAGAGAGAGATCGCCTGAGCGAGTGTATTACCTGCATCTAGCTGATATTCTTCAAACTTATATTCATAATCACAAAAGGAAAGCGATAAGTCCACTGAGGAAAGCGATATCTTTGTCTTTGTCCTTTTAACATTTAAGACATTGCCATGACTGCGCTAGTCAATGCATTTGTCAGTTGCGTCTCGTAAGATGTTGTTTAAAGTAAAAACAACATCCTTGTTTCCTTGTTTCAGTCCATTTCAATATAAAAGTCTTTGCGTCTGACTGACTCACTCATAAAGACAGTCTTTGCCGCCATCTAATGGCATATTAATGTCTTTCACTGAAGTCGAAATCACTAACAGAATCTCTCAATAACAAAAAATATGACATGTTATTTATATATAATATTATTTATTGAACAATAATATTTAAATTAACAACAATAGCCAGTATAGCAGTATAAGAAGAAAAATAGGAAATAAACAAGCAAACAGTTCAAACAGTTCAGTCAAACAT
This sequence comes from Ctenopharyngodon idella, assembly GCF_019924925.1. Taxonomy (NCBI): domain Eukaryota; kingdom Metazoa; phylum Chordata; class Actinopteri; order Cypriniformes; family Xenocyprididae; genus Ctenopharyngodon; species Ctenopharyngodon idella. The sequence continues at coordinate 4,602,903 of NC_067235.1, read as the reverse complement.
ACAAAAGCAGCGCTCTAGTTAATACAGGATTTAATTTCAATGTAAATATAAAGTTATGAAACTTAATATAACCCTTAAGCCAAATCTGTTAGCTCTGGAACAAGTAATAGATTAATAAGACCAAAGATTGCCCGTTTGATATACCCAAAACGAATTATACCTCATGTTTATTCCCGAAGGACTGGCCGAGATGAAGCTGTTCTCTGCGGATACATGAGCGCTGAACGCTCGCTGACGGCCTGGAGCTCACAACTCCGAAAACGTCTAAACATATTTTCAAATAGGCGCTATGTTTACATATAAATCGCATATCTGAGGTCTAAACAACTTCTTACCTAAAAAACTACATTCCGTAACAAAATAAGAGTAGTATCTATAAAAATATGATGGTTTGCTCGTCCGCCATGACACTGGCTGTGAGAATGCTGACAGCAGAGTGATTCAAACGGTAAAACATTCCCGTGGCGATATTGGTAGAATATCGCATGGCTGGAAAGACCTCTCAGCAAATCAGATTCGAGAACCAGAAAGAACTGTTGTATAAACATTTATATTGATCTCTATATATATCTATGTTAATCTACTTTAGCTATCGCCCAGCCCTTCTCTGGCATCAACCTGCCCATCTATTTCATGTCTTGGACATCACAGTGAGCCTTTGGCATTAGAGCTGTTAGGAAGAAGAGTGAGTGAAAGAGGCCGCAAGTTGAAGAGGCCACTGACGGTTAATACTGCCTTTCAACCACACGGCTTCATGATGTGGGTAATACGCTCATATTAGTCTTTGGCACTGGCTGTCTAAGAGGGCAGTTTGATGGGTTTATGTTGTAACTCATTGACCTCCATGTCTGCATCTGCACTTTGGCCTTTGCTGACGTTGTTCTCTCTCTCACCTCAGCTTGCCAGGGTCTGCTCTACAGCTGGGCTTCAAAGGCAAGAGATAACACATCACTCCGAGTCTACAGGCGCGTGTTTTCACTTAAAGACTTAGACTTTTGGCTGGAGGGTGTCATGTGGATGAGGAACAGATTTAAATCCCAATTCCCTTAAGCAAAACATACAGAATAATGATCTGTCGATAATCATTTGGCAACAAGAAAAAAATGTATTCCTTTGTTCTGTTAGTGTCTAAATCTTTGACCTCATGAGAAATGAAACTTTGTGTCAAACGTGGCCTGATCTACAATGGTGTTTGTGGTCCACAGCATTTGGTTGATGATGCCTTTTCTCTGAGTTTATGGAATAAAGTAGTTAACAATGAAATTGCATTAGGATAAAGACTGGAGTGAATGTTTAACCCTAAACACTTTTTATGTGGCTATAGATGACAAATTACCATGGATATTTTTCCAGTATCAAGAAATTTTAGGGTAACGTGTATATATAAGGTATGATTATACAGATATTGTATTTGATTACCATTTTGTTTTTGCCTTCACTACTTCATTTTAATAATCCTGCCGTGTGAAAAAGTACAAATATACTCTCAATTAATATGGGTTCATAAAAACTGCATGCACAATAATTACAATACTAATATATTTCTAACAATGGCTATATTTTATTTTAGGGTGACATTGTTACACTGTAATAAGCACTGAGTAATTTTAATTAACTAAATGTACTTATGTTTAGGTTTAGCTTATGTTTAGGTTAGTTAAGTTTACGGTTTGGTTTAGGGTTGTAATTATGCATAATCTACTGCTATTACTATATTTTGACATATTGTTTCCAACAGCTAGACTCTCATATGCTACATCCACAAACACACACACAAAATATTTTCTAAAATTGTAAATAACACAAAGATTACAAGAAAATACAATTTCAGTCTTTGGTACAATTTTAGTAATGTGTTACTTGCTGATTCTTTATAACAAATTGTGAATTTTACTTACTGACATTGTTTCTACTCTTTTTTTTTCAGTGTATGTAATGCGCACTAATTTTATGTTTGATTTTATTTTTGTTTGGTGAAATGCTGAGGTGTTACACTGCTAGACTGAACAAATGAACCTGGAAGGTGTATCATTACAAAATTCATTTAAATGAGGTAAAAACTCCCCTTTCTAATCCTAAAAGCTTGAAAAATGTCCTGATTATCAAATTTATGAAGGATCCCAAAATTAATGGGAACTGAAAAAAATGCCACCAAAATGGACAAAAACTGCAATTACAGTGAAAAAAAAAAATTGACTACAGTGAAAATTAGCATTAGTATTTCATGATGAGGACAGTTACACTTCATATAATATACAATGCTGTTGTAAAATAACCTTTCTGAACATTTTGATCAATTCTTCTGAGCATGAAAACAAATCAGCTGTAAACTTTCTGCAAGGGTAATGAGGAGCTTACCTTGGCCATGTACAGCTGACACGAAGCTTGCGGAAATACAGCCAAGGCTTCTGGGAGACATCAACCCTGATCGCACCGAGGGCAACCTGCACCTCAAAATGACCATGAGCATTTGACAGCAGAACGTTTTCCCATTATGAGATCGGATCTTTGTTCACGACGTAGTTGTCAGGATGTGTTCAAGGCAGGGACGAAGTGACACAACGCAAGGTACATCCAGTAATCTCCACAGGATGAAGCTTTAGGAAAGGTGTCCTGCAGAAAAAGACAGAACGTCATGTCATAAAAGCTTTCTCCTTCCTCTCGCTGATCCCACAATGCATCTCAGCACACGAAGGCCACATCCATGGGAGACAAGCGCAATTAGTCTACTAGCTGCTGAAGGTCAATGTAAGCCTCAACTCAACAGCTCAACCTCCATCAATCATGTGTTGATGTGAACGCATATTAGATGTACACTGTAAAAACTCACTATTGTATATTTTGTTGTTTTGTTGTTGTTGTTTTTTTTTTAGTTTTCTTACCCCCAAAAGTTGAGATAACTATTTATTTATTATTAATGGTATAGAGAACCACTGATGTAGACTGTACATGGCCTCCTCTATCACTGCTTGTGATTATATATATTGCATCTGCTCAGTTGCACATGTCCAAGAGTCTAAGAGGCACATACATGTTATCAATAAACTGCTCTGAATTAATACTGTTTGAATCTAATATCCTCTTAAGCTTAAAATGGCGTGTGGGTTTATTGAACTGCATAGTCACTAGAAATCTGAAGTATGCATGTTTTCATTATCTAATCAATGTGTTGGCTGCCACATTTTCATATTCAGTATTCAACTATTTGTGAATCAATTAATTGATGTGGCTTTTTGCATATGCTGTATATGATCAGTTTAAGACATAATACCTCAAACTGGTTAAAAAAGGTGAAATAATACTACATATATGTTCAGATACTTAGAATATAGTCTATAAGTTATTTCAGTAATATCACAAAAGCAACAGTGCTTTTATTCCCAAATATCAGTTATTCAGAAAAACAGCATGATTGTAAGTGTGATGCTTTTATACACTAATTCAGTTAATAGTAAGTTAAAGGGTTAGACGGATTTAAATCAAAATATCTTAATTTGTGTTCTGAAGATGAACGAAGGTCTTACAGGTATAGAACGACATGAGGGTGAGTAATAAATGACATTATTTTAATTTTTGGGTTAACTAAGCCTTTAATATTGAGTAATTTGCATTTTAGACAATATTGACAGTTACTTTTATATTTTTACTCCGACAACAAAAACAGTTCCAAAGAAACCACAACAAAACCAAACTGTTGGGTGTATCTGAGCAAGACACAATAGTGGTGTTTCATTCCTGAATAAAACAAGGTTTGAATGAACAATTTAATGACTCACTTGTAAAGACTTGCTTTGTTCCTGAATGAATCAGGTATGTTCGATTTGAAGCAGTGCTGCCAGACCGATCGGCAAGAGATGCCGCTTGCAGCTGGGGGCAGAATTGAAAACAGCTGTCAAGTTGGACACATTCTGCTTCCTGTAGTTTCACGCGCGTGGTGTTTGCGTACTTTATCATAGATGAAGTGGATTAGATGCAATATTTGTTAAATACACAGATGTTTCTGACATTTTCATGAAGCAACTGAAACATATTTCATGTACTGCTTAATACAGTGCCATCTGTACAAGAATAAAGTTCAACGTAAGCCTATACTATTTAAATACCAATAAAGTGGGTTTAAATATTTTGATAAACATGACACAATATAACATTATGGTTACATAAAAAGAACTTTTACTGTTATAAAAACAGATTTGTGAGCATTAGTGGAACTAAAGGTGTCAGTGGAACAGCATTGTCGTCATCAGAGCTTGTGCAGCCGCTCTGGAGAAGCTGCGCCGGCTGAGTCAGCCATCTGCTATCAAATCACTCTCACAGTATTTGATGCCATACTTCACAAGTGACGTGGTGTAGGAAACTTTTTCCTCGTCGAAGCAGAGACCAGGAGACGTTGGGATATCTTTCAAGCAGAAGTTACTCTTTATTGAGAAACGCGCTGTGCGTCCCTGTAGTCATCCAAGTCCAACTAAGGCAGTGTACTTGGTAGTTCATATACATTCAAGGGGGAGGGATACATAGAGTAGAGGTGGAGACAATCTAAACAAAGCATGCAAATGCAGTGCAGGAATCAGCCCATTCCCTACATTTCCCAGCCATGATCTAATCAGCATAACGGTGTCATTCAAATGCATAGGTGCTAATCCACTCAGTCTGACAGTATCGCCCATACCTTTACATTATCATAGAGACAAAGGCACCGCTGTATCTTGAGCTTTGTCCTGCCAAATGGTTAGGAAGTGCATGAAGACAAAAGGTTAATGTTATAGACACCTGGGCTGCCTGCCTTGATCTCCTTAAATTGTCATTATCTTTACCTCAAATTGTTAAATACAATATACTTCACCTTAATATTTCATGTGAGGTTATGTCAGGATGTAGGATCAGCAGATCTTAAACAGATTCTTAAATTTGTAATCCCACAGTGGCGTCGGCACTGTCTCAAGTCGGACAAAATTTCTAACTGGCATGCACTGCTTTAAGTCAGATGCCAGTTGGTCTGCGCAGTGCCACAGTCAGTCACGAAAAACCCTGGTATCCTGCTGATTGATTTGGCTGCTGCTCTATTACTTTCATTTATTTATTTACTCATTTATTATTAGTTTATATTATTGCCTACCCGATGGATAAACGTTATTTCTGACCAGTGGATTTGGATTTGTGTTGTCTGCAATGCTATTTACCTCATCTCTGGCGAAGGGCTTCTGCACACAAAGAAGAAAAGTCCTGTATGAACACGCAAAGTAAAGAAGCGAGTGGCTTTTCCTGATGGATCTCATAGCTATAAGACAGATTTCTGTGTGCAAGGTTACAAATGTTTGTTCCTCTTCTACTGTACGTGCATTTCTCAAAAATGCACTTGACATGAATGTGCGCAACTATGCGCTGAAACGCTGAAATGTCAATCACTCATCAGTGTAACCTCATTACGTTCTATAACTTTTTGTGTAATGTAATTTACCAGACTATAAGATGATTAAAGTTTATTTTAATCCATGCTGACGGCACTCCTTGAAACAGTAGGCAAAAATGTGGAGCTGAGTCTAAATGCGGAAGCTACCATGTGTATAATCCATTGCACGTAGAAGCGCAGATTCAAAGAGAACTTAGAAAAAGTGAGATAATGTTGTCATAGAATTGTTTTAAATAATAAAATTCTGTTAAATGCCCTACATAGTTTAAAATGGGTGGATTGGAATATAGAATGTTTCCGGTGAGAGAGGACGCTGGCACAGTTGGCTGCCGCTTCTCTACCGCGTGTTTGTTAGTTTGTTAATTTTAGTAATTTTTAAATTGATTTTATTATTTGTTATTTTATGTTTCATTATTACTAATTATATACAGTTTTAAGAGATTGGGTGCTGGCTGCACTTTAATCTTTTCTGGCGTCCTCACTGTTTCTGGCTTCTCTATTGCTTTGGTGTGGCCGGTTCGGCACCTGTTCCTGCCTGTCTGCAGTGATCTTTGTGCGCACCTCGATGTCCCTGTTCATCTGAGGCTGTGTGGATGCGCGGATTTGCTGCTGGCCTGGTGTTGCTGTTATCTCCTGTGAATCACTGAATCATATCTGCCTTTTGGGATTCGTCAAGGATTCTACTGGATTGGATAGCAGTATGCTGCTTTCTTTCGCGATACTTATTATTACCTTGTCTACACTCTAATTGGATTCACTAGAATACAGGAATTCAAACTGTGGAACGCCAGTATGATAAGGTACTCATTCTCTGAACTTCTTTTTTTGGATCATCACTTGCCTCCTAGTGATTGTACTCAAAATGCTCTGTGAGCACTTCAACTGTGGCGACGGCCAAGTTATATACATTGTGGCTCTCGTCGGGGTTTATATGTGTTGCCGACTGGTATAAATGTGCTTTGCTCCAATTCGCGGGGATCAGGACACTTAAATTCCCGCGGCATCTGTATGTCCAATCTTACTTATCCACAAATGTCTTCAGGAAATAAACGCGATAAGAATGAAACTTCTAAAATTAGACTCGCTCAATTGAACGTGCGGTCCATGAACAAGAAAGCGGCACTGCTTCATGATATTATCCTTGATTATTATGATTATCTTGACTTCCTTTGTCTTTGCGAGACATGGCATCATCCAAATGACTGTTACAACCTTAACCAGGCCTCGCCACCTGGATATACATACATTGATAGACCTAGACTTATCACTAAAGGTGGTGGTCTTGCAATTTTATATAAATCTGAACTGTCTGTTGCTCTAATTACTACACCTGAAATGTCTTCCTTTGAGTGTTTGGTTGTGAAAATTAATGGCAAGTCTCCTGTGTTAGTCATACTTATCTATTGTCCTCCTAAGGTTAATTCTCGGTTTCTCTCAGAACTTGCTGAATAACTGAATTTGTTGAGTTCTATTTGTTCAGATATGTTGCTAATAGGTGACATTAACATTCATGTTGATAACCCAGACTGTTCCCAAGCAACTAATTTTATGCATGTATTGGATTGTTTTAACTTTACTCAGCATGTTGATTTTCCCACTCACAAATCTGGTCATATATTGGACTTAGTCTGCACTGTGGACATACATATAGATTTTTTTTTAAATGACTGGACTGCAGATTTTTAAGGCAATAATATTCATTTAGCATATTCAGTAGATAGTGTCTTGCTGCTCAGGGGAAGATATTCTTCAGCATTGTTGCTAGGCACTTGAATTCCAACACTGATACCTTGTTCCAGAAAGGAGAGGTCCCAAAAGTACCAGGGTGTCTTAAGCATACAGGTGTGGTCACCCAGCTTATCAGGGAAGCCCGAGAGAACAAGGGGTATCTAGTAGTGCTGTGGCTCACAAATGCCTATGGGTCCGTACCCCACAAGCTGGTCGAAAAGGCTTTGAACTGGCATCATATACCAGGCAAGTTCAGGGACCACATTCTAGACTAATACAGCAGAGTCTCTGCTAGGAATACAACCTCAGAGAGGCTCAGGTTCGACAAGAGGATTATTACTGGATGCACTTCAGTGCATTCATTCCAGTGATCCTTTTGCTCTTGCCATGAATATGCTTGTCTCCTGAGGTTTAATGCAGAGGGCCCCTCACTAAGTCTGGTAACCACCTATTAAGGCATTTATGGATGACCTGACAGTGACAACAGCATCTTTCCTAAGGACTGTTTACACAACACCGTTTTCAACTAAAAACGTAAAACTTATGCGTTTTGGCTATTCATTTAATGACAACGGCATTTTGGGTGCTGGAAAGGTCTCTGTGTAAACAACAAAAACACAAATCTGTAAAAACGATGACGTCATGCACATGCATATTACATGTTCAGTCTATAGTGTGTCATTGCGTTTTTAATCATTTTCACGGATTCCTGTGAATGGGGACCGTTTTGACAATGGTGTCATCTGTACACGGAAAACTCAAAGGAAAAACTTCTCCATTTTAAGCATATTGTTGTCGTGTAAACGTGCCCCTTGGGAGTAGGTGAATCCTGAAGGTCCTTGAGGAGTTGGTTACTTGGGCTCATATGAGCTTCAAGGAGGAGAATTCCAGATTCCTGGTGCTGAACGAGGGAAAGATCATTGACAAGTTCTGCTTTACAATTGGGAGCACCCCGATACCATCTATCACAGAGAAACCTGTGAAGAGCCTTGGAAAGGTGTTTGACTTTAACATAAGAGACACAGCTTCCATCCGGCCAAGAGCTGGAAGCCTGGCTAGCTGCAGTGGACAAGTCGGGCCTACCTGTCAAATTAAAAGCATGGATTTACCAACATTCTCTGGGCCCTCTTAGTCTACAAGGTTCTGATCTCCATGTTTGAGGGCTTTGAGAGGAGGGTCAGCAGAGACCGTGGAGGTGGCAGAGTCACAGCTAAGGCACAGGGTGCTGGTGGGTGCAGTATCTTCAATGCTCGAAGTGGGCCGGTACATGGCGGTACACAGTACCAGCACTTCTCTATTTTTACCTTTAGCGTACCTCCAGTTTTCCTTTGGTACCCGCACTTTCGACATGTATCCGGCACGTATGGAAGCCCACTGCGCCCTCCCTTCTCCAGTAACGCATTTTGAACCGAGCATTGGGAGTACCAACACTTTTATTTTTCCACTTCAAGCACTGAGGGTCTTGTGGAAGAACTGGCGTGGGTAGCAGAATAACACCATGCTAAAACAAGGCACAGGGGAAGGACAGGAGGTCACTGATCCAAAACGAGATGCGAGTATTAGTCAAGGAGGAGTGAGCCAGAAGGATGGTTGGAATGTGGCAGCAGGGAGCCTGGACAAAATGGGAACAAGTGGTAGAGTACAAAGTATCATGGGCTGAGCTTTGGAAAGCCAAGCCCCAGTGAATAAAATTCTTAATCCAGGCTGTCTATGATGTTCTACCAAGGCCTTCCAACTTTTCTCTGCTTGGGGAAGGTGGACTCACCAGCTTGCTCTTTGTGCCTGAAGAGAGGGACTCTAGAGCACATCCTCAGCTACTGTTTAAAAGCCCTGGGCGAGGGGCGCTACTGGTGGCACCATGACCAAGTCCTGAAAACCATAGCAGATACCATCTGCAGTGGGATTACTGCAAGTGTCTCCACCCAGTGAAGTAGACCATCACTTTTGTCAGGGCTGAGGTTCCCAGCAACTGTTTCCATAACAATGCTAAGGCCAGACATGGTGCTGATCTCTGAATCCTCTAAACTTGATCTTATTGTAACTCACTGTTACCTGGGAGGACCACATTGAGGAGACCAATGAGAGGAAGAGGGCGAAGTATGCAGAGTTGGTGAAAGAATACCAAGGCAACATGTGGCGGGAGAGGTGCGAGCCAGACCCTCTGCAGGGCTTACGATATGTTGGGCTTCTCAGAGGCCGGTTGGCGAAGGGCCATGAAGTTGGCTACCGAGGCAGAAGTTGTGTCAAAGTGGCTGTGGATCAGGAGAAGAGAGCCGTGCAACTTGGAAACAAGCCAGGGGGCTTGATCAACCTCGGCTGGGGCACCTGGGTAAGAGTGTATGATTGTTGGAAGATCCAAAACACTCTGAGACCCCAGGTAACATCACTGATGATGTATGTTTCAAGCAAAGTTTAAGGAGATTAAAGATTATATTGCTTTTGGGTTTTAGTCATTTTTGGAGCTTGACAGCCATGGCCACAATGAACTATGAATTAACTGCTACTAAAACACTGGCATTTATAGCATCAAAAAAGGGGGAGGGATGCAGTGATTCTGGGCACAAAAAGTGTGAACATAATATTACAAAGGAGCAGATGTGAGTGTGACATTTATTGGTTCAAAGGAATGTTGTCTCAGAGAACAACTTCAGCATGTCAGAACCGCTGGGTTTCCCTTCATCTGTGGGAAGAAATTGTATCTGATATTTTCAAGTAGCTAAATAAAATACATAATAAGTCTGTTGAACCCAGATAAATCAAACTGAAATACACACAGATAAATGTGTATTGCATAAGAATGAAATCTCTTTTCATTAGTTTTTTTTTTTTTTTTTTAGTTAAAGGATTAGTTCACTTTCAAATGAAAATTACCCCAAACTTTACTCACCCTCAAGCCATCCTAGGTGTATATGACTTTCTTCTTTCTGATGAACACAATCTGAGTTATATTAATCCATCCATCATAAATGTACTCCACACGGCTCGAACACGGAAGGCAGTCTGGCTGAAGCTAGATATTGTACTTTATAACTTGTTAAATATGGATATTTTTCGTACACAAATGCATTTGAGCCGTGTAAAGTACGTTAATGATGGATGGATGTGGATGGAAGCACTTTCTTCAGCTCATACTCATTATCCCATTCACTGCCATTATAAAGCTCGGCTGCGTCAGGATATTTATTAATATATCTCCGATTGTGTTCATCAGAAAGAAGAAAGTCATATACACCTAGGATGGCTTCAGGGTGAGTAAAGCTTGGGGTAATTTTCATTTGAAAGTGAACTAATCCTTTAAGTTACATCCCTTTTTGCCAGATTTTGGAGAAGATTCTTCTATTATAGCTTCTAGTTTAATATCTTATCAGAGGGACATCGGTGTTGTCCGGTTCGGCCTTCATGAAAGCAGAGCACCACAGAACGTTCTCTATCTGAACTGAGGCCAGAAACTTCTTGTCACTAATATTGCATGGCCAATCAGATAAGCATCTTCACACATAAACATCCAAACATAGTATGAAATCCACTGTGTTTTTGCGAAACTTAAGAGATATGCCAAAAGAATATTTTTGTGACATGTTTTATGGTGATTGGTCATTTTTCTGGGGATGTGTGTTTTATACAGGGTTATTATAGTTAAAACTAAAACCATAAAATAAAACATGTTATTACTTGAAATAAAATAAAGGTAAACTGTAATAAAATAAAATATAAAAAACATTAAGGTTTTATTAGTTAACTTTAGTTAAATACATTAGTAAACATGAACCAACAATGAAAAATACTTCTAAAGCATATATTAACCTTAGTTCATGTTACATGTCATGTTCATGTCACCATTTACTAATATATTATTTAATTCAAAAATTGTATCTGTAAATATTATTTAAAGGACCTGAACTAAAAATGCAACACTTTGCAAAACTATTGTTTACAAAGATAATGTAGCAAATGTATCGCCTATTGTTAGTTAATGTTAGTTAATGCATTAACTAAAGTTAACAAATGGAACCTTGTTGTAAATTGTCACCAAATAACCTAATAGGGTATATGTCGAATGTCACATGACCAAACCGGAAAACTGGTATGAACTGCAGTATGCAGTATGAGCAGTATGAACTGATGGCTTATCTATGGACTTTTAAGGTAATCAGCGAAACTACCTAGTTCACATTGTTATATGTGTTTTATTCTATTAATTATCTAAACGTTAGTGTGAAGAAGAAAAATTTAAAGGGGACATCGGATGCAAAATTCACTTTTACATGGTGTTTGGACATAAATGTCTGTTGGCAGTGTGTCTACACAACCACCCTATAATTAAATGAGACGCAGCTAGTGTGATACCCCTGTCGGCGTCTGTTGCCATTGGTCGGAGTTTGCTGAACATGTTTAATCGGCGTTTGTTGGGTCGGGGAATGTCTGAGCAGTGTGGTGTGATTTTCCAAGAAACGACAACAAACTCTGACGTAATCTGACCTGGCCATGAACCGTTGCCATGACGATGAGGCAAGTCCCCTGCAAAGACAGCTGTTTGATCGCGCCGGCGCCTCACGCACACACAACAAAGCACTGCAAACGTGACATTGCAGCTTGTTCATTATCAAAATAATACAGTCGAACAAACATGTATGTCGTCATTTCTATGTAGAACCTTCTCACTGTAATTCATAACTGCACGTTTATAATGAGCAATGCATTAAGGTGATTGTCTTATTACAAACTGTGTGCATTTTATGTAGTGATAACATGCTAACACTACAATAAGGTTTAAAAAGGTGTTAGTTAACTAACAAGTAATTTTCAAATGTATTTTAATCGTTTTTATACGGTGGCGCATTGCTGCCACATACATAATATTTTTTCCACTCAATTATGTCGTAATAACGAGATATTATGTCGTTAAAACGACTTTATATATAAATTCAAAAATAATGCAGCTTAGGCTATGAACCTGTAAAGGCTTTTTCCACAACAAATCCTTAAAATTTAACGGTATTCAATACAAAACAAGAATGAAAAATATAAGTATAAAATAAACAAATTATAGTGGCATTAATTAGCTACAAACAATATTTAAAACGAAGCTGAAACTGAAACTTGGGCTTCTCTCTCATTCGGCACGAATCCAAATATTTCTATTTTCGGACTTGGACGCTAAACTATTATTTATTATGTTAACAACGCTTTGAACTTTACTCGTGTCCCAGTATCCACATAAAACAGCATCACATGAGCAAAAACGTGTTTTGGAATAACAACACAAACGGTAGAGCGGTAGTCTCATACTTAAGTGCAATAGCCTAAAATTGCTAAAAATTTGTTATAATATTCATTCAAGTTAATTTTACTGCACAAATGCAGAGTTAAGAAAATAATAGTGTTTAAAATATTACATGTTATGGAAAAAAAATATATATATAATATATATATTTTACCCACATATTGCCAACCTAAACAAATACAGTAGCCTAAAATGAAGTTTGTCCATATCCTTAATGAATTTATGAATATTAGCTGGTTATTTAGAATGATTAGAAATGAATTCAATATTCAGGGATTGACTTGATAGGTAGTGTAGAACCTATTGTATTGTTCATGCCTAACATACAAACAATTATTAAATATATAGGCCTATATATATTTTAAATCCCTCATTGGGGGCTGAGCCCCCCTAATATTGAAATCGCAGTCAACCCTGTTCCTAACAAGTTTTTGCGCATGTGAAGTATGCTGTTTTGGGACATGAAAGCATTGTTAACATCATAATTATTTAGCGAAAAGAGAGAGGAAATGTCATTGCTGGCTATGGAGGCCTCACTGAGCCATCGGATTTAAACAAAAATATCCTAATTTGTGTTCCGAAGATTAACAAAGGTCTTACGGGTGTGGAACGGCATGAGGGTGAGTAATAAATTACATTATTTTCATTTTTGGGTGAACTAACCCTTTAATGTCGCTTAATGTAGCTACTAAGTGATATTAAAAGATTCTGCACAAACCAATTTTTCTGTATAGCATGCTTTATTAGTATAGTATTTACTGTAGCCTACATGTTTTTCTAGACATCGTAATCTTTTGGTAATATACAAATAAATGTGAAATGAATATTGAATTGATAAACTGATCTAGGCTATAAATCTAAACTCTATTATAGACCAGATAAAAGTATATTTCGTACACGTCACGTACAAAATATGTTGTTTTTATGAGAAAAGATGTCGTTTTAACGACATATCTCATAATTACGACAATTGAGTGGAAAAAATAATATGTATGTGGCAGCAATGCGCCACCGTATTTTTGAGCATTTATAACGGCACAAACAAGAATGGTGAGTTCAATGCAATAGCTGCCAAATAGTGTTTACAGCCCGCCTGCGGAAGATAGGGGTGGGGTGAACAGTAGCTCATTATCATTTAAAGGCACATGCACCGAAACTGCTCACTGTGAACAGATCTGTTTTTGACAAGGTAAAAAGGGTGAAAAAGGTGAGACATGCCACAGATTACATAAACTTCGCCAGCAAATCGAGTGAACATAATTTGTGAAACATAATTTGCCAAATCCCTGCTGAAAAAAACAGCATATGCTGGTTAAGGTAGGTTCTGGAGCTGGTATGCTGGTTTGAGCTGGTTTATGCTGGTCCTATGCTGGTCCTTTGCTGGTCCAATGCTGGTCCATGCTGGTCACATCCCAATAGCATGACATTAGTGATATACCATTGCATCTTGAGTGACAATAAACTTGGACCTTTTATCAAATACAGACAAAAATGGCAAAAAGTAATAATACTTAATTAAGATTAACACAAATCCACTGTAAGAAAAAAATAGCATCTAAAACCAGCCTGAGGTAGGCTTACGTTGGTTTACATTGGTTTAAAAGTTCCCAAAACAGCCTGAAACCTTCAAAACAAACCAATCTGACTAATTTTCCCAGTTAACCACCTTAGACTGGTTTAAACAGGTTTTTTTTTTTTTTTTTTTAGCAGGGCCAACATTGATCAAGACTAAACCACTAGCACAGACACGTCATATACCTCCTTGCCTAATAGTACCACATCCTGCCTTCATCAGCCATGAAATTACAAATATAGAAGCAGCAATTACAGAATTCAAGGATATGAGATAGCTCTGTAAAGATACAGATGAAACAGACTGGCTTCTGTGTTCATAATGGGGAAAAATAAAATCAATCCGCAGTTCAAGGTTTTGCTTCATTTCTTTGATGCTCACCACTGAAGAGTTTATCAGTTATTCTTTTGTAACTGCTAGGTCTTGAGTATTTAATGTAGCTGACTAATTTATATTACATCTTAACACGTACACCTCTCCAAAACTTCATATTTCTTGTTTTATATGTCAGTTCATGTCAGATCTTGAGTCTTTGTAGCATTTGCCTCAGACTCTCCATGCATGCAAAGTTTGGTGAGTTTTTCAGCATAGATAAAAAGTTGTTCAAATGAGAAAAACTAATAGTAACCCCAGAGGAAAAGCAATAGGAAGTAGCTAATGCTGGAATACTAAAAAAAGCATATGAGCACACATGTTAGACAGGATCTTAAGATGTGTCTTGGATATGTTTTATGCTCTCAATAGAATTAAAAAGGTCTAGCAGCATCATTACATAATATAGAATTAGATCCGCTTAGTGAACTGAAAAGAATATTCTTTCCTGGAAGCTCCTCAAGCTTGGAAAGCACATCTAGTGCCACTTCATCCTCTGACAGAGAAATAAATATACAGGAAGAGCAATGAGCAAAAACCTGGGAATCGAATCAATCTAAACTGAAGCAATATGCACTCAGTAAACTCAATAAACTGTCCTTATCTACTGTCTACATCTAGTCGGCATGTGTTTGTTGCTAATCTGACTTCATAAGGGTTAAAGTTGGACATTAAGGCTGCCTAATCACACATGGCAACACAACATTTGGATGTCTCTGGCCGCTTGTGAAAGGGACTTGTGTTTGTTCTTTTCTCAGGAATAAGTTAAAGGAGGGAGACTGTTGTTTATATGACAACAGTCTTTTGTGTCTTTTTCTTTCATTACATCAGCGATGAAGCATCCTGTTCAAAGTGCCAACATTTTATTTTAGGTGTTATGTGAAGGATAGTAGTGTTTCTCACCAGGAGGCAGACAAAAAGAAATAAAAAGAAAATTCAGCTGTCTGTATCTGCTATTTCATCAACCAATATATTTTTTCCGCAGACTTGGTTCTAGGCATTGTTTATTGTTGATTGGATGTTGAAATGTGGGCGTGGCACTCAAAAGGACTAAATGATTGGAGAAGTCCTGCATACGTCACCAGAGGGCAGTCTCATTGACTCTTTCTGCATTTACATTGTTATGCCAGTGATTGTCTTTATGAGCGAGTCATTGACTCATTCAACTGATTTGTTCAAAAACACTGATTTATTTAGGAATGAAACAAATGACTTTATGAGTGAGTCAGTGAATCATTCACTCAAATGATTTGTTCGGTAACACTTTAGTATGGGGAACACATATAAACTATTATCTACGACTTTTCCCTCAATAAACTCCTGATTTACTGCTTATTAATAGTTAGTAATGTAGTTGTTAAGTTTAGATATTGGGTAGGATTAGTAATGTAGAATAAGGTCATGAAGAATAAGGCATTAATATGTGCTTAATAAGTACTAATAAATAGCCAATATTCTAGAAATATGCATGCTAATAAGCAACTAGTTAAAAGACCCAAAAATAAAGTGTTACCCAAGTGACTTTATGAGTAAGTCATTGAATCAATCACTCAACTGATTTGTTCAAAAGCACTGATTCGTTTAGGAATGAAACAAGAGACTTTATGAGTAAGTCATTGAATCATTGCCTAAATTTATTTGTTCCAAAACACTGATTCATTCAGGAACCAAACAAGTGATTTTATAAGTGAGACGGTGAATCATTCACTCAACTGTTTTGTTCAAAAGCACTTATTCATTTAGGAATGAAAGTGACTTTATGAGTGGGTCACTGAATCAATCACTTAACTTATTAGTTCCAAAATACTGATTCATTTAGAAACAAAACAAGTAACATTAGGTGTTTTTGTCTTGAAGTGGTGCTGTGCAGATGGATCGGTGTATGACATCAAAGTACCGCAAGAGCAATTAGAGAGCAAACGGCTCTGTATGCTTTGGAAATGCTCTTGCGGTACTTTGATGTCATTCACCAATCTGTCTGCGCAGCGCCGTTTCAAATTGAATACACCATTTATGAGTGAGTCATGGAATCATTCAGTCAACTGATTTGTTCAAAAACACTGATTCATTTAGGAAATAAACGTGATTTATGAGTAAGTCACTGAATC